>NW_027507903.1:634156557-634508833 GCF_037356315.1 Lithobates pipiens
TAAGGTAAAAGTGGTCTCTGCAGCGGATACGCCGGAAGATCACTTTTTTTGGCAGCAGGAGAGTGCTTACTGGACCTGCAGGTAGCGGCGGAGATAATTGCGTTCTCTCCCATGGATGCCTGGCTCCCGACTGAGGGGAAGATGGCCCCTGCTCGGCTCCATGGCATGGGAGGGTCGGAAGCGACGTCAAACGTCACTTCCGCCCATAGCTCTTAAAGGAGAATTTTTTGTTTTTAATTTTTTTTTTCCAATTATTATTATATATATATATATTTTTATTATTATTGCATTTTATTGTATATATGAGATCTGAGGTCTTTTTGACCCCAGATCTCCTATTTAAAGAGGGATTCCACCAAAAAAAAAAATATTAAAAGCCAGCAGCTATAAATACTACAGCTGCTGACTTTTAATAAATGGACACTCACCTGTCCCGGGTTCCAGCGTTGCCGGCAGCCGAGGCCGATCGATCGCTCGGCCCTCGGCTGCTGTCGCCACCATTCTAGGTGAGGGAATCAGGAAGTGAAGCAATCGGCTTCACTTCCCGGTTCCCTACTGCGCATGCGCGAGCCGCGCCGCGCAATAGGAGATCTCCGCGCTGTCACTGGGACCCGTGTGTGTGTCCCAGCAGACAGCGCGGCAGGGCAGGAAATGGCGTAGACTCCCACGGGAGTCTATGCCCGGAAGTGGGTGTAAATACCTGTCTTTGACAGGTATCTCCACCCCCTCCCCCTGAAAGGTGTCAATTGTGACACCGGAGGGGGGGGGGGGGGAGGGATCCGATCAGCGGAGGTTCCACTTTAGGGTGGAATCCCGCTTTAAGAGGTCCTGTCATGCTTTTTTTTTCTATTACAAGGGATGTTTACATTCCTTGTAATAGGAATAAAAGATAAATAAATAAAAGTAAAATAAGTAAGAAAAAAAATACATTTTTTTTTTTTTTTTTTTTTATAAAGCACGCAGAAGCGAACGTGAGTAGTGCCCGCATATGAAAATGGTGTTTAAACCACACATATGAGGTATCGCCGCGATCGTCGAGATATATTTTTGTCCTAGACCTCTGTAACTCAAAACTGGTAACCTGTAGAAATTTTTAAACATTGCCTATAGAGATTTTTAAGGGTAAAAGTTTGTCGCCATTCCACGAGCGGACACAATTTTTTGAACATTTTGGGTATCAATTTACTTGGCGTAACATTATCTTTTGACAATATAAAAAAAAAATTGGGCTAACTTTACTGTTGTCTTATTTTCTATTTCAAAAAAGTGATTTTTTTTCCAAAATACGCAAATGTGCAAATACAGTGTAACAGGCGATGTTTAAAACTTTTTACAGGTTGCATGTTTTGAGTTACGGAGGAGGTCTAGGGCTAGAATTATTGCTCTAACGATCACGTGGCGATATCTCACACGTGTGGTTTGAACACTGTTTTCATATGCGGGTTGCTACTGTGTTCGCTTCTGAGCACAAGCTTGTCAGGATGGAGCGCTTTAAAAAAAAATTCTTTTTTTCTTATTATTTTACTTTTAATTTTTTATTTTAACACGGTGGTTTTATTTTGTTTTTTGTTTTTTTTGTGTAAATCGAGAATTTATACACACATTTTTGCAATAGGACTTTATTCAATGGAATGCACTGTTTGAATTTAATAACACAGATTTGTGTTATTCCCTATGAATAAATTCCCTATAAGAGTGTAGCGCTGCAATATATATACTGTGTTTTATATATTGATTTTCTGTAGAGTGAGGCGATTCAATAGGAGTGTTCAGCAGCTGATATATTATATTATATATATATATATATATATATATATATATATATATATATATATATATATATATATATATATATATATATATATATATATATATATATATATATATTTACATATACATTTAATATAATTTTATATATATATATATATAATTATATGATGTGATACATAGTCTTTGATATATTTTTATTTTATATTGCATTTATAATAATCCTTTTGCATTTGTCACTTTAATTATAATTTAGGGGGGTCGCTGAATGTCACGTATACAATATAATGTATTCTATTCCCAAATTGTAATACAACATGCAGTACTGCTGACTGTCCTCCAGAGGTCGCCTCTAGATGAATCTATCACACAGCATGCAGTAGGGGTGACTGTCCTCTAGGTGTCACCCTTAGATTCATTTTGGGAATTTTTGCTTTCTAGATCTTCTAGAAGTTTGAAGAAGTTTTTCTGAGAGCTCCCAGCATGCACTGCAGCTGCGACAAAACTGAGAACCTTTAGTCACTGTGACTAGAGCACTACAAATCCCAGCATACATGCTTGTTAAACTTTTTTTTTTTTTTTTTTGCTATTCTGAAAATGTTTTGATATCCCTAACAGTCATTTCTGTAAGACAACTCATTGTTACAAAGTGTAAGAAGAAGAAGAAAAAAAAAAGGAACCGCGCCTCCTTCAGAGCGTGTATTAATATGCCTTTGCATTTACCACAAACCACAAAAAAGCGCATATTTAAGGTGTGTCACCCTAAAGAAAGCAGAGCCCCCCCCCCCCTTTTTTTTTTTTTTCCTCTTTCTCGCCTTAATTTTTTTTTTTCTGACACCGTTAAAGATCACAGGTCCCAGTACAGCCTACCTTTTTTAAAAGGCTACCCCCAGAAAATGTCAATTAATTAATCAATATTAGCTAACATGACACAACTTGCAAAATTTCGTGCTAAATTTAAAAGATAAAACCGAGTTAAAGAGGAAGTATTCCCTGATGGGTTTTGCTTCCTCTTTGTTCTCCTGCAAATTAAAAGCATAATGGGCCAGTGTGCACCGCATGCCAGCCCATTATGTGCTACTTACCCGCAAACAAAGCCCCGCACCGTCCCTGGCTGGAGTCGCGTGACGCAGAGGGACGTTTCTTCTCAGCGCATGCGTTGATGACATCATCGGCGCACTACAAGGTAAATTTCTCCTAAAGGGTGCACGTTTTAGGAGATATTTACAGTACCTATAGGTAAGCCTTTTTTATAGGATTACCTATAGGTACAACTTCCACATTGGGGGGGGTATACAACCACTTTTTAAAGCTCCATATGTGAATAAGGCATTTTCATATTTTTTTTTTGTTTGTTTTGTTATGTGGCTGGGGCTGTGTGCAGGCAGGGTTTGTTATGCTATGGGGATGCAGCACCTGTATGAACACAGCTTCAGGTCCTAATTTGACAGGGGTGGGAGTACTGGTGTACTGCCCTCAACGCAGGCAGTGTGCAATTGGGGGCCACTCGCCTACACCTGCACATGTGTCAAATTAGGACTAGGGCTGTGGCTGTGTGCAGGCTGCCTTTGTTATGCTGTGGGGATGCAGCAGCTGTATGAACAGCCAGTATGAAATTGGGGGCCACTCGCACACATCTGCACATGTTTCAAATTAGTACTAGGGCTGTGTGCAGGCAGCCTTTGTTATGCTGTGGGGATGCAGCTGCAGGTGCTAATTTGACAGCTGTGTGAGTACTGGTGTAACGCCCTGAACACAGACAGTGTGCATTTGGGGGGCCACTCATCCACATCTGCTCATGCTTCAACTTAGGACTGGGGCTGTGTGCAGGCAGCCTTTGTTATGCTGTGGGGATGCAGCAGCTGTTACGAACACAGCCGCAGGTCATAATTTGACAGTTGTGTGAGTACAGGTGTACCGCCCTGAACACAGGCAGTGTGCAATTGGGGGGCCACTCGCCTACACCTGCAAATGTGTCAAATTAGGGCTGGGGCAGCTCCGTCCTTAAGAGGCAGCTGCCCTGGGCCCTGTCATTGTTGTGGGGCCCAAATCGACTGCCTCATACTTGCCAACTATCCCAGTTTAAATTCCCTTGTCCCTTGAAGTTTTAGTCCTGTGCGGTGTCCTGATATCTCAGTGTGAAGTGCTGCTATTAATGCTGCCCAGCTCTGCCCTATTGTTGTGTACAGATGACTCACCTGCAGACCCTGTGTTTACATGTAAATAACCATCATTCATATGTAAATAGCGGCAGCATTACTAAGTAAATAGCTGTGGTCTTCGGCATTGATATGTAAATAAAGACGGCAGTCATATGTATATCATGCCCCCTGCAATGAGGAGATGATGTGCTATAACCTCTAGCAACCAATCAGTGAGAAGTATTACTGTAACATAATCTCTAGCAGCCGATTAACAAGCAGAAATCATGTGCTGTAACCTCTAGCAACTAATCAATGAACCGTAATGTGTGCTGTAACCTCTAGCAACCAGTCAGTAAGCAGTAATCATATGCTGTAACCGCTGGCAACCAATTACAAATGCTGCCTGATCTGATACAGTAAACTAATTTTAAGTCTTCTGCTATTTATTGTAGGTGGAGAGTGACATTGCATTTGGGGGGGAGGGGGGGCAAGAAAATCTGTACAGAGTACTTGGGGCCCTGTAGCAGAAAGCGGTCCTCATCCTCCAGGACCCCCTGGTCACATTGCTTCCACAGTCTACTCTCCCTGGGCTTGTAGGTCTGTCTGTGCCATCCTAGTTCCTGTGGGCGCTGAGACTGTACAGGCTCTATATGACTTTGGGGTCTTGTAGAACCTCCAGGTATGGGGCCAGTTTGTAATTTCTCTGCAGTGGCTGGTAAGCAGTTTATTTGGATATTTCATTACTCCATTCTCTGACATATTTTTCTTTCATTATGTCTTTTATTTGAAATTTTGCCAGGCCGCATTGTGGGGAGTTTGGGATAGACAAGGTGCTGCTGAGCTGTTGCAGGCTGCGCAGTTTGACCTGGTCCTTGTTGGTCAGTAAGGCTTTATGATGGCATGAGTTGGGGCTGCTGTTTTGTAGGTGGCCCCAGTGTGACGGTGCCCTCTTCTGTATTGTGAGCAGTAAGGGGAATCTGCCTAACTCGGCCCAGCAAGTGTTGTTAGAGGTGCTCCGATGAGCATGGAGGAGGTGCTCCGATGGGCTTGGAGGAGGTGCATCCGATGAGCATGGAGGAGGCGCTCCGATGGGCTTGGAGGAGGCGCTCCGATGGGGCTTGGAGGAGGCGCTCCGATGGGCTTGGAGGAGGCGCTCCGATGGGCTTGGAGGAGGCGCTCGATGGGCTTGGAGGAGGCATCTCTGAAGGCTTGGAGGAGGCATCTCTGATGGGCTTGAAGGAGGCATCTCTGATGGGCTTGAAGGAGGCATCTCTGATGGGCTTGAAGGAGGCATCTCTGATGGGCTTGAAGGAGGCATCTCTGATGGGCTTGAAGGAGGCATCTCTGATGGGCTTGAAGGAGGCATCTCTGATGGGCTTGAAGGAGGCATCTCTGATGGGCTTGAAGGAGGCATCTCTGATGGGCTTGGGCGAGGCGCTCTGATGGGCTTGGGCGAGGTGCTCCGATGGGCTTGGGCTTGCAGAATTCCAGATGGAACAATTTGGTTGGGTTGGAGTCCCATGTTGGTTGGTCTAGATGGGTGCCATGGCTTCCATTAAGGAGCATTGGGATTATGACACTGTCAAAGCCAGACTCTTGTTGGTGGTCTAGGTGATCTGGCTGTCTCCTGATGGCATTGAAGGTTCTGCATGCCTCGTCTTTCAGGGCCTTTATGGCTGGCTTAAAACCTTCTGATTGGTTCATTATTAGACCGATGTGTGCGTGGCTGTGAGTTTTATCAAGACTACAGTTGCAAAGGGAGAACTCTTGACCTGTTTGGAGTTCTTCCTCTGGAACGCCATGATTGTTGTTTTCTTTGGGTTGCTGGGTAGTATGGACATGACTTGTTCTCTTCCCCACATGCTGCATGTATTCACCTGAAATCCTTCTCCCCCTACAAATTGTCCACCAACTCCTACACAACCGTTAAGATTTTAGGGACAGACAAGAAAATCCATGATAGTGACGGTTTGGATTTGTCTTGTGTACAGAACAAAAGAAGAGAAAACTGATTAGACAGAAAATTTGAGTTTTTTGGAGAGGAAAGAGAACTAGGTCAGATGGAGATGCCAGAGAGTCCTGTGTCCTCCCTGCAGGCCATGAATGTGGGAGATGGTGAGATGTGAGCACCTGGAGGGCACTGGGTCAGGTAGAAGAGGGATGTATATTGGGTGTGACTCCTCGGACTAGATAAGGCTGGCCTGGTCATGTTGTCACTGTAGGTGGGCTAATCATATATACAGGTCACAATGCTGGTTTGCTATGAAGAATACCAGAGCACATAACCCAACACCATTATTTATAGAGATTAGATAACCGATTGTGCAGATTGTGAGACTGCAGTTAAAAATTTAAGTTGCTCTCTGCTGTTTTCTACCTCCTTTTTGCCTGCCTGTTTTGAAATTTCAGCTGGTGAGTAGGGAATGATGGGTGCATAGTGTAAAATGAGGACACCAGGGGATTGCAAGCCGCACAGTAAAGAAATAAACACCTTAGGTCACGTCTCAGTGAGTGTCTATCCGTGATTAGAGAGGGTTGTATATTTGTTAGAAAGTTTTATCTGCTGTCATGTTGCAGTAAACACAGGACATTGAACTCTGATATACTCCGAAGTATAAGTGCAATCTCTGATCCCGTTATCTGTGATCCAGCGTCCGATATGCAGAACCATATATCCACCAACTGTCTGCGTATATACAAGGATCATGAAAAGAAAGTCTCCATGGCATGGAATATTGAGAAACATTTGTGATATGTTGTAGATCTTTGTTAAAGTGGTTGTAAACCATTACAAACCACTTTGACCTACAGGTAAGCCTAGATTAAGGCTTACCTGTAGGTCCAAGCAATATCTCCTAAACCTATATGGTTTAGGAGATATTTGGCCGAAAGCAGGCACCGCTGTCTACGGCGCATGCGCCGTAGACAGCGGCGCGCAGGCGCACTGAGGGTGTCATTTCCAAGAATGGAGCTGCCGCGCGTGTCGACTCCCGTGCGCATGCGCGGGAGTGACGTCATCGCGGCTTCGCCGAATGACAGCAGCGGAGCTGCGAGACCCACCAACAAGATGGATGCGGCGGACTACAGGGGACAGCGGCGACTTCGCTGGCTCCTGTGTCAGGTAAGTGACACATAATGGACTCCTATGCGATGCACAGTAGTCCATTATGCTTTGCCTTTGCAGGGAATGAAAGAGGAAGTAAACTCATCAGGGTTTACCTCCTCTTTAAGGCTTCATTCAAAAAGACTGTAAAAACAGGCAGTTCAGCCCCAATGTATGTACTGTACTTTACATCTCAGATCAGTCCTAATGTATACTTCACACCTCAGATCAGACCCAATGTATGTACTTCACACCTCAGATCAGACCCAATGTATGTACTTCACACCTCAGATCAGACCTAATGTATGTACTTCACACCTCAGATCAGATCCAATGTACTTCACACCTCAGATCAGATCCAATGTACTTCACGCCTCATATCAGTCCCAATGTATGTACTTCACGCCTCAGATCATACACAATGTATGTACTTCCCACCTCAGATCAGACCCAATGTATGTACTTCACACCTGAGATCAGACCCAATGTATGTACTTCCCCCCTCAGATCAGACCCAATGTATGTACTTCACACCTCAGATCAGACCCAATGTATGTACTTCACACCTCAGATCAGACCCAATGTACTTCACGCCTCATATCAGTCCCAATGTATGTACTTCATGCCACAGATCATACACAATGTATGTACTTCCCACCTCAGATCATACCCAATGTATGTACTTCCCCCCTCAGATCATACCCAATGTATGTACTTCCCCCCTTAGATCATACCCAATGTATGTACTTCACACCTCAGATCAGACCCAATGTATGTACTTCACACCTCAGATCAGACCTAATGTATGTACTTCACACCTCAGATCAGACCCAATGTATGTACTTCACACCTCAGATCAGACCTAATGGATGTACTTCACACCTCAGATCACACCTAATGTATGTACTTCACACCTCAGATCAGACCCAATGTATGTACTTCACACCTCAGATCAGATCCAATGTACTTTACGCCTCATATCAGTCCCAATGTATGTACTTCACGCCTCAGATCATACACAATGTATGTACTTCCCACCTCAGATCAGACCCAATGTATGTACTTCCCCCTCAGATCATACCCAATGTATGTACTTCCCCCCTCAGATCATACCCAATGTATGTACTTCCCCCCCCTCAGATCAGACCCAATGTATGTACTTCACACCTCAGATCAGACCCAATGTATGTACTTCCCCCCTCAGATCAGACCCAATGTATGTACTTCACACCTCAGATCAGACCCAATGTATGTACTTCACACCTCAGATCAGACCCAATGTATGTACTTCCCCCCCCCTCAGATCAGACCCAATGTATGTACTTCCCCCCCCCCCTCAGATCAGACCCAATGTATGTACTTCACACCTCAGATCAGACCCAATGTATGTACTTCCCCCCTCAGATCAGACCCAATGTATGTACTTCACACCTCAGATCAGACCCAATGTATGTACTTCACACCTCAGATCAGACCCAATGTATGTACTTCACACCTCAGATCAGACCCAATGTATGTACTTCACACCTCAGATCAGACCCAATGTATGTACTTCACACCTCAGATCAGACCCAATGTATGTACTTCACACCTCATATCAGTCCCAATGTATGTACATTCTGGAGGAGTAGGTCAAAGACTTTTCTACGGTTGGGGAAGACATTCTGGAGGAGTTGGTTAGAGACTGTTCTACGGTTAGGGAAGGCATCCTAGAGGAGTCTGTCATAGACTGTTCTAAGGTTGGGGAATACAGTCTAGTAGAGTCAATCGGAGTTTGTTCTACGGTTGGGGAAGACGCTCTGGGGGAGTCGGTCAGAGACTGTTCTACGGTTGGGGAAGACTTCCTGAAGGAGTCAGTCAGATACTGTTCTACGGTTGGAGAAGACGCCCTGGGGGAGTCGGTCAGAGACTGTTCATACGGTTGGAGAAGGTGTCCTAGGGGAGTCCATCAGAGACTGTTCTACGGTTGGGGCAGACTTCCTAGTGGAGTCATTCAGGGATTGTTCTACGATTGGGGAAGACACCCTAGAGCAGCGATGGCGAACCTTGGCACCCCAGATGTTTTGGAACTACATTTCCCATGATGCTCCACTACACTGCAAGGTACCAGAGCATCATGGGAAATGTAGTTCCAAAACATCTGGCGTGCCAAGGTTCGCCATCACTGCCCTAGAGGGTCAGTCAGAGACTGTTCTATGGTTGGGACAGATTTCCTAGTGGAGTCATTCAGAGATTGACTGACCCTCTAAGACAGTGATGGCGAACCTTGGCACCCCAGATGTTTTGGAACTACATTTCCCATGATGCTCCACTACACTGCAGAGTACATGAGCATCATGGGAAATGTAGTTCCAAAACATCTGGGGTGCCGAGGTTCGCCATCACTGCTCTAGGGTGTCTTCCCCAATCATAGAACAATCTCTGAATGACTCCACTAGGAGGTCTGCCCCAAACGTAGAAAAGTCTCTGACTGACCCTCTAGGGCAGTGATGGCGAACCTTGGCACCCCAGATGTTTTGGAACTACATTTCCCATGATGCTTTGGCACTCTGCAGCATAGTGGAGCATCATGGGAAATGTAGTTCCAAAACATCTGGGGTGCCAAGGTTCGCCATCACTGCTCTAGGGTGTCTTCCCCAATCGTAGAACAGAGACTGTTCTACGGTTGGGAAAGGCATCCTAGAGAAGTTAGTCAGAGACAGTCATGTCCTGGAACAGTCAGTCAGAGATTGTTCTACGGTTGAATACGTCCTGGAGAAGTCAGTCAGTGACTATTCTATGATTGAAGACAGGAGTCATGCTGTAGGGGACAGAGATTAGGGACATGCTCAAGGAAACTGCTAATACAAAGCTCCCAATACTGGGGCCCGAGGGCCACACTGAAAACACAAGTTGGGCACCAGGGTTTCCACGTTGACTGTATTATAAAAAGAAAACCCCTATCTCTGTCTTAAATTTGAGTCTGACTCTTCAGCCTGAGAGTCAGAGGTCACCAGTCCATATCCTGCCAGTTGCTTCTTCTCACACATTGTCTCCCAGCTACTGAGTGCGCCTAAGACTTTATTTACACAATCTTGCAAAGCACCCTTCAGCTCCAGTTTGAGAATTCTAAAATGTATCATAATGGGAGCGCTGGCTATCACTTTAAATGCTACCTACTAAAGGAAACCAGCATCCAAAACTGATGGCTCTATTCTAGGCAGATGCTGCTAAGTTGAGTCCATTCGCATCCCTTAGCACTCTCGCCAGAATAAGATGGTGTCGCTCCTTCCTTGGGAGGTTTAACGAACGCACCGCGCTCCACCCAGAAGTGAAATAATGAGATTTAGGTGGTGCGTTGGCAAGGCTTCTTTCCCGGATCTATGTACTCTCGGGATGCAGGTCATTATAATTCGAGTCATTGTACTTCCTCCGCTTCTCCAGTCACCTGCCGTGTATAATGAGCTATTGTTAGGGCACCTGTCTGCACCAGACACAGCGTGCTGCTATTGTGTACAACCTGACCATGAAATCGCTCAGCCGCCTCCACCAATTAACCCCGTCAGCTGACGCTCATTTATTTTTAACGTGTGTGGGTGCCAGTATGCGTGCATATGTAGGTAGATCTCTAGATCAGCAATTCTCAACCTTTCCTCAGTTCTGACACGCTTTCCAAAATCTGAAGAACACCTCACCTCCTTTCCCCCCCAGGTGAACCACACCATGCCTTATCACCATAAATCTGGCCTTTGTTTGGTGGTAAATACACATCTCCCGATTATTTTTTATTTTTTTTATATTTAAAGGAAAACTGTCCAAAGATAGTAAAATAATTATAATTTTAGTAAAAATATAGTGTATTTCCTGCCATTACCATGACCCACCCCCAAAGAAAACCAAAATAAAGTCTCCTCCTCCCAACATGGGAACGACCATGTAATGCGCTGTGACCTTTAACGCCTCATTGCGTGTCAAGGACAGCTCCCGGTCTCTAGTAATGATTGGCTGTCACAGACCAATCACAGTGGTCACATGCTCAAGCAGACCCCCCCTCCCCCCCCCCCAGTTGTAAAGCCGGCCATTGATGGATCAAATTTTGGCTGGGTCAGTCGGGACCAGTTGAGATTTGATCCATCTATGGGTAGGCTAGTTGATCAACTTCAGTACAACCGGCCTGTCAGCTTTTTTTCTTTTGATCATGGCCAGCAGCTATAGCAGCCAGCAGTAATCATTGTGTTCCACCAGCTTAGAAGGCTCCCTGCCGCCAGAACACAATAGTGCTGCAGGAGGCTTCAACTGTGTTGATGGGGGAAGGGAAATCAAGCTATTTTTTTTTTTTTTCTTTCTTTCCTGCATCCCCTGGTTGCAGGAAAGAAAATTGTGTAACGTATGGCCTGCTTAATAGCCCAGTTAAAGGGTATGCTGGGGCAGGAAGGGATTATACTTTTAGAGGTGAAGTTTTAGGCCCCATATTATCATAACATGCTTGACAAAGGGGTCCTGTGCCCCACCAAAGCGTTGCACTTGGTCCTTTGTGATGTGATCATTCTGCAGTAAAATCTTCAGGCGACATTTGATGATCCTTGGTGTGCTGGCGAATATCTGCACTGATGCCCTACACTATGGCGCGCAGGGGCAGATCCCGCATTTTATGCGCTACATGCATAGGGCAGCCCAGTGATTTTAATGTAGCTCATGCAGCTTTTTGTGCGTTCTTTAACCACTCCTACAGGGCTGCTCTCTAGTACTGGGAGGGTGTCCCCCCAAAACATGCCTCCCTGGGCCCACATCATGCTCACTCTGTAACCCATGTGTCCTTCAGACTCAGCTGATCACAGATCGAGGTAAAGAGCCAATCACAGTAACCCTTTACCATCAGCAGCTAGGTCTTATCACAGCTGATCACATGTAAACAAACTTACCGGTTTTTGACAGTCCATGTGCTGTATCTGTTGGCAATTAGCTGAAAACTTGTCAGTTGATTGTTTACACTGATAAGCAGGGCACTCTCAGTGCCCATCCAGTGCAGCCTCGTCAGTGCCCATCCAGGGCAGCCTCGTCAGTGCCCATCCAGTGCAGCCTCGTCAGTGCCCATGCCAGTGCAGCCTCGTCAGTGCCCATCCAGTGCATGCCTCATCAGTGCCCATCCAGTGCAGCCTCATCAGTTCAGACTTATCAATGCCTATCAGTACAGTATCAACAGTGCTGCCTCATTAGTGCCCATCCAGTGAGCCTCATTAGTGCCTATCGTGCATCCTTCCTTCCTTCCTTCCTTCCTTCCTTTCCTTTTTCTTCCTTTCGTTCCTTCTTTCTTTCCTTTCTTCCTTCCTTCCCTTCTTTTTTTTTTTTCCTTCCTTCCTTCCTTTCCTTGCTTTCTCTCTTTCCTTCGTCCCTTCTTATAGCTCCTTTCCTTCCTTACTTCCTTTCTTTCTTGCTTGCTTTTTTTCATTCTTCTTTCTTTCTCTCCCTCTGTCTGTCCTTCCTTCCTTTCTTCCTTCCTTCCTTCCTTCCTTTCTTCCTTCCTTTCTTCCTTCCTTCCTTTCTTCCTTCCTTCCTTCTTTCTCTCCTTCCTTCCTTCCTTCCTTCCTTTCTCTCCTTCCTTTCTCTCCTTTCTCTCCTTCCTTCCTTCCTTACTTACTTTCTCTCCTTCCTTCCTTTCTCTCCCTTCCTTCCTTTCTCTCCTTCCTTTCTTTCCTTCCTTCCTTCCTTCGTTTCTCTCCTTCCTTTCTCTCCTTCCTTCCTTCCTTCCTTCCTTCCTTCCTTCCTTTCTTCCCTTCCTTTCTCTCCTTTCTCCCTTCCTTATTCTCCTTTCTTCCTTCCTTTCTCTCCTTTCTTCCTTCCTTTCTCTCCTTTCTTCCTTCCTTTCTCTCCTTTCTCTCCTTTCTTCCTTCCTTTCTCTCCTTTCTTCCTTCCTTTCTCTCCTTTCTTCCTTCCTCTCCTTTCTTCCTTCCTTTCTCTCCTTTCTTCCTTTCTTTCTCTCCTTTCTTCCTTTCTTTCTCTCCTTTCTTCCTTTCTTTCTCTCCTTTCTTCCTTCCTTTCTCTCCTTTCCTTCCTTTCTCTCCTTTCTCTCCTTTCTTCCTTCCTTTCTCTCCTTTCTTCCTTTCCTTCCTTCCTTTCTCTCCTTTCTTCCTTCCTTCCTTTCTCTCCTTCCTTCCTTTCTCTCCTTTCTCTCCTTCCTTCCTTTCTCTCCTTTCTCTCCTTCCTTCCTTCCTTTCTCTCCTTCCTTCCTTCCTTTCTCTCCTTTCTCTCCTTCCTTCCTTCCTTTCTCTCCTTCCTTCCTTTCTCTCCTTCCTTCCTTTCTCTCCTTCCTTCCTTTCTCTCCTTCCTTCCTTTCTCTCCTTTCTTCCTTTCTCTCCTTTCTCTCCTTTCTCTCCTTTCTCTCCTTTCCTTTCTCTCCTTCATTCCTTCCTTTCTTTCCTTCCTTCCTTTCTCCCTTCCTTCCTTACTTTCTCTCCTTCCTTTCTCTCCTTCCTTTCTCTCCTTCCTTTCTCTCCTTTCTTTCTCTCCTTTCTTCCTTCCTTCCTTCTCTCCTTTCTTCCTTCCTTCCTTCCTTTCTCTCCTTTCTTCCTTCCTTCCTTCCTTTCTCTCCTTTCTTCCTTCCTTCCTTCCTTTCTCTCCTTTCTTCCTTTCTCTCCTTCCTTCCTTCCTTCCTTTCCTTCTCTCCTTCCTTCCTTCCTTCCTTCCTTTCTCTCCCTTCTCTCCCTTTCTCTCCCTTCTCTCCCTCCTTCCTTCCTTCCTTCCTTCCTTTCTCTCCTTCCTCCTTCCTTCCTTCCTTCCTTTCTCTCCTTCTCTCCTTCTTTCCTTCCTTCCTTCCTTCCTTCCTTCCTTCCTTCCTTTCTCTCCCTTTCTCCTTCCTTCCTTTCTCTCCTTCCTTCCTTCCTTCCTTCCTTCCTTCCTTCCTTCCTTCCTTTCTCTCCTTCCTTCCTTCCTTCCTTTCTCTCCCTTCTCTCCTTACTTCCTTCCTTCCTTCCTTTCTCTCCCTTCCTTTCTCTCCTTCCTCCTTTCTCTCCTTCCTTTCTCTCCTTCCTTTCTCCTTCCTTTCTCTCCTTCCTTCCTTTCTCTCCTTCTCTCCCTTTCTCTCCCTTCTCTCCCTTTCTCTCTCCTTCTCTCCCTCCTTCCTTTCTCTCCCTTCTCTCCTTCCTTCCTTCCTTCCTTCCTTCCTTCCTTCCTTTCTCTCCTTCTCTTTCTCTCCTTCCTTTCTCTCCTTCTCTCCTTCCTTCCTTCCTTTCTCCCTTCCTTCTTCCTTCCTTTCTTCCTTTCTTCCTTCCTTTCTCTCCTTCCTTTCTCTCCTTCCTTTCTCTCCTTCCTTTCTCTCCTTCCTTTCTCTCCTTCCTTCCCTTCCTTCTCCTTCCTTCCTTCCTTCCTTCCTTCCTTCCTTCTCTCCTTCCTTCCTTCCTTCCTTCCTTCCTTCCTTCCTTTCCCTTCTCTTCCTTCCTTCCTTTCTTTCTCCTTCTCTTCCTTCCTTCCTTCCTTTCTCTCCTTCTCCTTCCTTCCTTCCTTCCTTCCTTCCTTCCTCCCTTCTTCCCTTCCTTCCTTCCTTCCTTCCTTCCTTCCTTCCTCTTTCTCTCCCTTCTCTCCTCCTTTCTCTTCCTTCCTTCCTTCTTCCTTCCTTCCTTCCTTCCTTCCTTCCTCTCTCCTTCCTTCCTTCCTTCCTTCTTCCTTTCCCTTCTCTCCTTCCTTCCTTTCTCTCCCTTCTCTCCTTCCTTCCTTTCTCTCCCTTCTCTCCTCCTCCTTTCTCTCCCTTCTCTCCTTCCTTCCTTTCTCTCCCTTCTCTCCTTCCTTCCTTCCTCTCTCCCTTCTCGCCTTCCTTCCTTCCTTCCTTCTCTCCCTTCTCTCCTTCCTTCTTCCTTCCTTCCTTCCTTTCTCTCCTTCCTTTCTCTCCTTCCTTTCTCTCCTTCCTTTCCTTCTCTCCTTCCTTCTCTCTCCCTTCTCTCCTTCCTTCCTTCCTTCCTTCCTACCTTCCTTCCTTCCTTTCTCTCCCTTCTCTCCTTCCTTCCTTTCTCTCTCCCTTTCTCTCCTTTCTCTCCCTTCTCTCCCTCCTTCCTTTCTCTCCCTTCTCTCCTTCCTTCCTTCCTTCCTTCCTTCCTTTCTCTCCTTCTCTCCTTCCTTCCTTTCTCTCCCTTCTCTCCCTTTCTCTCCTTCTCTCCCTCCTTCCTTTCCTCCCTTCTCTCCTTCCTTCCTTCCTTCCTTCTTCCTTTCTCTCCCTTCTCTCCTTCCTTCCTTCCTTCCTTCCTTTCTCTCCCTTCTCTCCTTCCTTCCTTCCTTCCTTCCTTTCTCTCCCTTCTCTCCTTCCTTCCTTTCTCTCCTTCCTTCCTTCCTTCCTTCCTTCCTTCCTTCCTTTCCCTTCCCCTTCCTCTCCTTCTCTCCTTCCTTCCTTCCTTCCTTCCTTCCTTCCTTCCTTTCTCTCCCTTCCTTCTCTCTCTTCTTTCTCTCCCTTCTCTCCTTCCTTCCTTTCTCTTCTCTCCCTCTCTCTCTCCTTCCTTTCTCTCCCTTCTCTCCTTCCTTTCTCTCCCTTCTCTCCTTCCTTTCTCTCCCTTCTCTCCTTCCTTTCTCTCCTTCCTTCCTTTCTCTCCTTCCTTTCTCTCCTTCCTTCCTTCCTTCCTTCCTTTCTCTCCCTCTCCTCCTTCCTTCCCTTCTCTCCCTTCTCTCCTTCCTTCCCTTCTCTCCCTTCTCTCCTTCCTTCCTTCCTTCCTTCCTTCCCTTCTCTCCTTCCTTCCTTCCTTCCTTCCTTTCCCTTCTCTCCTTCCTTCCTTCCTTTCTCTCCCTTCTCTCCTTCCTTCCTTTCTCTCCCTTCTCTCCTTCCTTCCTTCCTTTCTCTCCCTTCTCTCCTTCCTTCCTTTCTCTCCCTTCTCTCCTTCCTTCCTTTCTCTCCCTTCTCTCCTTCCTTCCTTTCTCTCCCTTCTCTCCTTCCTCTCCTTCTCTCGCCTTCCTTCCTTCCTTCCTTTCTCTCCCTTCTCTCCTTCCTTCCTTTCTCTCCCTTCTCTCCTTCCTTCCTTCCTTTCTCTCCTTCCTTTCTCTCCTTCCTTTCTCTCCTTCCTTCCTTCCTTCCTTTCTCTCCCTTCTCTCCATTCCTTCTTTCCTACCTTCCTTCCTTCCTTTCTCTCCCTTCTCTCCTTCTTCCTTCCTTCCTTTCTCTCCTTCTCTCCCTTCTCTCCCTCCTTCCTTTCTCTCCCTTCTCTCTTCCTTCCTTCCTTCTTCCTTCCTTCCTTTCTCTCCCTTCTCTCCTTCCTTCCTTTCTCTCTCTCTCTCTCCTTCCTTCCTTTCTCTCCCTTCTCTCCTTCCTTCCTTTCTCTCCTTCCTTCCTTCCTTCCTTCCTTCCTTCCTTTCCTTCCTTCCTTCCTTCCTTCCTTTCTCTCCCTTCTCTCCTTCCTTCCTTCCTTCCTTCCTTCCTTCCTTCCTTCCTTTCTCTCCCTTCTCTCCTTCCTTTCTCTCCTTCCTTCCTTCCTTTCTCTCCCTTCTCTCCTTCCTTTCTCTCCTTCCTTTCTCTCCTTCCTTTCTCTCCTTCCTTCCTTCCTTCCTTCCTTCCTTCCCTTCTCTCCCTTCTCCTTCCTTCCTTCCTTCCTTCCTTCCTTCCTTCCTTCCCTTCTCTCCTTCCTTCCTTCCTTCTTCCTTCCTTCCCTTCTCTCCTTCCTTCCTTCCTTTCCCTTCTCTCCTTCCTTCCTTCCTTCCTTCCTTCCTTCCCTTCTCTCCCTTCTCTCCTTCCTTCCTTCCTTCCTTCCTTCCCTTCTCTCTTCCTTCCTTCCTTCTTCCTTTCTCTCCTTCCTTCCTTCCTTCCTTCCTTTCTCTCCCTTCTCTCCTTCCTTCCTTCCTTTCTCTCCCTTCTCTCCTTCCTTCCTTCCTTCTCTCCTTCTCTCCTTCCTTCCTTCCTTTCTCTCCCTTCTCTCCTTCCTTCCTTCCTTCCTTTCTCTCCCTTCTCTCCTTCCTTCCTTCCTTTCTCTCCTTCCTTCCTTTCTCTCCCTTCTCTCCTTCCTTCCTTCCTTTCTCTCCTTCTCTCCTTCCTTCCTTCCTTCCTTTCTCTCCCTTCTCTCCTTCCTTCCTTCCTTTCTCTCCCTTCTCTCCTTCCTTCCTTCCTTTCTCTCCCTTCTCTCCTTCCTTCCTTCCTTCCTTTCTCTCCCTTCTCTCCTTCCTTCCTTCCTTCCTTTCTCTCCCTTCTCTCCTTCCTTCCTTCTTTCTCTCCCTTCTCCCTTCCTTCCTTCCTTTCTCTCCCTTCTCTCCTTCCTTCCTTCCTTTCTCTCCCTTCTCTCCTTCCTTTCTCTCCCTCTCTCTCCTTCCTTCCTTCCTTCCTTCCTTTCTCTCCTTCCTTCCTTCCTTTCTCTCCCTTCTCTCCTTCCTTCCTTCCTTCCCTTCTCTCCTTCCTTCCTTCCTTCCTTTCTCTCCCTTCTCTCCTTCCTTCCTTCCTTCCTTCCTTTCTCTCCCTTCTCTCCTTCCTTCCTTCCTTCCTTTCTCTCCCTTCTCTCCTTCCTTCCTTCCTTCCTTCCTTCCTTCCCTTCTCTCCCTTCTCTCCCTTCCTTCCTTCCTTCCTTCCTTCTCTCCCTTCCTTCCTTCCTTCCTTCCCTTCTCTCCTTCCTTCCTTTCTCTCCCTTCTCTCCTTCCTTCCTTTCTCTCCCTTCTCTCCTTCCTTCCTTTCTCTCCCTTCTCTCCTTCCTTCCTTTCTCTCCCTTCTCTCCTTCCTTCCTTTCTCTCCCTTCTCTCCTTCCTTCCTTTCTCTCCCTTCTCTCCTTCCTTCCTTTCTCTCCCTTCTCTCCTTCCTTCCTTTCTCTCCCTTCTCTCCTTCCTTCCTTCCTCTCCCTTCCTTCCTTCCTTCCTTCCTTCCTTCCTTCCTTCCTTTCTCTCCCTTCTCTCCTTCCTTCCTTCCTTCCTTCCTTCCTTTCTCTCCCTTCTCTCCTTCCTTCCTTCCTTCCTTTCTCTCCCTTCCTTCCTTCCTTCCTTCCTTCCTTCCTCTCCCTTCTCTCCTTCCTTCTTTCCCCAGGCATTCCACTTGCCTTTTATTTTTTTATTTATTACAGGTACTTATATAGCACCATAAATTTGTGCAGCGCTTTACATATACATTGTACATTTGCATCAGTCTGTGCCCTTAAGGCGCTTACAATCTAAGGTCCCTAACTCACACACACACATACTAGGGACAATTTATCCAGGAGACAATTAACCTACCAGCATGTCTTTTGGAGCGTGGGAGGAAACCGGAGTACTCGGAGCAGACCAACGGAGGCACAGAGAGAACATGCATACTCCAGCATGTAGTGCCATGGTTAGGATTCCAACCGGCAACCCTAGTGCTGCTAGGCAGAAGTGCTAATCACTCAACTATTTAATTTAGTTTAAATGCATATACGATGTAAAGTAATGTATATTCTGTATCAGGGAGGTTATGTAGGGAGCCCCCTCTAGGGTACAGGAGTATGACCCCCCCACCTTGTGTTTCATTGCTCTCTGTCTTCCTGCAGGTGGTCCGCTGCGTACAGCACAGGAAGAGGATGCGCCGGAATCGCCTGTCTAAGGATCAGCTGAAGAAGATCCCCATTCATAAGTTTAAGAAAGGTCCGTATAGAACTGGGGTGTAACCCCACCACCACACCAAAATGTAAAAAAAGAAATGGCGTGGGGCCCCCCCCCCCAATCCATACCAGTCCCATTTCCGAGCATGCAGGACGGGAAAGGGAGAGGACAAGTGAGAGCTGCCCCCCCCAAAACCATCAGGTCACATGTCAAATGTAAAGGAGGGGTGCTTTGGTACGACGGGTTTGACAAGTCCTTTATTTAAAAATAAAACGGTGTCTTTTGGTGTAGATCCATCGCCAATCATGATGCCCACTGACTCAGAAAAAGGGAAAAAAATAAAAAGATCTGCTCCCGCCGTCTCCCTGCTCTGCCGTCTGACAATTCTTTAATAGCTAAGGGGCGGGGTCACCCCCAGCAACATCGCCCGTGCCGTCGGCGGCCCAGCAGTAAATTTTGGCATGGGGGTTGCCCTCAAAATCCACACCAGACCCAAAGGGCCTGGTATGGACTGGAGGACTAAAAAACACATGGGTGTGAACCTAGGGTAACAAAGTAACCTACCATGGCAGTAGTCTCTAATGGTCCCTTGTAACAGGGCAGCAGTTTTCTCAGTGATTATAAGAAGCTATTCAGCCTTGACTGCGTTTACATAAAAATGCAAGCCCCCATTCACACCTGAGCATTTAGTAGTGACAACGCTTAACGTTGCTTCCCGAAGCACTAAATCGCTCAAGATGAAGAGTCCCGTTCTTCTCAGTGGGCCTGTTCCCACCTGAGTGTTGCTTGTCGCGTGAAGCTCGAAAAAGTACATCATGAGCTTCTTTGGGGCAGAGGCTCTAGATCGCATGGCTACGCTCCCGCTAAGTGTGAATGGCGGCTAAGAGCCGTTAAAATTTTTTGTAAACTCGGGGATTAGACGTTTCTAATTTTCCATCATGTCCTATCCAGGAGACCCATATGAGGTGTGCGCCATCTGCCTTGAAGAATACGAAGAGGGTGACAAGCTTCGCGTTCTCCCATGTTCACATGGTAAGACCCCCCCCCCCCCCCCCCGATATGTGGATTTTGTGTTTGGAATATATATGGGGGGGATTCCTAGGGGGTGGTCGGCTGAGCTGATGACATCCCAATTCCTCTTCTCTTTACAGCATACCACAGCAGTTGTGTGGACCCCTGGCTGACTAAGACCAAGAAGAACTGCCCGGTTTGCAAACACCGCGTCCTGCGCTCTGAGGATGATTCGGACTCTGAGGGAGGGGGGGAAGAAGCTGGCGAGGGTGGACGAGGAGATGAGAGCGACAACGAGCGCACCCCTCTGCTGCGGCCCTCCCCGATGTTTGGGAGTATGGCCGAATCTCCACCTGCCCAACAGGGGGAGCAAGAGGAAGCACCCACTATGGCGGTTGCTGTGTGAGACCTCAAGCCACGTTTCATGGATTTAGACTGCCTGGTCCCCTCCAGAAACCCGTCTGTGTGTCTGTGTGTGTGTGGCTGACCCTTTGCTCTTGTGACTCACCCATCTTCACAGTAATCCTCTAAGTTTCGGGTATCCAGTCCTTTCCTGAACTTTTTGATTCTTGTTGGAAAATTTTGTTCCACCCACCTTGTGATGTTTCTTCTATTTCCCCAAATTCTTAGATTTTTTTTTTTTTTTTTTTTAATTCCTCCCTACATCCCATTTTAACTTCACTATTACTAAGGACATTTTGACGGCCAAGCCTGCCCTATACTGATATATTTTTTTAATGCTGAGTATATATTTCTGGGATGACCACCTTGTAGCTCATGGGACATTGGCGAGGACTGTTAACCACTAAGTTTGTGAAGGTCCTCGTTCTTCCAAGTTATGGTAAATCTAACCATAGCTAGTTATGGTCAACTGGACTTCTAAGACGTTGAGGACATTTTGCAACCTATTCATGTTGCTTCCTCATTTATAGTGAAGTCAGCAATATTTCCACAGTTAGCTCCTCCACCATTATGGTATCACGTCACCGAGTGTCAATGCTGGTGGCATGAACCACTGAAAGTCATGGTATATCTAGCAGTAGTTAGTCATGGTCAACTGAACTTCTTCTGGAATGTTGAGAACATTTTGGAAGCTTTCCAAGTGGCTTCCTCATTTCTAATGAAGTCAGCAACATATCCAAACGGTTAACTTCTCCACCACCATGGCATCACATCACCGAGCGTCGATGCTGATGGCATGAACCAACGAAAGTCATGGTATATCTAGTAGTAGTTAGTCATGGTCAACTGGACTTCTTCTGCAATGTTGATAACATTTTGAAAGCTATCCAAAATGGCTTCCTTATTTCTGGTGAAACTGCTCCTCCACCATCATAGTATCACATTAGCTCCTCCACCACTATGCTACCACATCACCGAGTGTCAATGCTGGTGGCATGAACCATTTTGAAAGCTCCCCATTTCTAGTGAAGTCGGGAACATTTCCACATGGTTAGCTTCTTGAACACCATGTGCCACACCACTGAGTGTCAATTTTGGTGGCATGAACCACCCAAGGTTTTCTTACATTCATTGACTCCATGGGTGAAATCTCTGCACCCAAGTTCCCAGCCCTTACTAGTTTTCGCATCCATGACCAGGAATAGTCACCCTCGTCCTTCCTTAAATTGCAGAGAGAAAGGGAAGGGGCACTAAGATTCCCATGACAAGAAAGATGAGGGCGAGCCAAGAACACCGACCCAATGATCTCAAAACTCAAGTCCCCAAGCTTCAGAATGGTTCAACTTCTTCATGTCTATTCAATACAGGAAAACTTATTTTGGGTGGGTTTTGCCTTTTTACTTTTTTTTTTTGCTGCTGCTGTCCGTGGGTTCTGTTATTATATGGCTAAAGAAAGAGGCACTCATTATCATGGAGCTGATATCTAGGCCCGATCGGTGGCTGATGAAGGGGTGTAGGCTTCTTTTGTGGAGGGAGATGTGTTTTGCACTCTTAATGACCTCTGTAATTAATCTCTGACTAATTATCCTGTACAGGTTTTTATATAAATGAAATTTCCTAACGAATGATGATTCTTTTGTCTTTTCGAAAAAAAAAAAAAAATACATATACTGATAGTTTTCCAGTGCCATCAACAAATTTAAAGCTAATCCAGTGACCTCACTTTTCTCAATGGCAGTATATGAATACATCTTAAGTCACATCACTACCCCCTAGGTTGTGAACAGAAAATGAAGGAGTGGTATTAGACTAATGTAATCTAATCTCTCTCTGCTCTCTCCTTCTGTGAGCACACTTGAATGGCCCTTAGTGTTGCCCTTTTCTCTCTCACTCCAAGTCCTGCAGAAGTCTAATCTATAAATTCAGATATTCATTGCATTTTACCACTTCAGGCTCAGAGGATTTGGCTGCTCAATGACCAGAGCACTTTTTACAAATTGGTACTGCGTTGCTTTAACTGGGAATTTCACGGTCATCCAATGCTGTACCCAAATTCAATTTTCATCCTTTTTTTCCCACAAATAGAGCTTTTTTTTATGGTATTTGATTGCCTCTGCGATTTAAATTTTTTGCGATTTATAAACGGAAAAACACATTTTGAAAAAAAAAATTATATTTTCTAGTTTTTGTTATAAAAAAAATATAATAAACTCAATTTTATTCATACATTTAGGCCAAAATGTATTCAGCCACATGTCTTTGAAAAAAAAAAAATGTCAAAAAAATGTCAATGTCAATTTATTGGTTTGCGCAAAAGTTATAGCGTCTACAAACTAGGGTACATTTTCTGTAATTTACGCAGCTTTTAGTTTATGACTGCCTATCTAATTTCTTGAGGTGCTAAAATGACAGGGCAGTACAAACACCCCCCCCCCCCCAAATTACCTAATTTTGGAAAGTAGACACCCCCAAGGTAATTGCTGAGAAGCATGTTGAGCCTATTGAATATTTTTTTTTTCTCACAAGTGTTTGAAAAATGACAAAAAAAATAAATAAATAAAAAAAATGAACACAACATTGTCACTAAATAATATATTGCTCACACATGGCATAGTTATATGTGGAATTACGCCCCAAAATACATTCTGATGCTTCTCCTGAGTACGGCGATACCACATGTGAGACTTTTTGGGAGCCTAGCCGCATATAGGACACCGAAAACCAATCACTGCCTTCAGGCTTTCTAAGGGTGTAAATTTTTGATTTCACTCCTCACTAACTATCACAGCTTCAGAGGCCATGAAATGCAAAGATAGCACAACCCCCCCCCACCAAATGACCCCATTTTGGAAAGTAGACACCCCAAGCTATTTTCTGAGAGGCATGTTGCGTATTTTGCAGATCTTGCTTTTTGTCACAAAGTTTTGAAAATTCGTACTCTAGGCTCCCAAAGTTTTTATTTTATTTTAACTGTGGTGGTTAAATCACCTCTTACAGCGCTGGATTCACGGATTTACGTATCGTGGGAGCAAACGATGTTGCTGTCAGAATAAATAAACCTGTGTTGCAGCTGAATGGTGTACCTGCTAAGCAAATTGCAGTATAACAGTAGGGCATAGCATACCTGCAAAGAAAATACAATAAAACACAGTAAAAATAAAACATTACAGTTCTAAAATACAGCAACAATAGAGAGAGAACAACAGATATACAACAATAGAGCGGACAATAGAGAGCGAACATAAGAGAGAGAACAAGAGAGAGCAGAGCTTATACTTCTTGACCCCATATCTGGCACGCTTGCTGTGAAGATGCTGTTTGATAGACAAGCGGCCAGAAAGCGGAGACAACTTGATCGGGAGTAAACAAGGCTGCAAACTGTGTGTTGAAGTGGTTTACAGGGGGGGAATTTTGTAGAGCCGATAAAATCCAGGGTAACCCAGAGAATGTCAGAGTTCATTGTCGTTTGAAGTGCTTAAATCGCAAGATCTACTCCTATTGTGTCCTGGTCATGCAAGCAGAGAACACGGGCATATGATGAATTGAGTCAGTGGACCAATATGACCGCAACTCACTTTTTTTAGTTATGCCCATGAGGAGAGATAGACTCAGGAAGGTCTTAAATTCGGAAACCGTAATAGGTTTCCAATCTCTGGCAAGGTCCAACTGAAGATTAGCGGCGATGAATTGACCAGCATACAAATTGCTTTGGTCCACAATAGATCTTCCGTGAAAAACAGCGAATAAAATTCAAGTGACGTAAAACTAACTGTTTCCACCTAAATTCCGGGTTGGCTAGTGAATGGGGGAAATACAGGCGCTGCAGAAGTGGTAGGCTCCCAATTCGGAATGGCAAATGCAGTGGGAAGGGCACTATGGGCTCAACGGGCCTGTTTATCTTCTTGGTGGCTGCAGGACACTGCTTGTGCTAGCCACCTCACTAGCTTGAACTGAACTTATGGGACTCCCCACGTCACCAAGTGTTACTACAGAGTTGGATGTATGACCAGGATGTACTAGGCCACTGGTGCTTGCTAGTTCACCAGAAGGATGAGTGGCACTACTACTGGCTCTCTGCTTCATACGAGAGCCCCGTGGTTCTTTGCACCTCAACAACAGAAGAAGAACGGAGTCAGGTACGCCTGACCTTGGCAGGGACCACTACTACATCATCAGAGCTATCTGTCAGGGTGTCGCTGCTGTCTAGTGGTTCGTATTCTGACAGATGGGTGACTTCCTCTTCACTCTCATCTGTTGTGCTCAGAAACGTGTAGGCCTTTTCACTACTGTACCTTCGATTGGACATTGTGGCCTCTAAATTTACTGGTACAACTAGTGAAACTCACAGGAAAAGAGAACCTAAATGTCAGCGACTGCTTCAAATGCTACCAAAAAAACGGTTAGCGTTCACAGGGATCAGGCCTGATTCTGCGAACGCTGCAGTTATGTGTTTTGTAACTTGGGTGGGCCGGGCCGGGCTGGGTAGAGGGGCTAAACGCAGGTGCTAGCAGGTATCTGGGCTGACCCCATTAATGCTGCGTTTTTGGGAACCCTAAACTACTGGGGACGCTAATATAGTTCTGATCAGATCAAATATATTGATCCGTTCAGACACTATATTATTATGGGAGGTGTATGGTGCGTGCGTGGGTGTTAGCACTACTGGCGCTAATCTGACGCTGCCTGGGGTGACGCGGACCCTAACTGATGCTAAAACCTAACTGATGTCACTTTCTGGGTGATCAGGGGTTAAACCTTTATTCAGCAATATATGGTGGGTACCCTGACGCTATAAAAACCTAACGGTGACAGTAACTGGCTAACTACACACTGACAGGTGATTAAGGGGTTAAACCTTTATAAGGGGGGTTTAGGAGGGGTCCCTAGACCTAATGCTGATTAGTGTCCTAATATTTCTCTAAAAAGGCAATGTTCACATTGGTGCCAAAAGGATTTCTAAAGCCAAATTCCTTAAAGTCCTCCAGGGTTCAGCCTTTGCTTCGCTTTGGAATGTATTGGTGCCTGCAACATCTGACTTACATTCGATTCTACTGATCGCACCCCCCCCCCCCCCCCCGGAGGCCTCTCCCAAAAGGAAGGCATTTTAAAGTCGGCAAAATGCTGCCCAGGTGGGGCTCCTGCACTTAAAAATCTATCCCTGACTGCCTGAATGATTTTGCCTAAGCTGAGATGATATCATCAGTCTGCTTCCGGCAAAAGGAATAATTTTCTCAGTCGATATTGAAGCAGTGAGCTACAACCTGTAGATTTAGTCTGCCCACAGTCATGAGACAATCAACACCCATTTCAGCAGATACCAAATCAGGCAACCATAGTAAAAGATTTACAACCAAATTCTGAGACACAATCCTGCGTGGTTATACCACTATAATTTAACAGAACCCCATCTGGGGTCTACGAACAACCCTCATCTTGAGTCTATTAACAATGAACAACTGCCATCTTGGACCTACTACCATAAGCTACCTCCATAATGGTTCTACTAAGAACAAGCAACCCCCATCTTGGGTCTACTAACAATGAACAACCCTCATCCTAGGTCTAATAACAATGAGCAACCCACATCATGGGTCTATTAACAATGAGCAACTGTCATCTTGAGGCTAATAACAATAAACAACCCCCATTATGGGTCGGCTAATCACAAGTAACCGCCAGGTTTCTTCTACTAACAACAATGAGCAACCGCCATCTTGGGTCTACTGATGAAGAGCAACCACCATCTTGGGTCTGCTAGCAATGAACAACAGCCATCTTGGGGCTAACAACAATAAGCAACAATCTTAGGTCTTCTAAGAACAAGCAACTCCCATCTTGGTTCTACTAACAATCAGCAACTATCAACTTTGGTCTACAAACCTTGAGCAACCTCCATCTTGCATCTAATAACATTGAGCAACCACCATTTTGGGCCTATAAACAATAAGCAACCCCATCTTGGGTCTACTAACAACAAACAACTCCCATCTAAGGACTACTAACAACTAGAAAGCATCATCTTGGATCTACTAACAATGAGCAACCACCACCTTGGGTCTATGAACATTGAGAAACCTGCATCTTATCTCTACTAACAGCAATCACCATCTTTGTCCACTAACAACAAGCAGCTGCCATTTTGGGTCTACTGACATCAAGCAACCACCATCTTGAACCTACTAACAATGACCAACCCCATCTTGTGTCTACTAACAATATCGAGCGACCCCAATCTTGGGTCTACTAACAACATAGAGCGACCCCAATCTTGGGTCTGCTAACAACATCGAGCGACCCCAATCTTGGGTTTACTAACGTTGAGCAACCCCCATCTTAGGTCCACTAACTACAAGCAATTGCCATCTTGGGTCTACTGGCATCGAGCAACCACCATCTTGTGTCAATAAGTAACAAACTGATCCAAACCCACCTTCATATTTCCAGGGCAGATGAGTCACCACATATAGCCATGAACCTGTACAGGAACCAATCCATCCATGCTCTGTTGTGGAACACAGGTCTTTTACACTCGTAAACGCCTGTCCCTAACCTCTAAATGTACTGTTAAGCATTTGGCTATTACAAAATAATGTCATGGTGCAAAGATACGCTACTTTATGATACCTCAATTGCCCTCACTTGGACTTGGACTAACAACGAGCATCCACCATCTTGGGTCTACTAAGAATGAGCATCCACCATACCGCCCAACTTTCTAGGATGGGGGTGACAGACACCTATTAGCAAAAGTATGTGGGCATAGGACACACACGTGCCACGCCCCCCTTAAAGGAAATTTGTATAAAAAAAATGATTGGTTAAACCCACAAGTGCTTTTTTTTTAAACATTGATATTCTTTTATACTGGCCTGTGAAATTTACAAATGCAGCAATTTAGAAATTGGATGAAAAGTTTAGCACTGTGAAACACTTTTTGATAGATAAGTACTGCATTGTATATATACAACTATATAGATCAGACAAAAAGGAGAGACAAATGATGAGGAAAGAGGGACAGAGGGACTTTGTGCCGAATGAGGGACAGTCCCTTCGAAATCAGGGAGAGTTGGGAGCTATGCAACCACCATCTTGGGTCTACTAAGAATGAGTAACCATTATCTATGGTCTTGGGATGATGAGATGCACCTTTATTTCCTCAATCGATTATGTGGGAAGGAAGACCTGTCCATGGGCTCTGCAATAGAAGCAGATTGGTGTGGGATCTTGAAGATCACACGCCCTTCAGTTCTCTTGGAACAGGGAATCCGACTGATTCACTCATGGCTAGCCCAAGCTATGTCAACATGAAGTAAGCATTTCATTCCAGCTAAATAATGTAACCGGCGGTAAGAACCATACATACAAACTACACCTTGGCAAGCCCATAAAACAAACATGATCACTGCCAGTATCCCTCAAGAACCCGATAAGCACACAATAGTCTCCTTGGACAAAGGTCAGGTGGTGCTGTGAGCGTTGAACAAACTAACCAGTGTGCATAGACCACCAGTAGAGGGCGGTGCCTTCTACAAGGGTTGTAGTGTTTATAGACTACTAGCAGAAGGCAACGGTTTCCAGGGTGGATTTAGGTCGCATATCCTTCAATATTGAACATGCATAACTAAATATAACAATTTTTTTTTTCCTGTTAAAATTCAGATGCAGATGGCTATGAGTGACCAGAACTTTTTTTTTTTATTGTGGCTTTAAACCTTTGGGAACATTTTTAAGTTTACAATTGTTTTTTCGGAACTATTTGCATTGACTACAATTGTTGTAAATTATGCCGTCAATTTTAAAGCCCAACTCTGAGCACAAAAAAATATATATATTTACCCTTTGCGGTGGGACCCTGTGCCCAGATTTGGGCTTTAAAATTAATTCATGTTAGTCTATTCACGTGAAAAACTAAGTGCACCCTCCTGAAAATGTTGACTTCAACATATAAAACAGTACACTACTGGGCAAAAGTTTTAGGCTGGTGGGAAAAAAATGCTGTAAATGAAGATTGCTTTCAGAAATAGAAGTGTTAGTAATTTATTTTTATCAAGTAACAAAATTGGAAGTAAACGAACAGAAGAGAAATCCAAATCAAATCAATATTCGGTGTGACAACCCTTTGGCTACAATTATTCTAGGTAGACTTGTGCACAGTTTTTGAAGGAACTCGGCAGGTATGTTGTTCCAAACATCTTGGAGAACTAAGCACGGGTCTTCTGTGGATGTCGGCTGCCTCAAATCCTTCTGTCTCTTCATTGATCCCAGACAGACTCCATGATAGTGAGATCAGGGCTCTGTGGGAGCCAAACCATCACTTCCAAGACTCTTTGTTCTTCTTTAGCCCGAAGATGGTTCTTAATGACATTGGCTGTATGTTTGGGGTGGTTGTCTTGCTGCGGAATACATTTCAGGCCAATCAAACGCCTCCCTGATAGTATGGCATGATGGATAAGTATCTGCCTGTATTGCTCAGCATTGAGGACACCATTGATCCTGACCAAATGTGCAACTCCACTTGCAGAAACTCAGCCCCAAACTTGCAAGGAACCTCCACCATGCTCCACAGTTGCCTGCAGACACTCCTTATTGTACCGCTCTCCAGCCCTTCACCAACAAACTGCCTCCTGCTATAGCCAAATATTTCACATCTTGACTCATTATTTTAGAGCACCTGCTGCCATTTTTCTGGACCTCAGTTCCTATGTTTTTCTGCATAGTTGACATTTAGCCTTGTTCCCATGTCGGAGGTATGATGGTTTTTTGGCTGCAATTCTTCCATGAGGACCGATTCTGGTCAGACTTCTCTAGACAATAGATAGGTGTACCTGGATCCCACTGGTTTCCACCAGTTCTGTGCTGATGGCACTGCTGGACATCTTCCGATGTCAAAGGGAGATCTGCATGATGTGTCTTTCATCTGCTGCATTGTTTCCTTGGCCGATCATTGTGTATACGCTCCTCAACGTTGCCCGTTTCTTTGCGCTTCTTATGCCGCATACACACGACTGGACTTTTCGACTGACTAGGTCCAACGGAACGAATCCGCCGGACAATTTGATGTAGGCTTCATCGGACCTTTGCTGTCTAAAAATCAGATGGACTTTAGATTTAAAACATGTTTCAAATCTTTCGGACGGACTCGAGTCCGGTCGAAAAATCAGTTCGTCTGTATGCTAGTCTGATGGACAAAAACCGACGCTAGGGCAGCTATTGGCTACTGGCTATGAACTTCCTTATTCTAGTCCGGTCATACATCATCACATTCAAATCTGTCGGACTTTGGTGTGCTTGTGTGTGGCCAAGTCCGTTCCTTTGGAAAGTCCGTCGGAACTCCACCGAAAGTCCGTTGGGAAGACCGGTCATGTGTACGTGGCATTAAATAACTTGCCGACCGCACTATAACAAAATGATGGCTACAGAGTGGTTGTCCAGTTCTGGAAGGGCGTCATACCCTTCCCAGAACTGGATGTCCCTCCCCCCATGATCACATCCTTACTTTACAACATTTATTCACACCTGCTTAAAACCTTTGCACAGTACTGTATATATTAGATCTTGAGCCAAACAGTGCCTACAGATAAAGGTGATATACCTGAATAAAAAAACACAAGGAAATGCGCCTTTTCAAAAATATTAGTAAATGTAATGGCATATGGTCTGAAAAGTAAGTACACCCTCAGCAGAATCTGGTATTGGCTGTAGCAGAAATGACCCCTTGTACCCACCAGCCTCTGATATGGACTTGGTAAAATTTGTGCACATTCCTTCACGTAAAATTCTTTCAGCTGTAAGAAGTTTTATGGGTTTCTTTGGATGACCTGCCCATTGTAAATCCCCCTACTAACTATCAATGAGAACCAAATTGGGTCTTTGACTAAAACAGCCTGTAACCTGCCTTGTCTTCTTTTTGGGCCATTCCTTGGTGGATTTGCTGGTGTGCTTCAGATCATTGTCATGTTGGAAGATCCATTTGCAGTTCAACTTCTGGACAGATTGCCTCACGTTCTCACGAAACACACTTTAATATGATGCAGTATGTAAAGTTCGCTCAAGGACTGTGAGCTGCTCTGGTTCTAAAGCAGAAAAGCGAACTTAAACCCATAACCTTTACACCACCATGCTTCACAGTTGGTATAAGGTTCTTCTCGTGAGCATTGTCCTTGGTTTGTGCAGAAGTTATCCACTGTAGGCCTTGTTAAGACTTGTGGCAGCCTTGCTGCCCCTCTGAAAATTAATTGGTGGTGGACTGCTTTTTAGAGGGCATTTGACAGGAGGCTGGAAGGGGATATGTTGCCTCGTCATCACCTGTTTTAACTCTATAAATCCTGCACCACAGCCATATGCATTGCAGGCAGTTGCAGAATGGTTATGACCAAGCTATTCACTTGAATGGGTCACATTCTGTGGGCAGTGCCACATGCCGAACAGGCCTCGTTGACACTTGCGTTTGGGGGAGGGGGGTAAAACAGGCAGTTGAGATGCAGTTTTATTGCCCTCCTAGCCTCAACCTTAACCCAACACAGCAGGCTGAGGGGGTTGTACACAAGCTGTGACCACAGTGCTTTGGTTCATGGTAAGTGAATAGGGCAACCCAAGGGTGCCGCAGCAGTGTGGGCTTTATAGGGTTAAAGCAGGTAGTGGTGAGGAGGTAACAAACCCCTTCCAGCCAACTGTCAAATTCCCTCTGAAAAAGCGATCCACCAGGATGGGCTCTTTAACAAGGAGTCCCCCAGATCCCGCCCCCACATGTGAATGGGTATGGGGTACATTGTACCCCTGACGTCATCTGCCGCCAGAGGGGGCGGGGTCATCCAGTTCCATCAGTGGCCGGCCCGTCCTTGCCTATATAAGCTGTCATAGCGAAAAGACAGCAGTCGGCGGGAGGCAGAGTATTTTCGGGTGTTTTCTTTTCTATTTCTCGGATCCGTCGGATGACGTGATTGCCAATGTATGTACATCACGGGACACTTTTTTTTTTCTTGTTTAATAAAGAATTGTCAAAAAAACTGTCTCTTGTGTTTTTTACTTTTTGTTTGGTGAATGGATAGGGGTACAATGTACCTCTACCTATTTATGGGGGGGGGAGGGGGGCAGGATCTGGGTGCCCCCTTGCTAAAGTGGGGCTTCCAGATTCCACCCAAAAACCCCCACAACCACCGTGCAAGGGTTGTGGGGATGAGGCCCTTGTCTCCATCAACTTAGGGACAAGGTGCTTTGGGGGGACCCCAAAGCACCATCCCCGTGTTGAGTGCATGTGGCCTGGTATGCTTCAGGAGGGGGTGGGCACTCGCTTGCCGCCCCTCCCACCCCCCCTACCCCATCCTGTCCTCCAGGCTGCATACTCAGATAAGGGTCTGGTATGGATTTTAGGGGGGATACCACGCTAATATTTTTTTAAATATTGGGGTGGCGTTCCCCTTAAAATCCATACTAGACCCAAAGGGCCTGGTATGGATTTAGGGGGGGGGGGCCCACGCTGTTTTTTTTTTGGTGTGCAATGCCACTTAATATCCTTACCAGACCCAAAGGGCCTGGTATGGAATGCGGGGGGAACCACGCCGTCTTTGTCCTTGATTTTTATCTATATTGCCAGGAGCCGGAAATACATTACAGCCGTGAGCAATTTTAAATGACTTATCTTCTTTAGAAATTTTATTCTGCTGCGGGACTGTAAAACGAATTGCACAGATGCACCACTTTACAGGCAGACTAAGGCCCCCCCCCCCGGCATGATACTTAAAGGGAGATTTCATTTTTATTGTTTCACTTAAAGCATTATTAAAATCACGCTCCTGAAAAAACGGTTGTTTTAAAAACTTTTTTTGCATTGATATGTCCCCTGGGGCAGGACCCGTATATATGTATGTGACCCTCAGAGCTGGCACTCTAACATACAGTTATGTATAGCCTGTAGAGCTGACCCTAATATGCCAAGATTTTAGATACTGTAGATGAGTATTAGACATGATAATGTACTACAGTGCGGGCATGCAGAGCTTATTAACTCCCACCAGGGCCGCCTCGGCATAGTTTGCATTTTCCCATCTCCATGTTTGTGTTGGTGCCTCTCTTTCCCCTCTCCCGTCCAGATATACACGGGTATGATCACTGCTGGATGTGAGTGAAGAATGCATTACCCTTGCATTTCCCAGTCCCAGGTCTGTGGATCTCTGAGCTCTTGTACACACGGTCGGACATTCCGATGGAAAGTGTCTGATCGGACCGTGTTGTCGGATAATCTGACTGTGTGTGGGCTCCATCGGACTGTTTCCGTCGGACTATCCGACCGACAAAGTTTTAGAGCTGGGCTATAAAATTTTCCACCAACATGATCCGATCGGACATTCTCCGATTGTTTGTAGAGAATTCCGATCGGACAAAGTGCCACGCATGCTCAGATCAAATTACGACACCAAAGCTATTGGCTACTAGCCGCAACGTAGTCCCGTCCCAAGGTACGAACGTCATCCCGTCCCAAGGTACGAACGTCATCACGTTCCGAACGATCGTATTTTCCGACAACTTTGTCCAACCGTGTGTATGCAACACCACTTTCGGCCAAAATCCGTCTCAAAAAATCCGACGGATTTTGTTGTCGGAATGTCCGACCGCGTACAAGGGCAAAGAGAAATCACCAACATAAGTATCTGTTTCGCACAAGACAATTTCCTCCAGATGATGAACAAGGTCCTGTTCAGAGATGTAGCACCAGCTGGTTCATCAGTCATAAGCCCAGTCATGTGGACTGACTTGGTTTTAACGTGAACTTTTAGACTGGGTCAATTTGGGTTGTTGCAGGCTGGCTGATAAGTGAGCTGGGAATTTTGTTAACATGTGTCGCCCCTAGCATGTGCTCCTTGCTGCAAAGGCCAGTTATAGGTTGGGGTGGTTGCTATTTGTTTGTACTGTTGGTGAATTGGTGAGGGGGACGCACTGGATACCTTCGCTGCCATTGTGCTATTGCTGGGAGTCCAGTGCGTCCGTGTACCTATAAGGAGTGGGCTCCCTCCAGGCATACTTGTCCTTAATCTATCCATTATTATATATGTGCTCAAACTCAGGAGACTCCAAATAATAGCGTTAGGACTGCAGTACACAGGTGCCAAGACGTGGCCGCTGTAGCTTACAAATATATTTGCAAATGTGTGCAAACTAAACCCCCTGGTTTTAACGTAAACTGTTATGGTCAATTAGGGTTGTTTTGCAGGCTGCCTGGTCATTTTTGTTTGTTTTTTGACATGCGTCGCCACTTCCATGTGTTCCTTGTTGTGAAGGCCAGTTATAGATGGGAGTGGTTGCCATTTGGATGACCTGCCCAACTGCAAAGTACGATGTATGAATCCAAGAGAAAAGCCAAGTCAAGTGACTGACCTCTTCAACAGAGACCAGAGGAAACCAAAGACCAGCCATTCTCAACCATGGCTCCAAGGCATTAGGGTTCCCCCAAATCTGTTTCTGCTGATTTACCTCCCATTTCCGTGTACCTGCATAGTTCTGGGGGCCAATGTCACTTGGCATAGACAGTAGCATGACACTAAACTGTCTATAAGAGTGGCATTCTGAGCACCACTACAAGGGGAGCATTCTTCTCACTAGCCCCCAGAGCAAGGTGCATTTTCCCCACTGCAACCCAATGGATTTGTTTTTTGCAGGGATTCCCCGAGATCCTAATTTCTATTGTTCTTCTTGGATAAAAAAAAAATATTAAAAAGGCTGCCACAGACTATACTGGAACCTGTGTGGTATGAATTGAACATAAAATGGAGACTGCCATGTGGCATAATACTGTAGTGGTTGGTGAAGAGCATCTAGTAAAGGGTTTTCAACCAGGGTTCCAAAGAATCTTAGGGTTCCTCCAGAGGTTGCTAAGGGTTCTTTGAGCAACTTCTACCTCTTAGATATTTCCCCCCTGACACCGTTGATATTTTTGTATTATCTGTAAGGGGGTAATTCTTCCCAATAACCACAAGTGTACGGAGCATCATCCAACTGACCATCACACACTAATGTATCATGAGTTGTAGATAGTGATTTTAAGGGTTCTTCTGTGTTGAAAAGGCTGATCTAGTAGCATCTGCATGAAACTGAAACCAAGGGACAATTTTTAAAGAGCAGATATACAACCTGTTGTATACAGCAAAGAGACGGAAATGGAGAGATGGGCAAGGATCTCCCTACTGGAGGGCAACTGATCACATGACCAACCCAAAGAAGCTACTACAGATCCAGGCAGCAACTGGAGATGTGAATCTATGATTAGATGCGGGCAGGAGATCCATTCATGAAGGGAGGCAGTGCAACCTAAAGCACATTGGTTGCGTTTTGTATTGATATGGTACAGAGCCAAGTCTGGTAGCCACTATTATAAACAAGTGGAAACAAGACCTTTCACCCCTTGAAATTAGTTTTAGCAGCAGTTTCCCCAGTCCTGGAAATAATTCAATTTGGGTCAGTGGGAAAATGCCACCCTTATGGACAGCTAAAAAGAGTATTGGTGTCATTTAGCCGGCTTTGCCAAGTGGTGTTGGACCTGGAACTCTGAAGGCACCATAAAAAGAGAGGTTAATTAGCCATTGCTGTAGAATCCTCTGGAGAATCCCTACTGCCCCACAGAAACCTGGTTGAGAATAACTTGTCTATGTTATTGCCAAAGGGGTTTTATTTTTTTAACAAAGGGTCAAAAAGCACAATTTTTGTGTGGTTACACCAAGGGAGACTTTATCGGTGCAAAAGAGCCAGTGCCGATGGGCTTTTTGATTGATGATGGTCATCAGTATTGAGACAATTCTGAAAAAGTTTATAACTTGAGGGATGCTTTTGACCTACATTGGGTCAACCGCAAGAGGGTTTTGTATTCCCATAGACCTGTCTGCACAACCTGTTAAATAAATGATTGTCGTCACAGGCCCCAAAACATTAAGAGATGATTTTATGACATCACACAGATTCATGTGACTCTAGACACGTATGCAGCCTCTGAAGTCATCTTATATGGATGCTTCCTTTCTGAAACTACCAGATACATACAGACCTTCTGTTTTTAAAATCTTTAGAATAGTCACCCCCGTACTTTAATAGCCCTTCAGCAGTAAGGGTTCATTCACACAGGGGCAACTTTGGATCCGACTTAAAGTCACACAACATGATAAAAATCAATGTAAGTGAATGAGAGCCATCTTTATGCACACTACTGAAGTCACGCCGACTTCAGAAAAGGTTCCTGTACTACTTCAATCCGACTTCTAGGCAACTTGTATCCATTGATTTCAACGGAAGTTGCCTCCAAGTTGGATCCCCTGTCTAAACTGAAGCAACTTTCCAGGAAGTAAAACGTTTTCTAGGCAAACCCCTCCCTCCCATAGAGCCGATTATTCTGTGATTGGCCACTGGAAAAGTCCCCTGTCCTGGAGGCAACTTCAAGTTGTGTTGTAAGTTGCCCCAAATCACGCTGTGATTCATACTCAAGTCGTGTCCAAGTTGCCTCCCAAAGTGACGCTGGAAGTCGTGTTGCCCCTGTGTGAATGGACTAAGCAAAAGCATCCCCGTGAGCATCGTAGACATGTGAACACTTGCCCCCTCTCCTGCTGCCAAGCACTTCTTAAATTGGAAAAAAAAACACACAAGGAAAGAAAGCCTGCTAAGAACCCAATAGACAAGATGGTCAAAAGGAACCGATGGCACTGGAGAAAAGCCTGTAGAAACATCTGAGGCGTCCATGTCCTTTTCTTTAGAGCAGGGATATGCAATTAGCGGGCCTCCAGCTGTTGCAGAACTACAAATCCCATGAGGCATAGCAAAACCGACAGCCACAAGCATGACACCCAAAGGCAGAGGCATGATGGGACTTGTAGTTTTGCAACAGCTGGAGGTCCGCCAATTGCAGATCCCTGATTTAGAGCTTTGGTTGCCGCAAAAGGGTTTGTTTTATCTGTAGGTGTTCAGAGCACCAAATTCTACTCAAGACTTCCCCATCCTCCCTTACATCAGTGCATTCCCCTTGTGCTGATGCTGGGAAGCAGAAAATTCAGGGTCTGGAGTCTGCTGCATGAAGAGACGAGGGGGTTCTTTCCTTTCTGCTGCCAACTGCCCTTACAAGGTGGGGCAAAGATAGTGTGCAAGGGAGACATGAAGTGGCTGGTTTCAGTCTGTGGACCTCTCTTATGAAGTACCAGATTGTCCAGCTGGAAGAAAACCAGTCTTAGGACAGCCGTCACTAGAATATATGCACCAATTAGGTTTCTTGGTCCTGTGATATTTTGGATCTACAAACATCTTGGTGACCAGGACAAATGGGTAGTGCAGACTTCCAGCAATGAAAACCTACCAGGGAAACTCATACCTGGACAAAATAGCTTGTGGAGATCCCATTTAATTATAGGCCCTGCTATGATCCTCCTAGTTTAAAGACACGTTCCAACTGTGTCCTGCCATTGGCTAGGATTTTATATGCACACCAAAGGGATACTTGACAGGCTCAGCGCCAAAATGCAAAGTTGCCGTTTCTGCGATTTGCTTCTGGACAAATTTCCAACAGCAGCCCAGATTGTGTTGGACTGAATATTAACACTTAATGCTATAGGTCAGTGATGGTGAACCTTGGCAACCCAGATGTTTTGGAACTACATTTCCCCATGATGCTCATGCACTCTACAGTGTAGTTGAGCATCATGGGAAATGTAGTTCCAAAACATCTGGGGTGCCAAGGTTCGCTATCACTGCTATAGGTCATAACACATTAGTGGCTACCTGCTGGAGTGCGCATGCACGATGCTGCCATATGCGTTCCAACACTTCCACGAGACACCAGCGCACTAAAACCATCAGATAATGTGACGGAAGTGATGTCAAACACATTAAGATGCGTTATACTTGGAGTGTGGCCGGCCTCAACCAATCATAGACCCTCTATGCCACAAATATCAACCAATTATACAGCAGCTCTAGTAAACAGCCCATCCCGTATATGGTTTTGTCGTTAATGTTTGACATAGTTTAATTCAGTTGTAATCTGGATATTTTTGTAATAGAGTGTATTTATAACATGCCATGTAATCACATGTGCAAGCAGATTAAATAGCAACCCCCCCCCCCACCAGAATGTACAAGTTAGCATTCATTGTGTGTTCTGTAAAGGATATGATTTAGTTAATGTTGATTTTACATTTAATTCAGCTGTAGCTGTGTACTCCAGCCACTTTTACACATGCCCATTCTGTACCATGCAAGATTGTTGTTAAGGAAGCATTAGGCTCAGTTCACATAGGGGTGGCATGACTCGCACACCGACTTCTGTATAGAAGTCAATGCAAGTCGCCCCAAAAGTTGTACAGGAACCTTTTTTCTAAGTCAGAGCGACTTGAGTCGCTATTAGAACGGTTCCAAAGTACAGAATGGAGCGCAACTTGTCAGGCGGCTAAGTCGCCCCCTGTGTGAACCGAGCCCAAGTCTTGGAAAACATAGCAGTGTTTGTATTCTCCGTCACTTCCGTGACAATTATCTGATAGTTTCACTGCTCTATACTGGTGGAAAGCTTTTAGAACGCATATCAGCAAGTTATGCATGCGCAGTGCGAAATGTCTCAGCAGAAAGTCACTTCTGTAGCCAAATGTGATGGAACAGCCCCCTTAAGCATGCAACTGGTATTACGTGACAAGAAACATCTGTTCTGGTGTGACGAGGCTGAAATGAAGCTACTTCCCTGCGCTGCATGCAAGGGAAAGCGTTTGACTAGGTTTGGACACAATCTACCCAGCACCTTCCTGCTATTGACTGGTACATTGCAGGGAAACCCTAGTTGATACCTGGGCTGGAGCATGTCGTCATGTTCTACCTGCAAAAAAAAAAAAAAAAAAAAAAAAGTTTGATCCCTACAACAATTAAATCTGGCTCCAATGCATACTTGTTTTGCTTCACCCAAAAACTGGACTTTTAGATACACCATTTGGTGGTATTGACAATGCGGTTCGCATTAGGGCTAAATTAGTTTGAGTGAAGCATCCCCTTGCTGAAGGCCCCAGCTACCTCTTGGGCCGGGGCACCTTGCCAAAGGCCCGGGCTCCAGCTAGTTGTAAAGCAGACATAACTGCATATTCCTTTCAAGTTGTAGGTAGCCACATGTACATGGCAGGAGCATGACCAAGCTTTATTACGCCAAGCAAAAACTACTGAAAATGCATAGGCTGCAAAAAATAAAAAATAAAATGTATATATAAAATTTAATGTAAACTGGTCTGGCAGCCAGATAGAATAAACTGTTTTGATCACTGCATAATCCTTTAGCTAAAGTTAGAAACTAACATTTACCATAGCAGTCAATGGCAACCTGTTTTTCTTCTAAGATGGGATCATGTAAACCTTACATTAAGGATTTAAAAATGTTATTTATTTAAACCCCGTTTTGTACGAGGTCGTTTTTAGCGTGTGGTACATGTCATAACCAGGCTGTCTGCACCTGTTAGGCCCCTTTCACAGGGACGGCTGTTCTCCCGCAGTTTAGCATGTTTTTTTTTTTCTGTGAAATTCAAGACTCCAGGCACAGCGATCAGCTGCATTTGTACAGTGCAATTACCTGCGTTTGTGCGTTTCTGTGCAGTTGCGTTCAGCTGCAGTTATCTAATAGTCGTTCCCATAGCAACCCTTTTTTTTTAATTGATTTGGTCCCTTGAATCCCTTCTCACGCTGCTATACACAATTGGCACAAAAGACTGCGATTACCTGCGGTTATGTGCATATAGCTGTGCTACATCGCACCTGGACGCATTCAATTTCATTTTTTCTATTCGCACCGAACCGCATTTAACAAAATTGCAGCTAAACGCTGTGTGTGAATGGGGCCATAGGAAAGCATTGTGTGCTTTTAGCTGCGGTAGAAAACTAGAAAATCCGCAGCTAATAGTACCATTCTATCCGTCCGTGTGAAAGGGGCCTTAATCTGATCTGTGCAAGGGCAAAAATTAAAGTCACCGTCAATAGAAATAACCTCAAGTTCACACTGATCCAACAAAAGCCATATGACTGATCCCACTTACAGGATCTGACCAGACCATATGAATAAGGAGGAACCCCCATGCCAAAAAAGTGCCCCCCCCCCCATATTCATGCAGGTCAGTAAAGGGAGCCCCCTGGACCACATGGGGGTGGGTGCTTTGAGGCAGGGTGGGGGCTCTGCCCATATTGATGGTCAAACTAGTTAAAAGGGCTCTCATTGGGAACCATTGATTGACATGTGCCGACTTCAAGAGAATACGTTAGACCAATGTGAACCAGGTCTCAATTGCATGTTCATACACCAAGCAGGCAGCAATCACTGCCCATCCTGGGTTATGACTAAGGCCTTATAGGCTGAAAAGCGGCAACCTCTTATTTGCATTTGGACACTGGCTTGTTAATACTACTTTTTTTAAGGGTGTGCAGATCTCTTCCCCCCTTGTTTCTCACTGTACCCACCCAAATGTATATAAAATAAAAAATAAAGTCAAATGGTAGAGCATATTTTTTTATTCTTAAATCAGATATAAATTTTTCTTGGAAAAAATTCTGTTCATTCTGGTGTTTTGGGGCAGCAAAAAAAACAAAACGATAAAAAAAAATTGAGGGGGATGGAAAGGAGGGGGGTTGGTGGGTGACGAATCAGGTGGTTGGTCCAATGTTGGCAGCTGGAACAGGCAACTGGAGAGGCGACAGCATCATCAATACCCTACACTCCTCAGGTACTTCATGGTATCATAACATTTTTGGTTCAACTGTCCGCCATGAATACTGGGCCCTCCTTTCAGGAAGAAGATAGCTATGGAAGAGGAAAGGGATGTTAGATTTGGCCACTCTAGGCAAATTGTTAAAGTTTTTTTTTTTTTTTTTTTTTTTTTAATGGAGTACCTACCTTGATTGGATCGGACAATGTGAATGTTGAATGTTGATCCTCCGTCTGTGGATTTTGTCCTTGCGTCTAGGCACATTTGTGAGTCGTCAAACCAGAGGTCCCTGAGCACGCTGCATTTCTGTCCTCCAATCACTAGGCCATTGATAAATAATTGGCTTCGATCTTTAGAAACAATAGCGGCCAATTCCTGTGTCTGAAAGGAATAAAAAAGGTTTAGGTTAGACAAAGCCTTGAAGTTCATTTGGCAGGCACATCTTGTAATTTTTTCTCATACAGCAAAAAAAAATTTTTTTAGAAAGGCAGTGGTGATTAAATACCAAAGAGAAAAACCTATTTGTACTCAAATTATTTATTTTTTCACAAGTGTGGCATAACTGTACAATTGTCATTCAAAGTGACATGGCTGCAAGCCAAGAACAGGCCTGGGCAGGAAGGGGGGTGTCCAGTAGACAACTGGTTAAACTGGCAATTGCTCAGTCATGCAATATTGCACTATTTTTTTTCCTAGTGATGCACAAAAAAAAAAATAAAAAAAAAAAAAGATTTCAGCAGCCAAAAATAGGGTTATTGGAATTGATAAAGGCAGCCAAAAATTGTGCCAATTTTGCGGCGCTAATTACAGTTCATGCGACTCAAACCATTGGTGTGTTTGATGCCCTCAACATTTTTTTTTTTTTTTTAACTGACCAACTATACAGGATTTACTACCACAACGGACCGGTGAGAAGACATGCATAGAATTTAAATGTGATATTTTGCTTGAGCTTTAACAGAAAAGCTACTTTGTGTGAAAGTAGCCCATCAGCCAAAGAGCAGATAATGGCCAACAATTTTGTTTAATTTAAATTACAATTTTTTTTATTTACATTCAGAATTTTATATTTAGGCAGGTAATCTAATGGATGCAGGGAGCGACTATACAGTGATAATTCCATACACTTTTAATAACCCTGGCTGGGAAGGAACAAGGGGTTAAACACGTGATGCTTTTATTCCCTTCCAGTTTCACATCCCTGCTGTGGAGAACTGACAGATTGCTCCCTTCATACAGAGCACCATTTGCACACAGCGGATCATGCCCTGGCCATGAATCATTGGCTGGGACTTGCAAGAGCCCTGCAGGGTGGGTGCATGCACGCCCTAAAAAAAAAAAAAACGCAGAAGCGGGCATGTTGCTTTGCCTACAGCTAGGTACAGTATGGGCAGGCACTTGCCAAGTGGATAAGCATGCCACATACAGACTCATTACCATGGGGGAGCCTCTACAGTTGTCTCCTGGGAACATGACTGCAATTTATTCCCAGTGCAGTGACACCCAGCTTCCTGGGGAGACCCCCCCCCATGCATGGACACCCAGCTTCCTGGGGAGACCCCCCCCCCATGCATGGACACCCAGCTTCCTGGGGAGACCCCCCCCCCCATGCATGGACACCCAGCTTCCTGGGGAGACCCCCCCCCCAATGCATGGACACCCAGCTTCCTGGGGAGACCCCCCCCCCCAATGCATGGACACCCAGCTTCCTGGGGAGACCCCCCCCCCAATGCATGGACACCCAGCTTCCTGGGGAGACCCCCCCCCCAATGCATGGACACCCAGCTTCCTGGGGAGACCCCCCCCAATGCATGGACACCCAGCTTCCTGGGGAGACCCCCCCCCAATGCATGGACACCCAGCTTCCTGGGGAGACCCCCCCAATGCATGGACACCCAGCTTCCTGGGGAGACCCCCCCAATGCATGGACACCCAGCTTCCTGGGGAGACCCCCCCAATGCATGGACACCCAGCTTCCTGGGGAGACCCCCCCAATGCATGGACACCCAGCTTCCTGGGGAGACCCCCCCAATGCATGGACACCCAGCTTCCTGGGGAGACCCCCCCCAATGCATGGACACCCAGCTTCCTGGGGAGACCCCTCCCCAATGCATGGACACCCAGCTTCCTGGGGAGACCCCCCCAATGCATGGACACCCAGCTTCCTGGGGAGACCCCTCCCCAATGCATGGACACCCAGCTTCCTGGGGGGCTGCACACTATTGCTGCTGTCATTAAAACAGACCTTGCTGCACTGAAGATCTTCAATACCTGATCTTACTGCATACTGATGTACAGTGAACATACATTCCTGTGGGGGAGGCTTACTTTACCACCATGCATGATTAACAGTTAAAAAATAAAAATTGCAGTCTCCACGCACTTCCATTAGATTGACGAAACAGGCATGAACTACAACTTCTATTTTATTCCATTTTAACATTGCCGTGATCTTGATAGAACTGTCCAGGGGCTTTTAATTTTAAGTGCACTATTTAACTGGCATACAAGACATCCCAATTTTAGGAGGAATCCCCCCCACAGCACATGGGCAGCTTGAAAAAGGGAGCATGCATTCCTCCCACCACCAGGGTGTGCCAGCCCAGAAACATGCCACAATCAAGCCTTGAGGTCATCCTTTAGCACTGCGATCCAGAAAGTGTGCCAAGCCCCTTTCTCCAGCATCTTCCTGCTGGCCAGGAGAGCCCACAGAGCAGCTGAGATGGCATACCTTCTGACCAGTGATGGATTCCCCACAGATGTACCCTGCCTTGTTTACCTAGAAGTTACTACGCATTTTTATTAACACACTTTACAGTCTAACTCAGTGGCGCCTGCATTTGTTTTTTCTTTCATATCTTGGAGACCGCTTCTGCTTCCCTGCTAAGGCTGGCCCTGAATCAGACCATTTTTTAGGCTGCAGAGAAGCCCACTGACCACTTGGACTTCAATACTAGAGGATTTGTTTCAGTACCACGTGTACATTTGACAGCACACGGACCCCCTGCGCAGCACATTATGCAGAACTCTTTCCCTGCACAGTACAGGCTCCTTTCATTATAAAGCCACCCCTGCACCCCCAGTCTCCTCTGCCTGCATACTCCAAGTTGAGAAATCACTGTTGGACGAACATGTTAATGACTTGAACTCTATGAATTTTGATTTAATACCAGAGGCTAGGCAATAGCAAACTAAAGCTGACTGCAATTTGCAGGCAATGAATGGAAACTGATTAACATCTGAATGAGCAGCACCAAACATGAACTTGCGTCAAGTTTCCACTGAGCTTTGCATTGGTTGTCCAAACTGGAGGTTGCACAGTAGTCAGCCGGCATGTGATCATCCTACTCCGAGAAGCCATCACATCCTCAGAAGTGTGAAGTACGAGGCATGACCATGTAAGGAGTTGCTGAGTTGAGCTGAAAACAATTTTCACTTCCTGAGCAGCGCGAATGGAAAACTTGCACAACCACAGAGCGTGCCACGATCCTACCATCTAGGCCCAAATCAGGTGTTAAGTCATGCAGGCCTACATACAAGGCACGCCGCACACTCCGGCTTGCTGTTCTGAAGAAAAGGGCCAGCACTCCCCTAAACAGAGGTTTTCAGAGCTTGTGCGAGTTCATACGTCGCTTTATGGTAAAAACAGAGCTTCTAAAAAAGGAAAAAATTTGTGCCTGCCCCGTCAGGTCTCAGGAATGTGGAGCATGTGGACAGCCCCTACAGGGCTTCCTGCAAGATAGGGCAGAGGTCCTTTCTGCAAACAAGTGCAGATGCAATGGATCTAGAGATCAAAACCCCTGTAGCGGTGATCAGATAAATCATGGAACAGAAGTCTTCCCTCCAGGTGTCAAACAGAAATAGCTCATTAAGCAGCTTCAATAGAAAGAAGCAGAGACAGGACCATACCTGTCCACATAGTCACCCGACCATGGCTACTGCAGATGTCAAACCTGACCAACCCCCCCCCCCCCCTTTTCACTGGTTTAGTAATATTTGGGCCCTGGGAAACTGACAGGTGGATCTGAAAACTCCGTCCCCCCCCCCCCCCAAGCCTTGACTGCATTCAGAATACAGCAGAAACAAGGCAGCAAAGTTTACAGATCCCAAGTATTCAAGCATGCAAACCCAGTCTTGGGTCCATTCAGACTAGGAACTGTGCAGTGCGATTTCAGCCACATTCATTTTGAACGAGGCTGCAATCACAGGCCACCCAAAAAGTAGTGTGCATGCATGCACTACTTGGCCTGCACTGGATTGCATGGTGCCAGAGTAACGCATGGTGTAGTTGCCATGTGTTTCAAACACATAGCCTATGTGAATGAGGTTTGCACTGACCCCTGCAGCAGACTGGAAGTGCCATTGAAGTGGTGTGGGAAGCTGCATTAGAACACGGCTTTCCCACACTGCATTCTAGTGTGAACAGGCCCTTAAAAAGTGATATTAACTCTACATTCCAGGGAATCGACTCTTGCAGTGGGACTTCTCCACCCCACAAGGGTTAAATGCTTAGCCTAAGAGACCAGAAATGCATTTAAAGTGGAATTAAACCCTTCTATCGTTTTCAGTCAAGGAAGCTGCCATCTCTAATGATTCTTCAACTGCCATAATGCTGCACATGTGATCAGTTATGAAACCAGCCATTGGATGGTTTGAAAGTTTGGTTGAGAGCACAACCAATGTGAAAGTTAGCATTTCCGCCATGCCTGGAATGCAAGTGTTTTTTTTTTTTAAAACTGGGTTTACTCCTGCTTTAAAGTGATAAAGGCAAAAAAAAAAAAAAAAAAAAAAAAAAAAAAAAGTTACTGTGCAGATGTTTTGCAGAGCAGGCCTGGTCCTCTTGGCTCCTCCCATGAGCCCCCCCCAGAGCAGACAGCATGCAATAGGGCACTGGAGCAGGCTTGCTCCTGAGCTACTGCATGTCCATTCAGAGGACTGTGGCGCTATCCTCTTATTGGATCACTGGCTGACTGACAGCTGCTCTAAGCCAATAAGCAGGTTGAGTACCCGGACAGCAGAGGCTCTTGTGCACATGTCCCAAGAAAGTTCATTTTTTCCAATCAGTGGGTCAATGTTGGACTGCAGTGGAAAGAACGTCAATTTGTCCTCTGAATTTAAACAGTTTTGAAAGCTTTTTGGAATGGACAACATTTGAATGGTCTGAGAAAGTACTGAGATCTTTTGTACAGGGTTCTCATCTCCCCTCCCTGCTCAGGGTCCACACCGGAGCGGTGTGCTTGCAGGATGTTAAAGGGGCATTCCGGCCACGATGTGTCACTACATACATTGTGTACACTGTAGCTGCCGACTTAAGGACACTTATCTGTCCAGCGAGCCCACGATGACACACCCACCCCCCAAATCCATCCAGATTGGCTGCTGGTGCCTCCATCTTAAAGAGGCAGAGGAGCCTTGTGGCTTCACAGCCCGTTTCCTAACGCGCATGTCGTGTGGCGCTTTGTGAATGCACCTGGTTTCTGGGACATACATCCCAGAAGGCAACAGGGCCACTTGCCAAGAGGAAGAGGCAGATTAGAAAGACTGCCTAGCAAAAGCGGTTTCAGGCAAGTTAAAACCCAAATTTTTTTATTATAAGATTAATGCAATTTTTTTTAGGGTGGTCCTCTGCTTTAAACCCCCACAAGCACCATCTTTGGAGCGGCGAAGCTATCCATTAAAATCAATGGGGCAGCACAGCTATACCACTGCTGCAGCAGTGCTTCTTGTCCGCTAGCAGGGGGGGTGTAAAAGCACCCCGCTAGTGGCCAAACAGCGCTGCAAGATTTATGGTAAAGCACCGGTAAAAATAGCAGCGCTTTTCTGCTGATGCACCCACCGCCCCAGTGTGAAAGGGGGTCTTAGACTACCATTTATCTATGGATTAGGCTGGCCATACATTCAATTTTCCTTTAGATTTACCATGTAGTGAGGTCAAACCTAAGCACTTTAATTTGTATGCAATCTGGTAGGCATTTGCAGTACATAGTTGAAGGTAAAGCAAGGGATCAGGATAGCTACAAGGGCTGAAAAAAAAAAAAAACAAGCTGATGGCATCCAAGCAAGCATCTGCGTTTGTGCCGAGTACATGGAAAGGAGCAATCAGGTGTCAAAAGTGCCCCATATCTCTGGCACTTAGCTGGCTTCAACTTTAGGACCATGTTCATCAGACAGGTCACGATCTCAGTCTGAGGACCAAGTTCAATACAGCAGGATATATACACTCACTGGCCACCATTAGTCATACCTGTTCCAATTACTTGGCAACAGATTGCCAATTACATGGCAGCAACTCAATGCATTTAGAAATCTAGACATGAAGGACTTCCTGAAGTTAAAAAAAAAAACGCATCAGAATGGGGATTTTAAGAGATTATGAACGTGGCATGGTTGTTGGTGCCAGATGGGCTGGACTAAGCATTCCAAAAACTGCTCTCCTGGGATTTTCATCCCCAACCATCTCTAGTACTAACATAATGGTCCAAAATGAGAATATCCAGTGATCAGCAGTTGGTGGAAAGTGCCTTGATGTCAAGGGGGGGGGGCAGGAAGACCATTTGAGATGATCGAAAGGCAACAGTGAAATAACCACTTGTTATACCAAAAGGTATGCAGAATACCATAGTAAACCTTGAAGCAGATGACCACACCGGGTGCCACTACTGCCAGCTAAGAACAGGAAGCTAAGACTAAAATTTGCAGTGTAGAAGATTTGCAAAACATTGCCTGGTCTGAAGTCTTGATTTCAGCTGCGACAGTTGGTAGGACCAGTCCGGGTTGGTGGTGTAATGGTGTGGGGGGGGGGGGGGGGGGGGATATTTTCTTAGCACACTTTGGGCCCCTTAGTACCAACTAAGCATTTTTTTTAAACACCATGACCCAAGTATTGTTGCTGACCATGTCCATCCTTTTATGACTAGTGTCCCCATCTTCTGATGGCTCCTTCCAGCAGGATAATGTACCATGTCGCAAAGCTCCAATCATCTCACCACTGGACAATGAGGTCACCGTACTCCAATGGCCTCCACACTCACCAGATCTCAAGCCATTAGAGCACCTTCAGTGATGTGGGTGGGACAGGAGATTGGCATGGATGGGCAGCCAACAAATCTGAACTGCATGATGCCATCATGTCACTATGGAGCAAAATCTGAGGAATGTTTCCAACACCTTGCTGAAGCTATGCCACGAAGAATGAAGACAGTTGTGAAGGCAAAGGCGGTGTACCATCAAGGTGTACTGGAGTGGCTGGTGAGTATATTTCTCAGAAAGGAAAGGGCTGCAGTAGAACGCATACTTGCTGGGTCAGTTTCCTTTAAGTGGATTCCTGCAGATCCCAATTACAGATAAGACCTGTATGAACATCTTCCTCCCTCCCGCCAGGACTTGTTTATACATTCCCTCCATCATGAACACCAGGTGACCTACTCCATCGCCCCCCCCCCCCCCCCATTCTGAATATAGAAATACCTACACAGGTGTGCAGTTCATACTTGTACAAAAGACACATGACTTCATGGCAAACATACCTTCCAGGGAGTAAGCCTGGACAGTTTTATACATGTCGGCTCACAACCATCAGACCCCAGATGAGCCAAAACACCAAGTGCAACTCCAAAAAGTACATTTCCACTCATTGTAGAGAGGTGCCAGTACTGTGAGCCAATTGCCATCCCGATTGCAACTTGATGTGAAGAGCAGAAGGGTCTATGCTGCGACAGGAACAAGCTGGATGGAAGAAATACCAAGGTGCAGCACCTGGCTGATGTGGCAGGGTGTGAGCCTAGAGCCCATGGAGGAAATAAGGATTTAGAAGTCATGGCTGAGTTTGGAGTAGCTGCATGGGTTCAGTTTAGACCAAAGTTAAAGCGATAATAAAGTTTTGTTTTACTATAATGAACAGGTTATAATTACCTGCACTGTGTAATTGTTTTGCACAGAGCAGCCTTGCCCCAGGAACCCCCCCACTGGTGTTCTTGACTCCTTCCTTCATCCAAGTGCCCTCAGAGCAAACAGCTTGCTGTGGGGGGCACCCAAGCAGGCCCACACCATGGCCATTCACAGCTGTGGCTTGACCCTGCCTCCCTCATTTGCTCACAGCGACTAACAGCAGTGGGCATTAAAGTGGTTGTAAACCCTTACAACCAACTTTGACCTACAGGTAAGCCTAGATTAAAGCTTACCTGTAGGTCCAAGAAATATCTCCTAAACCTACACGGTTTAGGAGATATTTACCCGAAGATAGACACCCGCCGTCTACGGCGCATGCGCTGTAGACAGCGGCGAGCAGGCGCACTGGGGCAGGCCGCAGATATTGGAGATATGCTGCGAGTGTCAGCTGCCATTGACATAAGCAGATGCAGGCAATATCTCCCAAACTGCAGGTTTAGGAGATATCCCAGGTAGCTACAGGCAAGCCTTATTATAAGCTTACTAGTCTGTAGCAAAAAGTGGGTAAGGTTTACAACCACTTTAATGTCTCAGCCATTGAGGGAGTCCATGAAGATCGGGCTCAAGTATAGGGGGGCTGCTTTACTGAAAAAAGTTCCTCCATGCAAAGAAAGCCTTTAAGTGCATTCTATACCTGGTGGATATCTGCAGAAGCAGATTTGTGGTAGTAGCCACCACTACTAAAGTGGTGGCCAATCTCTCCCTCCCCCACCCCCTCCCCCACCATGAGTGATCGCTCTGCATTTAAATCTAGGAAGCACTGACTGAGGGAGGGCTTGGAGCAGCCGCATCACTCCTAATCCAATCTGATGAGGTCTTGTAAACAATAAAAGGTCCTCCCTGAATGGCTCCTCCATGCAGGTGACACCGTTTACATAGCTGCTTGGCACGGCACCTGGCGTCTACTGCAGCGATTATCTACTGCTACAGGAATCAGCCAGGTATTGAATACACACATTTGTATTGGTCCAGCTTGGACCGATGCAAAAAGCATACTTTACACTCAGCTTTAATCTGGGTGGTGACATCTCAGAATGCTGTCCTGCAGCTGCTTTAATAGGCCATTTATTACAAAACCTGTCAGCCCTTTCATCCTGTGCACCATCATGGGGGAGAGGTCTCATCGCTGGACTTTTCATTTTGGATTTACACCACCCCAGATCTTCCTGTCAGCGGGGCAATGAGAGCAAAGCCAGACTGACAACTTCACTGCTCATTTGGTTATGTTGGTTTGTCCTTTACTTAGTCACCTACCCAGCAAAGCCATTATTCTGTAAGCTCCAACAAGCAGGGCCCTCTGATCCCTCCTGTACTGATAGTGCACTGCCTGCCCTCGTGTTGTAGTGCACTGTGCTATATAAATCCTGTATAATAAAGTATAATATTGTCCTGTAGAGCTATGGTGTCACAGATTGGACTGCATGCTGCCATCATAGAAAACAGCCGTCTCCTCCGGGTTCATGCATCCAGGCAACCAGTGTGCCAGCTTTACCCAACAGCTGCTGTTGGGTAAACAGATACTGGGTGGGATAAGGGGCACTTGTTGCCTAGGCAAGAATGGGGCTGGACTAAGTCATTCACAGGCAGTCTGAGTTACGAACGACTCCTACTTATGAATGGAGGTGGTGTGATGTCACTGTCAGCCGCGAGCGCGCCACACTAATCCCAGATACTGCCAAGCAACCATCTTGCAGCACCGGATACATCCCACACTGCAGTACTGTATAGCCCCAAATAGCATGACTGCATGCACACAAGCACCCGGAACATCCCCCACATCACAGAAAGGAGTTACACCTACAAATTGACTGTTCCCACTTACAAATGCGACAGACGTAGAGTCCATCTTGTTTGTAACCCAGGGACTGACCGTCTATAAACCACTTCCAGACCAGCCACCGCCGTTTCACTGCAGCAGGTTGGCTTGGCAAAGATGTTAATTTTCCTTTTGGCCACTAGGGGTGTGACCTGAGCAGATGCAAGGGCCTGGTGACCACCGATCGCTTATGACAGAGTGAGAACTGGGATCTGTATAAACATGCAAAGCCCAGTTATTTCAGGGGAGGAGAGACAGATTGTGTGTTCATAGAAGTATGAACACCGCTCTCCTAGACAGTCCCATCCTCCTACAGTTAGGACACTGAGGGAACACAATTAACCCCTTGATCACCCCTTAGTGTTACAACCCCTTCCTTGCCAGTGACAAGGACATACTAATCAGTGCATTTTTATATAGCACTGATTGCTGCATAAGTGTCAACGGTCCCAAAAATGGGTTGTGTCCAATTTGTCTGCAGCAATATTGCAATCCAAGGAAAAAAAAAAAAAAGGAATTACCAGAAAAAAAGCCATAAACCTATTTTCTAGATGCTATAACTTGTGCAAAAAATATGTTTATTGCAATTTACCAAAATATGCATTCTACTTAGCCTAAACTGAGGGGGGATTCGTTTTTGAAACAAAATGAGCTATTATAGCCAAAAGTATAAGTTCTAAAAAAAAATTCACTTGTTAATAGTGCAAAATAACCGCAGAAGTGATCAAATACCACCAAAAGTAAGATTTGTGGGGGGGGGGGGGCACAATTTTGTTTGGGTACAGCGTCGTACGACTGCACATTTGTCAGTTAAAGCAACAGTGCTGAATCACAATAAATGGCCCGGTCATTCAGCAGCCAAATCTTCCAGGGCTAAAGTGGTTTAAAATGCAGGTTTAACTAGGAAATTTACATTCCACAAAAAAAAAAAAAAAAAAAAAAAAAGTCTGTTAAAAGTTATAACTTACCTGCTCCATGCCATTAGTTTTGCACAGAGCAGCCCAAATCCTCTTAGGTCATACCTCGCTCTCCTGGCCCCCTCCCTCCTGTCTAGTGCCCCCACAGTAAGCAGCTTGCCATGGGGCATCCAAGCCACAGCTCCGTGTCCATTCAGACATGGAGCTGTTCTCCCTTGTGATTGACAGCCATGGGAGCCAATCTGTCAGTTAGCCAACAGCACTGCTGCTGTGTCAGCCAATCAGGAGAGTCCCAGACATTGCTGTAGACCTGGGGCTCAGGCAAGTAAAGGGGTGCCTGTTACACAGGATTACCTTAAAGCATTGAATGCAGCAAGATAAAAACCTCCTGCCTTTACAACTCCTTTAAGTGTGTATTGACATAGGTGGTATGAGCCCCGATTTAACCACTCTGACAGTCCACCTAAAGTGGTTGCAGTTGATCAGGACTGCAGACATGCTGGAGCCAAAGTCAAACTGCATGTGTATGCAATCCTTAGTGTATAGAGGGGTTCTGCAGCCATATGCAATGCATGTGGTTGCAGCAGCAAGGCGATTCAGGCTTTTGAGCCCTTTCATATGGAAAGCAGTTGGTCTGCATTTTGAACTTCACGCCAACTGCATAGATAGCCCAAAAGTAAGGTATTACTTTATAGTGGCAATCCTGAGCACCCTACATGTTTTGGAGCTACATTTCCCCATGATGCTCATGCACTCTGCAGTGCAGCCGAGCATCATTGGAAATGTAGTGCCAAAAGTTTTCCATCGCTGCCCTATGGGCATAGTTCACATTACCAGTGAGTTAAAGAAATGCAGTGCAAAATGCATGCAAGGACGTTTCCCATGCATGTAAACCTGCAGTTAACTGCAGTTTCTGGTGTGAATGGGCCCTTAGGTTTAAAGCAGGCAAGAGGCAGCAATAAAATGCCTCACCACTTGCCAAAACACCCTCTGAAAAGCAATCCAATAACTGCTTGTCAGAGGGATGGCACATGCTGCAACATAAGCCCCAAGACCCCATTCACACCTGAACGTTTTGTAGCTTGACGCCACAAAACGCTGGAGGGGAAAAAAAATCCATTATTCTCAATGGAGATGGTTCACATCTCCACTCCAAGACGCCTGAAGCTCAAACAAGTTTGACCCTTTGTCGTGCGAATCGGGCTGATTTGGGAGTTTTTCTTCTTTTAACATTGATGACCTTTTGCCCTGCACAAATTTGCGGCAAAAAACACGCTTGAAAACGCTACGCTCAGGTGTGAATGCAGCCTAAGGGTTTGTACACATTCACCAGGGTCTGCTGCTCCTCTGAAGAGCATCCAGAGCTCAGATCACTTGAGAAGGAGTTTGGTAGTGAGGTAGTGTTCTAGTACACTCACACCACTCCTTGAGACTTTAGAGCACTAAGCAATTGTGTGAATTACAGTTGCATAGAGGAGAGGGGGGCAGGATCAAACCAGGGCTCCATGTCTAAATGGACTCATGGGGGCAGCAAAATCACAGCACCTTAGCAAGCTGCTTGCTGTAGGGGCACTTGATAGGAAGGGAAAGGAAAGCTGAAGAGGGACCCGAGGATCTTTGTGCAAAACCACTGCACAGAGCAGGGAAACTTAACATGTTGAAGTTTTTTTTTTTTAAGCAAAACTTCAACATAAACCCCTGTTAATTCACTTACTAGGACAGGCAACCTGGGGCCCTTCCAGCTGTTGCAGAACTACAAGTCCCATCACACCTCTGGGAGGCATTTTAACTGCCAGCCTTGCAATGCTACATGGGGAATGTAGTACAACAGCTGGAGGGTCCCAGGTTACCCCCTAGTGCAGGGGTAGGTAACTGTGCCCTGGCAGCTCCTGGCATTGTCACCCTGTTAGATTAGCTCCAGGATGAAGACTACAAGCAGCCATGCCAACACATAGCACCATTCTCTCCCTCCCCCCCCCCCCCCTCCCCACTATCCAGGGAGAGGTTTGCAGCCAATGGATGGATCTAACAAGAGGCTGTAAGGCTGGGATGAAGAGATCAGCAGCACAGACAAAGCACCGGTAAAAAGAATTTACAGCACTTTGTTTAGATGTTTAAACTCCACTTAGTGTTGTGAATCTGGGGCCCCTGGAATGCATGCAGCACAATATCCCGGGCCCCTGGAATGCATGCAGCACAATATCCCATTACTGACCCGTATATTCTGGTGCTTTTATGGGGCTTTCACACAGTCAGGTTCCAGGAAGGAGGAAGAACAGAAATGGTTGGTGGTTTTTTTTTTTTTTTTTTTTTTTTTTTTTTTTTACACAAACACTTCCTGTTAGCTACTTCTGCAGCAAACCGCTATTCTGATAAAAATTACAGGCAGTTCCCCTTTCCAACCCCCTCAGTTATCCTTTTTAGGTAAAGCCGCTAAATTCAGAGTCTTGCGTCAGCAGCACACAAAAGATACGAGATTACATTGGCTCTGCAGAGTCATCCAGGCACAGGGTGGTGCCGGTAATTGTTTTTCTATGCGCCGTGTCCGGCTATAGGACGTTGCTCACTTTTCTAAAGATACGGCATTCTTGCTGTGAGAAGTCAGCTCTGATCTGTAGACACAACAGTCATCACTAGGCACAGCTCCTCAGACAATTGGTCTCTTTATAAAAGCCAGAAGTTTCCCTTTTTCTGGGATGAAGAAAAAAAAAAAAAAAAAAAAACTGTTTTAGTCATGCCGTTTTACTCCTCCCTGCAGGGGGGGGGGGGGGGAATTCCTCCATTTTGTTCCCTGCAGGAAGTAGAGTCGGGATGAGGCACAGACAGGCAGAGGTAGGAGATGTGCCGTGTGTGTCAGACATCTGGAGCGTTTACAGATGGGGCACAGCCTATAGGAGGAGGGGGGGAGGGGGACGTGTGGCCAGACTCAGCAAGATTGCACAAACCACACAGCCTCTGCAGTCTGAAGCTTGTTAGGCCTCCTTCTCTGGTCCCTCACTCCTCCGCCCTGACAGAGGGGGATGATATAAAGAGGAGGAGATAGTGGCTTAAAGTGCAAGTTCACCTTTACAGAAAAATCTGTAAAGTAGATTTACACAGGGCCCCCCCAACCTTTCTAGGCAATTGCTGCCCCTTCCCCCTAGTCCTGCACCCTGGCACCTAGAAAGCCTCAGGTCTCCCCCCTTTTCCACAGAGTGTGGGCTATGTGGGTTCTGATTGTGTCAACCAATTAGAATGCTTCTAAACATCCCTCCTGACAGGGTACGTTTAGGACAGGGATATGCAATTAGTGGACCTCCAGCTGTTGCAGAACTACAAGTCCCATGAGGCATTGCAAGACTCTGACAGCCACAAACATGACACCCGGAGGCAGAGGCATGGACTTGTAGTTTTGCAACAGCTGGAGGTCCGCTAATAGCATATCCCTGGTTTAGGAGATTAAAGAGGGATTCCACCCAAAAAAAAAATTATTAAAAGCCAGCAGCTATAAATACTACAGCTGCTGACTTTTAATAAATGGACACTCACCTGTCCCGGGTTCCAGCGATGCCGGCAGCCGAGACCGATCGATCGGCTCTCGGCTGCTGTCGCCACCATTCTAGGTGAGGGAATCAGGAAGTGAAGCGAATCGGCTTCAGTTCCCTACTGCGCATGCGTGAGCCGCGCAATAGGAAATCTCCGCGCTGTCACTGGGACCCGTGTGTGTCCCAGCAGACAGTGCGGCAGGGCAGGAAATGGCGTAGACTCCCACGGGAGTCTATGCCCGGAAGTGGGTGTAAATACCTGTCTTTGACAGGTATCTCCACCCCCCCCTCCCCCCTGAAAGGTGTCAATTGTGACACCGGAGGGGGGGAGGGTTCCGATCAGCGGAGGTTCCACTTTAGGGTGGAATCCCGCTTTAAGCTCCAGGGGATCTAAGGCCTGGAGCCATGAGGCAGCTATACCAGGACTCAATGGGCAATACCCACCATGCAGGTCAGCAGGACCGGTGGGTGGGGGGGGAGGGGTCCTGTGTAAGTTCACCGTGCTGAGTTTTCTGTAAAAGGTGAACTTACCCTTCAACCACCACCTTAAAGACCTAGTGATGTCCGCTGCACTTCAATGCAAGGAGCAAGGACTGGCTTGCTGAAAACAGCCTCAAAAGCCCTCAGAGGGGCTCTGCAAACCTTACAGGAGTGGTCATTCCTAGGCAGCCACAATTTCAATGCAGACCATCCCAAGTAACCAATACGCTGATAAGTACATAAAAAAAAAATAATAATATAGCTAGTACACATTATATACAAGTATGTAGTTATATTTTTATCTTACTTTATGTAATTTTTTGTAAAGTTAAGAGGAGATCTATCTACACACCAACCAGAAGAGCGAGTGACTCCAGGACTTGGGCCCCCTACAGACCATCTCTAGCAGTACATCTCCTCCAGACTGCAGTCTGTTTATTACGGCGTTGCCATGTTAGCTTTAACTGGCCCAGAGGAGACGCACGCTTGAAGCGTAAAGAATTTGCAAGGCAGACAGAAGGCAATCTCTACATTTGCATGTTTTACACCAGAGGATACCACTACTGGTACCACATAAAGATCTGCCAACCGATCCGTTTATTCAACTGTAATGACGCACAATGTCAAGTCATCTGTAATGCAGGTTTACAGCCATGGGTGCAGAAAACCCAAACTTGAGTGATGTGCTAAAGAATTAGTCCACCTAAATATGATGTCTATTGTAGGGGCAGTCTGGTGGGTCAAGGAGCCACAACTTTATAGATTGTAAGCTCCAATGAGCTGGGCCCTCCTGTGTTGTATCTGTACTGTCTGCCCTCATGTTGTAAAGCACTGTGCAGACTGTTAGCATTATACAGCAGTGGTCATCAACCTTGTCCTCAGGGCCCACCAACAGGCCAGCTTTTATGTATTACCTTGGGGGGGGGGGGGGGAGATGCAGACTAGAATACGGCAATCACTGAGCAGCAAATTATATCACCTGTGATGCATTTCACTTATCTTGCAAACTGAACCCGTTAGTGGGCCCTGAGGACAGGGATGATGCCCACTGATATACAGGATTTATATAAACGCCTTGGAGCTCCATTGCCAAAAATCAGTCTTCAGTCCTGTGATTGGGTCCATCAGTTGCATTTTGTTAAAGGGCAAGTTCACTTTCATAGAGAATTTGTAAGGTGAATTTAGGCTGGGTTCACACCACTGCGGCTACGAGAACCGCATGCGATTGGCACTGCAAATCACATCCGATTTCTGTGCGATGCGAGTTCAGCTATACAGATAGTATGGCTGAATTCGCATCGCACCCGCCGCAAACTCGCACAGGACCTTTTTTGGTCCGCAGCAGAATCGGATCGCATGGGTGTTCACACCATGCGATCCAATTCCTGTCTGAGTTTGCAGATCGCACTGCGATATGCGAACTGATCTGGGGGTGTCATTAACATTTCACTGACACTCCCAGCAGTTCCCATAGGGCAGTGTGAACTGCCGCCGGGAGGCATGCGATGTGGGAACCCGCCGCGGATTTGCGGTGTTCCCGCATCGCTGCAGTGTGAACCCAGCCTCACACCATTACTTGCCTGCCACCTCCCTCCTGTACCGAGTCCTGCAATCATTTGCTGGGACACATTTGGGTGACACTTCAGTCCAAAGGATTTCAAATAAGTAGCTTAATCTCCTAAACATACCTCAAAGATAGCCATTAGAACCTGCCTAGCCCATCCTGTCAGTGCTGGGGAAAGCTGGGGGGGGGGGGGGGGGGGGATTTCCCCAGACTGGTAAAGCAGTGCCCTGATGTCTCACAGCGGGCAATTGTGTGGCTCAGGTACAGTGGGACCGGGAGGAGGTCCAGTGCAAGTTCCCATTACAGATTTTCCATAAAAGGTGAACTTACACTTTAACCACTTGCCGACCAGCGCACAACGATGTACGTCGACAGAATGGCACAGGCAGGCAAATGGGCGTACATATACGTCCTTTTAAATTTGCCACCCTGTCATCGGGAGCGCGCCGGCGGCACGCTCCCGCGCGGGTCGGGACCCCATGAGTCCGGTCGCGGGACCCGCGGACTCGATCATCTCACGGAGCGGCCAAATGAATTGCCGTTGTAAACGTTTCTTCATTCTGCCTAGCAACTAGTGACACTGATCTCCGCTTTGTGATTGGAGCAGAGATCAGTGTTCACTAAATGAAAGCCCAGCCCCCCACAGTTAGTAACACACCCCTAGGAACACTTAACCCCTACACTGCCACCCACTGGTTAACCCCTTCACTGCCAGTGTCATTTACACAGGAATCACTGCATTTATATAGCATTGATTACTGTATAAATGACAACAGTCCCAAAAATGTGTCAAAAATGTCTGATGTGTCCCCCACAATGTCACAGTCACAATAAAAGTCGCTGATCGCCACCATTACTAGTAAAAAAATTAATAAAAATGCTATAAAACTATCCCTATTTTGTAAACGCTATAGCTTTTGCGCAAACCAATCAATTGCTTATTGCGATTTTTTTTACCAAAAATATGTAGAATACGTATTGGCCGAAACTGAGGGAAAAAAATGTTTTATACAATTTTGGGGGATATTTATTATAACAAAAAGTAAATGCGCTTTTTTCAAAATTGTCGCTCTATTTTTGTTTATAGCGCAAAAAATAAACACCGCAGGGGTGATCAAATACCACCAAAAGAAAGCTCTATTTGTGGGGAAAAAAAAAAAAAAAAAAACGTCAATTTTGTTTGGGAGCTACGTCGCACGACCGCGCAATTGTCAGTTAAAGCGACGCAGTGCCGAATCGCAAAAAGTGGTCTGGTCTTTGACCAGCAAATTGGTCCGGTCTGAAAGTGGTTAAGGTTGACTCCACAGCCGACCATAAAGGCATCCTGCCAACATTTCAAAATATATTGTTCTGCATGAGATCTACTCCAATTCCCTGACAGCTTGTGTGAAAGAGCTGGATCCTGAACCCAAGTACCTTTATGCTGCATGCCTACACTTCAACTGATACATCTCTCACCTGTGGCTTTCAGTCTTCGGATGAAATGCTATGCCTGTGCAGGTCCTTGGGGCGGACTATTGAGGCTGGAGACTGGGCACAACTTCCTATTGGCAGGTTGGGCTGCCGATGCAATGTTGAAGGTCACAGCTGACAGATGTGGTGTTGGACAGGATACTTAATCAGGGGGTTGGCATGCAATATTTAGGCTACCTTCACACTGGGGTGGGCAACAGCAGTAAAGCAGTGCTAGCAGGGTGGTTTTTAACCCCCACTAGCAGGTAAAAAAAAAATAAATAAAAAAAAAAAAAAGGTTAACCACCACTGCAGCAATCATTTTTTTCAATGGGCAGAGGTGCTTTAGGCGTGGTGTATACACTTACAGCGCTGCAAAGATGCCGCTTGCAGGACTTTAATGTCCTGTCAGCAAGCATAACAAGCAAGCAAGTGTGAGAGCACTCAGGGCAGCCTGGGAGGCCAGATTACAGGCACCAAAACTCCCTCAGGGTAAGAGGGGGTCCAAGCAAATCTTAAAGTGGAATGTCACACAAAGTGCTTTATAAATATTAAAAAATAAAAGCCATCTCTGCACTTTCAGCAGCTACAGTATTGACTTATCACTTTAGTGTTAATTTTGGCAGGAAATTGCGACTTAGTTTTAGTCTTGGGACAAAAAAAAAAAAAAAAAAAAACACACATTTTAGTCCTACTTTAGTCTTCTGCAATTGTTTCAGTCTTTAGTTGACTACGTCTCCAGGACATTTTAGTTGACTAAAACCCATTTTAGTTATCTTGAATGGGTGTAGTTAAACCATAATGCATAAAGTATTTCTCTACCATTTTTTAAACTTACTATATACTGGAGTGAAAAATAGAACATGTAATTTATGGTATTAGGTTATGAACATGCAATGCAGAACAGTGTTCTTTTTTACATCAAATTTCTATTTAGTTTTAGTCTTGATTAAAAACGCCATTTTAGTTTGTTGTATTTTAGTCATCAATTGTTTGTAATTTTAGTCAACTGAAATGTTTTAGTTGCTTCTAGTCGACGAAGTTAACACTGCACAGGAAGCAGTTATACATGAGTCACCCCTAAATTCCAGATCTGCTCGAGTTCCTGGTTCTCCCCATGCAATTGAGAGCTACCCCTTTCAATTAGAGCTGCACAATCAATCGTTTAAAAAAAAAAATAAAAAAAACCCACGATTGTGATTCAACCCCTGAGGCTCTATTGCAGAGTTTGCCGATTCATACAAGTGGAGAAACCTTTTCGCTCACTCAGCTGTCAAAAGAAAACATCCAGGCAGTCTGCCAAATTTTTAACATGAAACATTGTAACCAACTCTTCCTTCTTAGATCAAAGGGATAAACTTGTGTGTAATGAAATGAAGTCGGGGCAGTCTGCCAAGTTCACAGTGCAGGAAGTTTAACCACTTAAAGAGGGAGTCCACCTAAAAATAAAGCCAGCAGCTGCAAATGCTGCAGCTGCTGACTTAGACACTTACCTTTCCTGAAGTCCAGCAATGACAGCAGCCAAAGCCGAGCAATTGCTTGGCTGCTGCCAGCACCATTCTCTGAGGGAACCAGGAAGTGAAGTGTTGCGGCTTCACTTCCTGGTTCCCTACTGCACATGCACGAGTCACGCAGCGCAATGACAACAGTCCGCGCTGTCTCTGGGACCTGCAGACAGCATGCCGGGACAGGAAGAGGAGTAGACTCCTGTGGAAGTCCGGGCATGGACTTCGGTGCAAATACCTATCTTAGACAGGTATCTGCACCCCCCCTCCCCCCTGAATGTGAAACTGGAGGGGGGGGGGGGGGGTTTCTGATAAGCAGAGGTTCAATTTGTGTGAACCTCAGCTTTAAAGTCTAAATCTTTCTGACACTTGTTTAAGTCAAAAAAATTTGATAGAAAGTTACTTGGAGCCCATAATGTGTGGATTGTTATAACATGTATATATATATAAAAAAAAAAAAAGTTTTAAAGAAAATTACTTTGAACCCCAAACATTTTAGCAGAGACCCTAGGGAATAAAATGCCAGTTGCTGCAATATTTTATGTCACCATTTGCCCAGCAGTCTTTCAAATGCCATTTTTTGGAAAAACTTCAAAAAAATAAAGTTAACTCAATTTTTTTGTTTCAATGTGAAAGATGTTACACCACGAGAATCGAGATCCATGCAAGAAAAAAAAATTCATTCTCATTTTAGGCAGAATTGGGCTGTCTACTGTCAATGTTAAGATTGAAAAAAAAAAAAAAAAAAAAAAAAAAAAAAAGGGGGGGGGATTTAGTTACAATGATAACAGGCCTGCAGATACCTGGATGTATGAAAGTAGGCAGTCGTTTTATGTTCCAAGTGAATTCCATTGAAACTATTTGCAGATAAGGCCTGAAACTGCCTACATGTACTTCCCTAGTAATACATTAGTCATTACCTTCAGTTACAGGGCAATACCTGGTACATGCCAGCAGAGACCCGCAAGCAGCAACCATGGCTGGATCTACACCAATTAACCCTTTGAGAGGACACAAGATTACCGTCCATATAAAAAAAAAAAAGTTATTTTTCCCCTTTAAGAACATATTTGAAAAAATAAAACCATTTCCACACTTGTGTCGTTTTTGGGGAAGGAATTATGTATGCGCCAACAACATCTGACTATTTAGGTCATTTATAAAAAAAAAAAAGCATTTTTGTACACTTCAGTTACTGCAACTGTCATTTCATGAAATAACTGGCAAAAAGCAAGATACATTTGTTGATAAAAAAAATTGTATTTTTTTGAGTCAAAATATTAGTCAAGTTCTTAATCAGATACAGGCAATTAAAAACATGGGACAAATAATGTCCCTTGATCCTCAAAGGGTTAATGAAACTGGTGGGCATCTCAGACTGGCTAAGCCAGTGTAAAATTGATAAAAGGGAAGTACACGGCCTTGGCACAATCACCTAGAGAACAGCATGCATTGCTCACTATGGCACAGGCTGGCGTAGCAGGCAGTGATTAGAGGGCACTGAAATGTGATCAGGAGCATCACAATGCAGTCTCTAAAGATAATTGTGTTTGGACAGGAGTCTTGGGAGGCCGAGAGCTTCTCACACATCTGACTACAGCTCAGCATGTGCAGATATTTAAAGCGGTAGTAAACCCGCTGAATTTTTATTTATTTTTTCAGACCTGTAAGGGAAGAGGCATAATGAGCTAGTATGCACCGTATACTAGCTCATTATGAAATACTTGCCTTAGAACGAGGCCCCAACATCTCGCCCGATACATACTGAGGGAGCTGATGTTCCCTCAGCGTGTCTTCCGGATATCACGGCTCCGGTGCTGCGAGTGGTCGGAGCAGTGATAGCGTCACTCCCGTGCGGGAGATTTCTTTCCAGCAGGGTCCGGCGTCTGCCAGGCTTCCAGCTGAGAGTCCCCTGTGGGCATGCACTGCTGCAGTCAGCGGCTCATTGTGAGGGGGAATCTCTCCTAAACCACACATGTTTGAGATTTTTTTTGCCTACAGGTAAGCCTTAATGGCTTACCTGTAAGAAAAACCAAAAACTATACAACCGCTTTAACATTAGAGAAAAATATTTTAAGCAAGCCCAAGATTTACCCATGAAGTGCAAAACAAGTTTACCAGTTTCCTCACCCCAGTTGAACAAAACCAAAAAGGTTATCACTTTTTAACAAGGGTTAAAAGCAACAAATGTTATACTTAAAGTGGGGTGCAAAAAATAAAAATGCTACAAAGTACTGCAGCTGCTGACTTTTAATAATCAGACACTTACCTGTCCCAGGGTCCAGCGATGCGGGGGAATGAAGCCCAACCTCGTTCACCGGCATTCTTACTGTGGGCACCCGGCTGTGGCTTCACAGCTGGGCACCAACTGCATAAATGCAAGCGGCGCCATGATATGCCGCAGTCATCTGGGACATGTGACCGGGCCCAGATGACTGGCATGAGGGGGGGGAAGTGATGTCACCAGCCCAGGCATTGAAGGAGGCAGACTACAAGGGACCCCCTAGCAACAGGCATTTAGGAAGCAAGTAAAACATTCCTCTACCCCCCCACCCCCCCCCACAATTTTTTTTCAATGAATTCAAAGCTATTTTTTGGTGGCAACACCACTTTATGTGCTCTGTAACGGTTTTGCACAGAGCAGCCTGATCCTACTCCAAGTCCCTTTCACAGAAGCCGTGATCTGCTTTTTGCCTTACGATGTTAGTGTAACCAAAAAAAAAAAAAAGCTACATCATGTGATCAGCTGTCATTTACTGACAGCTGATCACATTGTAAGGGGCTGGGATCAGCCCCTGATCATTTGAGTATCATAATTAATGATCAGAGCGCACTGCACCCCACAGGGAGGAAGTCTATTGATGGCCTGCCAGCAATGGAGGTCTGCGCTGTAGCATGGACAGGGTTAACTTCGATTGTAAAGTTATTTTTTTTTTTAAACAAACATGTTATACTTACCTGCTCTGCACAAGCATTTTGCACAGAACAGCCCTCTTAAGTGCCCTGCTGACTCCTCATCGGGTGCCCCTAATGGAGAGCCCCTTTGCAGTGGGAACACCCATGAGTCCTGCTGCTGCACCCATTGACAGGACTCAGCCCTGCCCCCGTGTCACTGGATTTGACAGCATAAGCCAATGTCTCCCTGCTGCTATCAATCTAACCAATGAGGACCAGAGAGACAGCAGCTGGGCTCATTGCTCAAACTGGTTGGGGCAAGTAAAAAAAAGGGGCTGCTGCAATGCAGGTTCTTCACTTTAATGCACAGATGCATTAAGGTGAAAATCTTACTACTTTATCATTTTAATGCATCAAGAAAAAAAAAAAAAAAACACTGCCTTTACAACCCCTATAATGTGCCATTTAGATGCCAGAAGCAAAGCCATGCAGCTTACACAGGGCTATGGACAGATGGGCCAACCCTCAGCATTGTCCTGCCCCCTCCATACAGCATTTTCTTCATGCTGCAGTTCAGTGGCAAAGGACAGAAGGAAATGTGAGTACACGGTGCCATTTAGGGAGCAAAAAAAAAAAAAAATCATGTTTGTACCTGCGTGGGCAAAGTCCTAGAGGTGGTTTACATGCTGTAAACATGGCTGCCCCACAGCTGCTTGTACAGGTGATGACCCTGAAGCACAGCTGCACTTGGCCGCCCTTCTGATCCACGTTATGCTAGAAGAGAATACCTCCCAGATCAACCTACGACTGCAGAGCTCCCTTCACTAAAGCTGGTCATAGACAGTTCCAAATCTTGGTTTGTTCAGTAGGAACAGCTGAGATTAGAACCACATATGGGCAGGCCGATAAAACCAGTCTGTTGCATTTTTTTTCTTCCTGCACGATTGCCAGCAGAAAATATACAGTGACATTGTTCACCCAATGAGCAGCAAGCTAATGAAATGCACCAACATGAAGTCTTACACTAGAGGTTCCTTCATTGGAGTTAAAAATTGGGCCACTGTTTAGATAATATAGCATACAGCCATGTATTTATATAAAAAAATAAAATAAAAAAATAAACTGGCAGAACAGCCGATGGGGTTTAAGCCAACAGATGGCGCCCGGTGACCTGACCCCTGAACAATCTAAGGATTGTCACAGAAATGCAGCCAGTCCACAATGGGAGAAGTTGTTTGTGGTTCCTGGAAGTGGGCAACACTACAGGTGGCAGCTGTCTCAGGGAAGAGGATTTGCCAGGAAAAAGAAAAGAAGAAATCTATCCATGACACATGGGGGGGGTACAGCCATGGAATATTGGCCAGGGCCATGCCTAAAAAACCATCCTTCAATCTCACTGTATAGGGAGGAAGTCAAGGCATGATGTGTACTGAAGTCATGCATGCCCCAGGAAGTGTGACCACATGATCGGACTTTAGTTTGAGGGACACTACAAGCCACAGATTTACCTGTATAACACTATATCTTTGTGCATACCAGAGTATTGCTTGTATGTGCTCTGCTGGGATATTTACTCTGTGGGGGGTCAATGAACTAAGTGTCTTTAGGCCTCATGCACACGAGACGCAGTTAAAACGCATGTTCAGATACAGTTGGACACTTTTTTTCAACTGCCCCTGAACTCATTTAAAGCGGTTCTTCACCCTAAAGGGGAAGTTCCGCTAATCTGATTTCCCCCCCCCCCCTCCGGTGCCACAATTGGCACCTTTGAGGGGGGGGTGCAGTTACCTGGATAATCCAGGTAACTGCACCCACTTCCGGCCAGACCACTGCAGACCCCCGCAGACACCCCACCCCCCCCGTTGTGTTCTGGGAAACAGTTCCCAGAGACACAACGGGGGACCATAAGAGATGCGCAGCGCGACTCGCGCATGCGCAGTAGGGAACCGGGCAGTGAAGCTGTAATGCTTCACTTCCCGATTCCCTGACAGAGGATGGTGGCGGGGGCAGCAGAGAGATGATCGCTTGTCATCTGCCGCCGACATCGCTGGACCCTGGGACAGGCAAGTGTGATTTTATTAAAAGTCAGCAGCTGCAATATTAGTAGCTGCTGGCTTTTAATATTTTTATTTTAAGTGCAGAACCGCTTTAATGTTATCCTATGTGTCCATGCACACAGTCTTGTTTTTGCGCAGTTGCGTTTAACCTTGTTTTTCCAGAAGCAAAAAACATGGGTTCAGACGCAAAACTTGGCACCCGCGTTTATATGCGTTTTTAAAGGAACCCAATTTTTTGGACCTGAAAGCTCAGAAATATGATCTGAGAACAACATTTGTGACCCGACTTTTGGGGGCCCATATCTTGGGGCCACTTATTGCCAGGAACCCCAAATTCGGTATGCAGACACTGGAACTAGCACTACAACATATCCAAATTTGAGGTTCCTATCACTAAGTGACCCCGAGATAGGGGGCCCCAAAGTTGGGTTGCAAAAGGTCATGCATTTTTCTGCATCAGAGAATTACATTTTGTAGCCCGACTTGTCGGGGGTCGGTACGCAGCTGCACATACATGTTTGTGAAATATCCAACAGACGTTCGCTGTCCCATCAACGGATGGGTCCAATAGCGACGAGCTCCGACTCTGGACCTCTCACGAAATTTGCGACAATGTTGCTGTCTCATCAAGAGCAACATCAGGAGCATTTCCTGACATATTCAATATGGGATCCATTTCAAAATATATACCACAGAAAGAGGCAAATGCAAGTGTACAACTGCTCTCTATGCTGCTGCTCACTCTGATCAACATAGCAGAAATAGTAAACATGCTTTGAGAGCTTGGGGAGGGTCTACATGATGTTATCTTTATAAACGCTTATAAACGCAAACGCAGCATGCAACTGTGCGTTTCAGCTTTTTTTGAGCAGAGTTTTCACCTGCGTCTTGTGTGCATGAGGCCTTACTGTACTTCGCTATTCTAGGACAGGACTGGGTCCTTGCCGTCTGGCCATTGAAAGACCTGCTAAACACATTTAAAGTGTTTGTTACACCCCCCCCCCCATATTTCATATTGCCAGTACCTGCCCCCTGCACTTATATTCTTTGTATTGCCTCCTTTGTGTGAAAGCCCTGATGTTCCTGCAAGTCCCTCCACTTTCCTATTTTCTGGAAAAATATGAAACTGGCCACACAAGGCAAGAGAACACACCCTGGTCAGTTTTCTAGCCATGCTGGGAACAGTATTCTCCAATGATCAGACTTGTCCTGACATGCACCCCTGCTGCACAGCCATTCACTGGGAAGCTCAGTGTGCTGCTGCTTCTCCCCCACCCCCCCTGCAGCTGATAACAGGAGGGAATGCGATTCTATCCACACCATTTTTATTTTAATCTGATGAATGGATTGTTTTTCAAGGTGATCCTTTTCATTACATGTGTGTGTAACTTGTGGCCCTCCAGCTGTTGCAAAACTACAAGTCCCATCATGCCTCCGAGTCATGCGTGTAATTGTCAGTGGCTTGAAATGTCTCATGGGACTTTTAGTTCTGCAAACAGCTGGAGGGCCACAGGTTGAGCACCCATGGTTTACAATCACTTGCCAATGGATGCTGCTGGCAGTTCCAGATGAAAGGTGGCATTGCTGATCATGTGACCTCTGAAGAGCAGTCAGTGGTCACATAAGTCACCCCCACTGGCACCAATAGTTGCCACGACTGCAGCAGACTGATTTCTGTACCAAGAGTCTGCTCAGTGACCAGAGTAAAGTGGTGCACCACGGACATGTGTAGTACAAGGACCACCTGACCTGCTACCACAGGTTAGATGGTTGGCAAGGTTGCCAGGAACTGTTGGTGAAGCTAGTCAAAGCACTGGACAGGCAGCGACCATGCGTAACAGAAAAGTGGTGCAATACAGGTGCATGTGTGGGCACATGGGTGTCGAGGACCACCCACCCTGCTGCCACATTAGGTGGAAAAAATAAAAAAAATAAAAAAAAAGCGTTTATAACATTTGTTAATTTTTTTTACAACATGCCTACAGTTACCTGCTGTCCAAGGGTTTTGCACAGAGCAGCCCTTATACCCCAATCACACCTGAGCATAGCATTTTCAGGCAGAAACTCGCACAATTTTGCAGTGTTTTTTTCCTGCGATTGTGCAGGGCAAACGGTCACCAATGTAAAAGAAAAAACATCCATTTGAGCAACAAAAGAGGGTCCAGAACTTGATTCAGGCATTCAGCTTCATGTGACTTGGAGTGGAGATATGAACCATCTCTATTGAGATTAGACTCTCCCCCCCCCCAGCTACAAAACACTCAGGTGTGAATGGGGCCTTAATCATTCCCTAGGGGCACCTGTGCTCACTCCCAAGCACTGCATCCATTGACAGTGGGATTTGACCCCCCACCCCTGCTTGTGTTAGATTTGATTTCACTGCTGTCAATCACTCCTGCCGCCATCAATCTGTCCAATGAGAAGACAGTGGCAGGGACCCACAGTGACAATGCCAGCGCTGCAGAGAGGGGGGAGACAAGCAGGGCTTCGTTCCCCTGCATCACTGGTCTCCAGGATGGGCAAGTTTTTTTTTTTTTAAAGGACAGTCAGCAGCTGCAGTATTTGTAGCTGCTGACTTAAAAAAAAAGGTTTTAAGTAAAACTCCACTTTAATCTTCGTGGCACATTGAAGATTACCAAAAAGCAGCTGTGCAGTGTTCAGTTAAACAAACATCGCAGTGCAACCTGTGGCCTTCCAGCTGTTGCAGAACTACAAGTCCCATCAAGCCCCAGACCTTGTGAGTTCATATGTGTAACTTTCAGCCCTGCAACACCTCATGCATAGTACTTGTGGCCTTCCAGCACTACAAGTACCATGAGGCATTGCAAGGCCAGAGGGAGTTCATGCTTGTAATGGTCAGCCTCGCAATGCCTCATGGTACGTTTAGTTCTGCAACATCTGGAAGGCCACAAGTACCATGCATGAGGCATTGCAAGGCTGACCGTTACAAGCATGAACTCTACAAGTCCCATCAAGCCCCAGACCTTGTAGTTCTGCAACAGCTGGAAGGCCCCAACTACAAGTTCCATCAAGCCCCAGACCTTGTGAGTTGACACTTGTAACTCTCAGCCCTGCAATGCCCCATGCATGGTACTTGTGGCCTTCCAGCTGTTGCAGAACTACAAGTACCATGAGGCATTGCAAGCATGAACTCCTGTCAGCCTTGCAATGCCTCATAGGACTTAGTTCTGCAACATCTGGAAGGCCACAAGTACCATGCATGGGGCATTGCAGAACTGCAAGTCCCATGAGGCATTGCAAGGCTGACAGGAGTTCATGCACTTGCAACGCCTCATGGTACTTGTAGTTTTGCAACAGCTGGAAGGCCATAAGTACCATGCATGAGGCATTGCAAAGCTGACCATTACAAGCATGAACTCACAAGGTCTGAGGCTTGATGGGACTTTATGCAACAGGTGGAAGGCAACAGGATAAACGCCCATGCATATACTGTAAAGCAGTGATAATCAACTCCTGTCCTCAAGGCCCACTAACAGGCCAGGTTTGCAGGATAACTGAAATACATCACAGGTGATATTTTCTTCACAGTGATTGCAGTATTCTAGTCTGCATCTCCCCCAAGGTAATACATAAAACCTGGCCTGTTAGTGGGCCCCGAGGACAGGGTTGATGACCACTGCTGTAAAAGGACAGAAGCCAACTGATTTTGCCAGGCACAGCTGCTCCAGTCCTTGTAAATTCCTCCTATTGGGTCAGTTTCTGCACCATGCGTGCAAATGTGCAATGAAATACAGAACCACGTTACTAGTCAGCAGGAAATTCAGAACTGAGACTTCTGCCAGTAGAGACTCAAGTGATTAGAAATGAAAAAAAGTCATTTTGATGCTCACTGGTGGACCTTCCTAGTTTCCACATCCTGAACCAAAGACACTAAACTGTTAGTAGTAAGCGTCTCCCCTCCTCCCTCTATCCTGAGCCCATTTGCCCCACAGAAAACAGTAAAGATTAAAGCTTTGCCTTCTGGAAAAGTACAGAAAAGGATTCCCTGACTAAGGCAAGGATGGACACACAGGCTTTAATTGTATGGAAAGATTGCACCATAAGCCACGGGCAGCTCCCCGTCCTCCCTACTGCCCCGCCCAGAGTACAGCCGCAGGGCTGTGTCACTGAAGTTTTATTGTTCAGGAACTTTTTTTTTTTTATTCCTACCAAAGTGCACGGCCATTACACTCCACCGCACCTCTCCGGAACCCGGTGAAGGCAAAGCCTCTACGGGAAGCAGGGCTCAGAATTCAGAGCGCTCTGCAAGAGGAAGTGGTTTATAAAAAACGCTCACAAGAATGCAGATCAATCATTCTGCTCGGCACGGGCCATTTGGGGAAGTTTTCAGAAGACGGTCGAGAGGAGGTCTGCAAGTTATCACTAAATGTAGAACCCCCCCCCTCCCCCCGGGCAGCCATGTGACTAAATTATGACTCAAGCCTAGACTGAGGCTTTGTACAAACCAAGAATGCACAGAAAGTGAACAGGAAATTGCCACCTCACCAGGGCTGCAGATCACATGGAGGGGAGGTTATAGAGAACATCTATACAGCACCACAGAAATACCAGTATAAAAAAAATAAAGTTATGAGGCAATACAAGTAGGCAGGAACGAGGACAGGGTTGGGCAATCTGCTGCAACTCTAGAGGGAACTACAAAAAAAAAAAAAAAAAAAAAAAGAAGAAGATTTCAGGAAGGTGCAACCCACAGCTGTAGGGTACACAATAAATGCCAAGGAAGAGCCCATCCTACCTCTGCAGGGCCAAGAATCAGAGAACATGTACATATATAGGGAAGGGGAACCCCCTACATCTCTAGTAGAGAAAGCAAGGACTTTAGGTTATAAAACAGACATTAAAAGATGTACTGGAAGGTTTTTTTGCCAGTCTTAGGTTGTAGACTATGTAAAATTCCCCGTTTTGGAAAAATACACAATGGAGGAAAGATGCACACATGTGATAAGTACTGGACAAAAGATGCACATGACAGCAACACCCCCTCCACCCAAGTAACATGCACTGAATAGTACTAAATCCAATGTTTCGTTTGCTTAAGGTCCCCCCCCCCACCTCATTTTAAACAGCGAGGTCATTTTTGGTCTCTGTGCTCCTCTATGCAATGCAGGCAGATGATAGGATGTGGGAGGAGCTGGCAGTGGGCTGCACATGGCCTCCTGAAAACACCACGCCCCCCCCCCACCCACCTCCGTACTCCTCCCAAGGGCCCCCAGTCATGATGTGAGCAGTGAGTTCTTATGAGTATTGCAGATAACATTCATTGACAGGTGGATGTCAACCCAGAAGAGTGGGCTGGGCGTTCCCCAAGCTGGTTACATTGGCACAGGCATTGTCCACATGTGCTGCCGAGCCTCCATGACATAAAGAACTGATATCCAATGAAAGGTGTCGGGTCACAGACAGTCACTGGGGAAGGAAATAGCTGGAGGATGCCGATCATCCAGACAGGAAATGCCATAGGCTCCGACTTCCTGTAGCTTCTAATCACTGAGAAGCCATTTCACTACAAGAGATGACCCTGTAGAATTGCAATGCTTAGAAAGCTCCACCCCCCCACACTGTGAACTAGAAAGCTCCACCCCCCCACACTGTGAACTAGAAAGCTCCACCCCCCCACACTGTGAACTAGAAAGCTCCACCCCCCCACACTGTGAACTAGAAAGCTCCACCCCCCCACAGTGAACTAGAAAGCTCCACCCCCCCACAGTGAACTAGAAAGCTCCACCCCCCCACAGTGAACTAGAAAGCTCCACCCCCCCACAGTGAACTAGAAAGCTCCACCCCCCCACAGTGAACTAGAAAGCTCCACCCCCCCACAGTGAACTAGAAAGCTCCACCCCCCCACAGTGAACTAGAAAGCTCCACCCCCCCACAGTGAACTAGAAAGCTCCACCCCCCCACAGTGAACTAGAAAGCTCCACCCCCCCACAGTGAACTAGAAAGCTCCACCCCCCCACAGTGAACTAGAAAGCTCCACCCCCCCACAGTGAACTAGAAAGCTCCACCCCCCCACAGTGAACTAGAAAGCTCCACCCCCCCACAGTGAACTAGAAAGCTCCACCCCCCCACAGTGAACTAGAAAGCTCCACCCCCCCACAGTGAACTAGAAAGCTCCACCCCCCCACAGTGAACTAGAAAGCTCCACCCCCCCACAGTGAACTAGAAAGCTCCACCCCCCCACAGTGAACTAGAAAGCTCCACCCCCCCACAGTGAACTAGAAAGCTCCACCCCCCCACAGTGAACTAGAAAGCTCCACCCCCCCACAGTGAACTAGAAAGCTCCACCCCCCCACAGTGAACTAGAAAGCTCCACCCCCCCACAGTGAACTAGAAAGCTCCACCCCCCCACAGTGAACTAGAAAGCTCCACCCCCCCACAGTGAACTAGAAAGCTCCACCCCCCCACAGTGAACTAGAAAGCTCCACCCCCCCACAGTGAACTAGAAAGCTCCACCCCCCCACAGTGAACTAGAAAGCTCCACCCCCCCACAGTGAACTAGAAAGCTCCACCCCCCCACAGTGAACTAGAAAGCTCCACCCCCCCACAGTGAACTAGAAAGCTCCACCCCCCCACAGTGAACTAGAAAGCTCCACCCCCCCACAGTGAACTAGAAAGCTCCACCCCCCCACAGTGAACTAGAAAGCTCCACCCCCCCACAGTGAACTAGAAAGCTCCACCCCCCCACAGTGAACTAGAAAGCTCCACCCCCCCACAGTGAACTAGAAAGCTCCACCCCCCCACAGTGAACTAGAAAGCTCCACCCCCCCACAGTGAACTAGAAAGCTCCACCCCCCCACAGTGAACTAGAAAGCTCCACCCCCCCACAGTGAACTAGAAAGCTCCACCCCCCCACAGTGAACTAGAAAGCTCCACCCCCCCACAGTGAACTAGAAAGCTCCACCCCCCCACAGTGAACTAGAAAGCTCCACCCCCCCACAGTGAACTAGAAAGCTCCACCCCCCCACAGTGAACTAGAAAGCTCCACCCCCCCACAGTGAACTAGAAAGCTCCACCCCCCCACAGTGAACTAGAAAGCTCCACCCCCCCACAGTGAACTAGAAAGCTCCACCCCCCCACAGTGAACTAGAAAGCTCCACCCCCCCACAGTGAACTAGAAAGCTCCACCCCCCCACAGTGAACTAGAAAGCTCCACCCCCCCACAGTGAACTAGAAAGCTCCACCCCCCCACAGTGAACTAGAAAGCTCCACCCCCCCACAGTGAACTAGAAAGCTCCACCCCCCCACAGTGAACTAGAAAGCTCCACCCCCCCACAGTGAACTAGAAAGCTCCACCCCCCACAGTGAACTAGAAAGCTCCACCCCCCAAGATGAATGTCCGAGACCCGACAGGTGAGATCACCTTTACAATGAAGCCGCCCCCATGCAGTCCGGTGCCTCTCCCAGTACATAACTACCACTCAGGTGTGATAAAATCTTTCTCAATGGCTATTCGCAGCTTGTCCCAAAACTCCCAGGTAGGGGGCGCCAACTGTCTCAAGTACTGCTGGGTGTGAGGACTCCAACCTCTCCCAAACCCCATTCATGCGCTGCACGCTCAACTGTACAGAAGGCTCATGCATGGGATTCAAATAAAGCTGACCCCCCCCCCCCAATAGGTGCAGTGTGTCTGGTCATTTAGATAACAGGTATGGGGGTGCTCCCCTTTAAGTTTTTGAAATGGGCCACTAAAAAGTGTAATCAAACCTTAAGTTTGTAGCACTGGGACACATGTGGGGGATACTGTACAGGTAAATCATCCCCTTCAATGAGCTATAGAGACCTGGTGTGCTATAGAATAGGGAGAAGACATGAAATATAATAAAGGGGAGACACACGAGGGCAAGCAGCAGACCCCCCCCCCCCCCCCCTATAGACCTTTACATTAGAGGGAAAATGATCTGCATTAGAAGAGGTAAAAAGCCAAATATAAATGTGATAGAGATGATATACCTCACATCTTTGGCTTTCTGCCCCCTTCTAATACACATATATAGGCCTGTATGAGATTAGAGACCATCACAGAACAGGCACCTACCTACCGGTGACAGGAGACTACAAGGACGTATACTAGAGAACACTCATCTATAATATAAGAGGAGATGAGGGGGGAGGTATAGAGGAGACAATGTATGGGGGAGAAGAATGGGCAGTAACCTACACAGGATACATAGAGTCTATTACAATCCTATACAGCGATCTCCAGGGCCCCCGGTCATACCTATACTCTGCTCAGGAATGTATACACCCCCCATAGGACATACAGAGAACACACAGGGGTGTGGCAGGCCAGGCTGAGGTCTATATGAACTATACAGACAACATAGAGGGGGTCACAGTCCCCCAATGTACAGGGGCCACCGACTCCCCACCAGATTATAGGGGGCCACATCTTACACCTCTCCCATTCTGGGCCAGTACTGTGTACAGGCCCCCCCCCCCCCCCCCATCCCAGAGTAGTATAGGCCACCCTTTTCCCCTCCTAAACCAGTACAGAGGACCACTCTTCTCCCTGCACTAGTATAGTGTACAGGGGTTACCCCCCTCACCACCCCCTAATCCCAGATTAGTATAGGGGCCACCCCCTCCCCAAACCAGTACAGGGGTCTCCTCTACTCCCTGGGTCAGTACAGCATAGGGACTGCCCCTCCATATTAGTATAGAGCCCCATTCAGGGGGGGGGGGGGTGAGTGAACAGGGGTCTCCCCACCCCAGATTAGTACAGGGGCCACCAAATCCAGGGTCAGTACAGGGGACCTATCCTCCCTGGGCCAGTACAAAGGCCCCCCACCCCAATGTTAGTATAGGGCCCCATCCATATGGGGGGGAGGGGGGGGGGTACAGCGAGTCCCAGATCAGGGGCCACCAAATCCAGAGTACAGAGGCCCCCATCCCAATTTTAGTATAGGGCCCCATCTAGTGCTACTTCAGTAAACAGAGCCCCCCCCCCAATCAGTATGCAGCCCCCCCCTACCCAGGGTCAGAGGAACATTCAGGGTCACTGGAATTTGTGAAGCGGGTGTGCCGGCAAACAGAACAGTGCCTGTATACCGAGTCAGGACAGTATATAGAGGACACGCTGTGTACGGAGGGAATGATTCTCACACTAGATGTATAGAGGAGGAGAGGAATGTACAGGAGACGCAGTATAGAGGGACAGTACACAGGATCATGGGGGGGAGGGAGGGTCAGGCCTTCATACAGTGGACGGGATGTACAGGACACAGTGGGGGGAGGGGGGGAAGTACACTATGTAGAGAAGTAACATGTCAGTCCAGTATATGGGTGTGGCAGACCAGTATAGGCACACATGGGACCCCAGAAGTACACAGGGGCCAGTTACATACAGGAGGGTGGGGGACCTCCGTCTATACCCACAGCACTCCCCATATAATGCAGAGGGACCCCCATACATACAACACTCTACAAAAGGAGGGGCCACACATGCAGTGCCCATAAGGACAACCCAAAGAATAGAGAGGCCCTTCTGTATACATAGCAAGAGCCCCCTCATACATCAGGGACCCCATGTGTTATGCACATACAGGAGGGACCCTACACATCAGTGGCCTCATCTATGAATATCCACACCGGAGGTGCCCCAAACACGTATACAGCACCCCCTCTACACAGGAGGGCCCCCATATACATACAGCAACCCCTCTACACAGGAGGTGCCACAGAATAGGAGGGCCCACATACGTTATGCATATGTAAAGGGCCCCTACACATCAGGGGGCCTTATGCAGATCTGGGGCCAATATACATACAGCAGCCCCAGTTTGGACCCCACAAGGACAGGTCATAGAATAGAGGGCCCTTATACATTAGGGGTCCTAAAGACAGGACCTAGACTAGAGGGGCCACTGGTATACATAACATGGGTACCCCTATACATCAGGGGCCCTAGATACATAGTTGGGCCCCCATAAGGAAAGCCCATAGAGGGGGCCCCTTGTATACATAACATTGGGCCCTACACACATAGGACCCATGTGTAGACAGTGGGGCCCCTACACATGTCATGCACATGCAGAAAGGGCCAAACCCCCCACCAATCTATGAATATCCACACACTGGGGCCCCAGATACATGCAGCAGCCTTCAGCACGGGAAGGGGGGCCACATATAGTGGGGCCCCCATAAGGACGGCCCATAGAATAGAGGGGGCCCCTGTATACATAATATAGACTTTGGGCCCCTCATATAGACGTCCATGGGGCCCCTATACACAGTTCCCCTCCCCCCGGGCCCCGCCCTGAGGCGCCCACGTACCGTGAGACCACCGAAGCTCCCTCCGGGGTAGGCGGCCCACACTCCGTGCGGAGGAGCCAAGGCGTAGATGGCGCAGTCCGTGCACACGGTGCCGTCCACCAAGGTGTTGACGTAATCTATCCAGGACATGGCGGGGGTTCCTCAGGCGGGTGAGCGGCGGTGTGCGAGAGACCGGAGAAGGGAGAGAGACGCCTCGTGCTCCTGGAGGGGTGGTGCGCGCGCAGAGTCCTAGCCCGCCTGCCCCGCCCCTTATAAAGCGCGCCCTGACACGAGGGAGGGGCGTGAGTGGATGGGGAGGGCGGAGCCTCCTCCGACAGGAGAGCGGAGAGGAAGGGTGGGCGGGGTTTGCTGCGAACAGGAAACGGCGGTTTGAAGGGAGAAGAGGGGGGAGGAGGAGAGTAGAGCGTGCTGCCGGGCAGGGCGCGGCCGGGCGGGCAAATGCGCGTGCGCGGAGTAAAAAAAAAAAAAAAAAGAGGCGACGGATGTTGCGCGTGGAAGGGTACGGGGGGACGTAATAAAGTTGACGCATGCGTGGTGGTGATGACGGGTCAAGGCGTACATTGTGCTTAATAAATAGACTATAGGTATATAGGAAATGATCACAAGGCCATAGATGAGGGCCTGTTATTAATCCCCCTTTCTTTGTCAGAATCAGTGTCCTCATCCAGTGAGGGCGCCCCCTCCCAGCCACAGCCCAATACTGCAGCTCCCCTCCCTCTATGCTTTCATTACAGTGATCACATGACCTCTTTACATTAATTAGATTGGTTTAGACTGATCACATGACCTTTCTACATTAAAGTGGTTGTAAAACCTTACAACACACTTTGACCTACAGGTAAGCCTAGATTAAGACTTACCTGTAGGTCCAAGAAATAGCTCCTAAACCTATACGGTTTAGGAAATATTTGCCCGAAAACAGTGGCGCACTGAGCGCGGCATTTCCAACAACGGAGCTGCCGCGCGTGTCGTCTCCCGTGCGCATGCGCGGGAGTGACGTCATCGCGGCTTCGCCGAATGACAGCGACGGAGCTGCAAGACCCCACCGACAACATGGATGTGCCGGACTACAGGGGACAGCGGTGACATCGCTGGCTCCTGTGTCAGGTAAGTGACACATAATGGGCTACTATGCGATGTATAGTAGTCCATTATGCTTTGCCTTTGCAGGGAATGAAAGAGGAAGTAAACTCATCAGGGTTTACTTCCTCTTTAATTAGATTGGTTTACACTGATCACATGACTTCTATACATTAATTAGATTGGTTTAGAGTCATCACATGACCTCTCTACTTTAATTAGATTGCTTTAGTTAATTTAAAGTGTTTGTTACCCCAACAATTCATATTCCTGATATGTGGCTGTTGTACCATGTACTTGTATGAGAAGGGATCCTGTTCTTTTTGTATTTCTTCTTTCACGTGAAATCCCTAGTTTTACCGCCAGCCCCTCTGCTTTCCTATTAAAAACCGACCAACCAGGGTCCCCCCAGTCTTTCCCCCACCTGAGGACCGCTCTGGTCCACCCTACCCTCTTTGTTCCCTTCCTACCGTTTGACCCAACTTACCCCCCTTTCTTTTTCTTTACCTCCTTACCCCCCTCCCCCCTTTCTTTCCCTCTCCCTTACACCCCAATCCCAATAAAAATAACTGTTGATTGCAAGGGCTTTACCGTACTATTTACCCAGTTTTCTTACTTAAGACTGTTGGCCTTGGGAGTGGCCCCGGCTGGGCTTTCCACTATGAGAGTGATGCTCAGCCATTGACGAAGGCCCTTCTGGGTCGGCCTAAAGGGGACCACTCCGGGAGCTGCTTTAGCATAAAGGAGAGTACTAAGCGGGAGGATCAAAGAAGACAGTTGGTTTTATGGCCTTAGTTACCCTAGGACCGATACTGATGTAATATGATATGCTACCAAATGTTCCCCACAATGTACTGACTATATTTTTCGATGCAATAAGAGAACTGGGTGACTATTGTTTTTTCTTACAGTCTGCCTCTGTATTACCTGCAATCCATAAATAAAGAATTAAAAAAAAAAAAAACTGACCAAACTAAGCACGAGAGCACACCATGGTCAGTTCTCTAGCTATGCTGGGAGCTTTGATTACATTAGCTATTAGTGATCACATGACCCCTCAGCTTTGATTACATTGGCAATTAGTGATCGCATGACCTCTCAGCTTTGATTACATTGGCTATCAGTGATCACATGACATCTCAGATTTGATCACATTGGCTATTGGTGATCACATGACCTCTCAGCTTTGATTACATTGGCTATCAGGGATCACATGACATCTCAGATTTGATTACATTGGCTATTGGTGATCACATGACCTCTCAGCTTTGATTACATTGGCTATCAGTGATCACATGACCTCTCAGCTTTGATTACATTGGCTATCAGTGATCACATGACATCTCAGCTTGCTATCGGTGATCACATGACATCTCAGATTTGATTACATCAGCTATCGGTGATCAAATGACATCTCAGCTTTGATTACATTGGCTATTAGTGACCACATGACATCTAAGCTTTGATTACATTGGCTATCGGTGATCATATGACATCTCAGGTTTGATTACATTGGCTATTAGTGATCACATGCCATCTCAGATTTGATTACATTGGCTATCAGTGATCACATGACCTCTCACCTTTGATTACATTGGTGATTAGTGATCACATGACCTCTCAGCTTTGATTACATTGGCAATTAGTGATCACATGACCTCTCAGCTTTGATTGCATTGGCTATCAGTGATCACATGACCTCTCAGCTTTGATTACATTGGCTATCAGTGATCACATGACATCTCAGCTTGCTATCGGTGATCACATGACATCTCAGATTTGATTACATCGGCTATCGGTGATCAAATGACATCTCAGCTTTGATTACATTGGCTATTAGTGACCACATGACATCTCAGCTTTGATTACATTGGCTATTAGTGACCACATGACATCTAAGCTTTGATTACATTGGCTATCGGTGATCATATGACATCACAGCTTTGATTACATTGACTATCGGTGATCACATGACATCTCAGATTTGATTACATTGGCTATCGGTGACCACATGACATCTCAGCTTTGATTACATTGGCTATCGGTGATCATATGACATCTCAGCTTTGATTACATTGGCTATCGGTGATCATATGACATCTCAGCTTTGATTACATTGGCTATCGGTGATCATATGACATCTCAGCTTTGATTACATTGGCTATTAGTGACCACATGACCTCTCAGCTTTGATTACATTGGCTATCGGTGATCATATGACATCTCAGGTTTGATTACATTGGCTATTAGTGATCACATGCCATCTCAGATTTGATTACATTGGCTATCAGTGATCACATGACCTCTCACCTTTGATTACATTGGTAATTAGTGATCACATGACCTCTCAGCTTTGATTACATTGGCAATTAGTGATCACATGACCTCTCAGCTTTGATTGCATTGGCTATCAGTGATCACATGACATCTCAGATTTGATTACATTGGCTATTAGTGATCACATGACCTCTCAGCTTTGATTACATTGGCTATTAATGATCACATGACCTCTCAGCTCTGATTACATTGGCTATTAGTGATCACATGACCTCTCAGCTCTGATTACATTGGCTATTTGTGATCATATGACCTCTCAGCTTTGATTACATTGGCTATTAGTGATCACATGACCTCTCAGCTTTGATTACGTTGACTCCACGGTTTCATGAAACCATTGAATTTCAATAGACTGACTTCTAAAGAGGACCTGTCAGTTACTGTACAAGTCTCCATAAATTACAGACACATCACAATCATTTTTCAGAAAAACTCTGTTTCTATAATTAAAAATCCATTCTTGTCACCTCTAAGCTGACATCTCAGTCCAGGAAGTAGATTGTGACCTTGGATGATGCCCAAACAAAGATGGTGCCATCATTTTGGAAAGAGTAGCAGATGAAAGCAGTATCAGTTGGAGTACTGTGATCTCTGTGAGAGGTAATACATACTTTGAAAGTGTTTGTAAACCCTTTTTTGTTACTTCCACTTATAGGTAAGCCTAGAATAAGGCTTACCTATAGGTAGTGGAAATATCTCCTAAACGCCCGCCGTTTAGGAGATATTTCACTTGTAGTCTGCCGAAAATGTTAACGATGCATGCACTGAGAAGAAACGGCACGGAGCATGTGCTGTTATCGTCTGCATGCGGGGGAGTGACATCATGCGGCTCCGGCGAATCACAGAGCCGGAGACGGCGGCCAGGAAGCAAGAGTGGTGAGAAGATGGACGCTGCCTACACAGGGGACATTGCTGGATTCTTTTGCAGGTAAGTGTCACATAATGGGCTAGTATGTGGTGCACACTGGCCCATTGTGCTTTTAATTTGCAGGCTTTGCAGGGAGCAAAAGAGGAAGTAAAACCCATCAGGGTTTACTTCCTCTTGAAATGTTAGACTGACGTATTACTGAGTATGCATGGACTTTACACATATCTGATGACAGGTCCACTTGAGTGATCATATGATGTTACTGTCATTAGGAAACCCCCTGTCCCATTGGGGTTTGGTAGGCAGTTGTCTAAAGCAGCCCATAGACACCAGATCCCCGCCAGACAGAGATACTCAACCCATAGACACCAGATCCCCGCCAGACAGAGATACCAACATTCTACTTCTCGTCTTCCAATTGTCCCCATAAAGCTGGCCATCAGTGATCCTCAACCATAGTGATACCAGGGCCCGCTAAATTCCTCCAAAACCTCCCATTCCCTGACAGTAAGAACACATAATAAAAGTATGGGAATGGTAAATATGTATTTTAAAGGGAGTATAGGAGTTCCTGTAATATACCTAGTAAGTAGGGAGGGTCCTCTTCCCATCACATGGAGCTTCACCTTCATCAAGTCAATGGAAGATGGACACCAAAGAAAAAAATGGGAATTAAGTAGGGAGGGTTCTCTTCCTATCATATGGAGCTTCACCTTCATTGAGTCAATGGAAGATGGACACCAAAGAAAAAAATGTGACTTAAGTAGTCAGGGTCCTCTTCCCATCACATGGAGCTTTACCTTCATCGAGTCAATGGAAGATGGACACCAAAGAAAAAAAATGGGAATTAAGTAGGGAGGGTCCTCTTCCTATCATATGGAGCTTCACCTTTCATCGAGTCAATGGAAGATGGACACCAAAGAAAAAAATGAGAATTAAGTAGGGAGGGTCCTCTTCCTATCATATGGAGCTTCACCTTCATTGAGTCAATGGAAGATGGACACCAAAGAAAAAAATGGGACTTAAGTAGGGAGGGTCCTCTTCCCATCACATGGAGCTTCACCTTTCATCGAGTCAATGGAAGATGGACACCAAAGAAAAAAATGGGAATTAAGTAGGGAGGGTCCTCTTCCTATCATATGGAGCTTCACCTTCATTGAGTCAATGGAAGATGGACACCAAAGAAAAAAATGTGACTTAAGTAGGCACTGTCCTCTTCCCATCACATGGAGCTTCACCTTCATCGAGTCAATGGAAGATGGACACCAAAGAAAAAAAACGGGAATTAAGTAGGGAGGGTCCTCTTCCCATCACATGGAGCTTCACCTTTCATCGAGTCAATGGAAGATGGACACCAAAGACAAAAATGGGACTTAAGTAGGGAGTGTCCTCTTCCCATCAAATGGAGCTTCACTTTTCATCAAGTCAATGGAAGATGGACACCAAAGAAAAAAATGGGAATTAAGTAGGGAGGGTTCTCTTCCTATCATATGGAGCTTCACCTTCATTGAGTCAATGGAAGATGGACACCAAAGAAAAAAATGTGACTTAAGTAGGGAGGGTCCTCTTCCCATCACATGGAGCTTCACCTTTCATCGAGTCAATGGAAGATGGACACCAAAGAAAAAAATGGGAATTAAGTAGGGAGGGTCCTCTTCCTATCATATGGAGCTTCACCTTCATTGAGTCAATGGAAGATGGACACCAAAGAAAAAAATGTGACTTAAGTAGGCAGGGTCCTCTTCCCATCACATGGAGCTTCACCTTCATCGAGTCAATGGAAGATGGACACCAAAGAAAAAAAATGGGAATTAAGTAGGGAGGGTCCTCTTCCCATCACATGGAGCATTATCTTCATCGAGTCAATGGAAGATGGACACCAAAGAAAAAAATGTGACTTAAGTAGGGAGGGTCCTCTTCCCATCACATGGAGCTTCACCTTTCATCGAGTCAATGGAAGATGGACACCAAAGACAAAAATGGGACTTAAGTAGGGAGTGTCCTCTTCCCATCACATGGAGCTTCACTTTTCATCAAGTCAATGGAAGATGGACACCAAAGAAAAAAATGGGAATTAAGTAGGGAGGGTTCTCTTCCTATCATATGGAGCTTCACCTTCATTGAGTCAATGGAAGATGGACACCAAAGAAAAAAATGTGACTTAAGTAGTCAGGGTCCTCTTTCCATCACATGGAGCTTTACCTTCATCGAGTCAATGGAAGATGGACACCAAAGAAAAAAAATGGGAATTAAGTAGGGAGGGTCCTCTTCCCATCACATGGAGCTTCACCTTCATCGAGTCGATGGAAGATGGACACCAAAGAAAAAAATGGGACTTAAGTAGGGAGGGTCCTCTTCCCATCACATGGAGCTTCACCTTTCATCGAGTCAATGGAAGATGGACACCAAAGAAAAAAATGGGAATTAAGTAGGGAGGGTCCTCTTCCTATCATATGGAGCTTCACCTTCATTGAGTCAATGGAAGATGGACACCAAAGAAAAAAATGTGACTTAAGTAGGCAGGGTCCTCTTCCCATCACATGGAGCTTCATCTTCATCGAGTCAATGGAAGATGGACACCAAAGAAAAAAAATGGGAATTAAGTAGGGAGGGTCCTCTTCCCATCACACGGAGCTTCACCTTCATCGAGTCAATGTAAGATGGACACCAAAGAAAGAAATGGGAATTGTCCTACACAATTTAATTATAATCGATAGGCAGATAGATACGTGTCGATAGATAGATGTTCAAAAATCCATCAGAGGTAGGGAAGTTTGTAGGCTATGCACTTCTTGGATCAATGTCCACTTCTTCAGGGAATAGGAGGTCAACATCATAGCACCAGAACCTTTATACTTTCCAAATCAATCAGTTTTTATCAAAAGATTTATAGACATACATATGAGCAAGCCCAACTCTAGTCGATAAGTATACATACACATGATCAGTGCATGGGCCAATGTTAATGTGAGCCTGAGAAAGCTTTTTCTAGAGCAAGAGGAGTGGTGTCAGCGGAGCCACGGGGCGGTTGCTCTGGGCCCAAAATTCTTAGGGGGTGCAAAATTAGTAAGGATTCATGGTGTGAAGAAGCAGGAGATCAGTCTGTGTGCCCTTCCATTTTGGTCCTGTCAGTGGAGCGCTCCCTCCTCTCTTAGGCTGTGTAGGCTGGTCCGGCTGGGTGGTTCTAGGTCGAGAATGTGCGGAGTCGAGGAGAGAAAAAGCTGTGCTCCCACTGAATTTGTGGCCGTGTGCTGTTCTGGGCAGTTGAAGCCAAGACACCAGCTGAAATCTATCAATAATTAAAAAGCAAATTGCCAGTGCAAATTATTATCAGCTGGTTCAGTCTCTGCTGATGGCCTATAAAATAGGTGTCTCATTACCAAGGTGTCACACAAGAAACATCTCATGATGAAAGCAAATAAGCTCTCTCAAGACCTTTGCATTCTTATTGTTGCAAAACATATGGATGGCATTGGATACAGAAGGATTTCTAAACTTCTAAATGTTCCAGTGAGCACTGTTGGGGTCATAATCCTGAAGGGGAAAGAACATAATTTCACCATAAACCAGCCACTATCAGGTGCTCCTTGCATGATTTCTGACAGAGGAGTGAAAAGAAGGATACAATTGTTTCAAAGAAAACAATAATAAGTAATGCACTCAACCGCCATGGCTTGTATGCACGTTTACCATGCAAGACTCCATTGCTGAAGAAAAATCATTAAAGTTTGCTGCACAACATTTAGACAAGCTTGTGAAATACTGGGAGAATATTGTCTGGTCGGATGAGACCAAAATGGAACTCTTTGGACGCCATAATACACACCATGTTTGGAGGTCACATGGCACATCACCCCAAAAATACCCCCCATACCAACAGTGAGGTTTGAAGGTGGGGACATCATGGTGTGGGTGGGGCTGTTTTTCAGCATACACTACTGGCAAATTTCATATCATTGAAGGAAGCATGAATGGAAAAATGTACCAAGACATTCTTGATAAAAATCAGCTGCCATCTACCAGGATGATGAAGATGAAACGATGGTGGACATTTCAGCAAGACCATGATCCCAAACACAAAGCCAAGGAAACTCTCAACTGGTTTCAAAGAAATATACCAATGGCCTACAGACAAAGGAAATGAAGGATATACTAAGTACATTGCACCATCATCCGAATAGTATTGAATATGTGTTAGTAACTCTGGTCCTCCACCAGAGAAACATCGTATGGGGAAGGAGCAAGCGGACTATTGCGGTGCAGAATTAGTATAGAAGTCATGAAAAAACAATATAAAAGAACATATATATTTATTTTGAAAATTCATGAACACATAAAAAACACATGTACAAAATTAGTGGCTGATAGAGGCGGTGAAGTGTTTCGACTAGTTTCGCTTTTATAGCTTCTTCAGGAAATACAGACATCAACTGCATAGTAGCCCATTAAAATACTCAGGTACCGCAAATGTCTCAACCGGCGACTGGGGGTGGTAAGCTGGCCACACTTAGGCCAAAGTCTTAATGGTTGTAAACATAGTTAGGACCCGGAGACAATATGGACAACACCCAAAGTAAAATCTAGACGCAGCCATCCAGCGCACACACCGAGGAGGGAAAGTCACTGAATGCTCAGTAATGCCCACACGATAACCGATGACAAATATGTGCAGTGGAAGTCCGGGTCAAGCGGCCTGGTAAGTCTGCTTATTAAAAGTCAGCAGCAACAGTGTTTGTAGCTGCTGACTTTTAATTTTTTTTTTTAAACTGGCTCTCCTCTTTAAGACTCTTTTTACTAATTAAGTAACTTCTAAAGGCAATTGGTTCCACTAGATTTTAGTAAGGGGTGTTAGAGTAAAGGAGGCTGAATACAAATGCTGCTATGTAGACACCTGACATCACACTTACCTACATGGCCAAAAGTATGTGGACACCTGACCATGACACCTACCTACATGGCCAAAAGTATGTGGACACCCGATCATCACACCTACCTACATAGATAATAGTATGTGGACACCTGACCATCACACCTACCTACATAGCCAAAATTATTTGGACACCTGACCATCACACCTACCTACATGGCCAAAAGAATGTGGGCACTTGACCATCAAATCTACCTACATAGATAATAGTATGTGGACACCTGACCATCACACCTACATACATGGCCAAAAGTATGGGGGACACCTGACCATCACACCTACCTACATGGCCAAAAGTATATGGACACCTGACCATCACACCTACTATATGGCCAAAAGTATGTGAACACCTGATTATCACACCTACCCACATGGCCAAAAGTATGGGGGACACCTGACCATCAAACCTACCTACATGGCCAAAAGTATATGGACACCTGACCATCACACCTACTATATGGCCAAAAGTATGTGAACACCTGATTATCACACCTACCCACATGGCCAAAAGTATGGGGGACACCTGGCCATCACACCTACCTACATGGCCAAAAGTATATGGACACCTGACCATCACACCTACTATATGGCCAAAAGTATGTGGACACCTGATTATCACACCTATCCACATGGCCAAAAGTATGGGGGACACCTGACCATCAAACCTACCTACATGGACAAAAGTATGTGGGCACCTGAGCATCAAATATACCTACATAGATAATAGTATGTGGACACCTGCCCATCACACCTACCTACATAGCCAAAAGTATTTGGGCACCTGACCATCACATCTACCTACATGGCCAAAAGTATGTAGGCACCTGACCATCAAATCTACCTACATAGATAACAGTATGTGGGCACCTGACCATCAAATCTACCTACATAGATAATAGTATGTGGACACCTGACCATCACACCTACCTACATGGCCAAAAGTATGTGGACACCTGACCATCACACCTACCTACATGGCCAAAAGTATGGGGGACACCTGACCATCAAACCTACCTACATGGCCAAAAGTATGTGGACACCTGACCATCACACCTACTATATGGCCAAAAGTATGTGGATACCTGATCATTACACCTTCTATATGGCCAAACCTGTGTGGAGACCTAACCATCATGCTTACTATATGGCCAAAAGTATGTGCACACCTCACCATTACACATAGCTACATGAGAAAAAGTATGTGCACACCTGACCATCACATCTACTATATTGTCAAAAGTATGTGGATACCTGACCACCGCACATACCTACATGGCGAAAAGTATGTAGACACTTGACCATCAAACCTATCTACATGGACAAATCTACGTGGATACCTGACAATCACATCTAGTATATGGCAAAAAGTATATGGGCACCTGACCATCAAGCCTCTCTACATGGACAAAACAATGTGGATACCTGACCATATAACCTAGTATATGGCCAAAAGTATGTGGGCACCTGACCATCACACCTACCTACATGACCAAAAGTATGTGGACACCTGACCATCACACCAACCTACATGGCCAAAAGTATATGGACACCCGACCATCACACCCATGTACAAGGCCAAAGTATGTGGACACCTGACCATCACACCTACCTACATGACCAAAAGTATGTGGACACCTGAGCATCGCACCTACTATATGGGCAAAAGCATTATGGACACTAGACCATAACACTTACTTACTTTAAACATAAAAGTATGTGGACACCTGACCATCACACCTACTATATGGCCAAAACTATATGGAAGCCTGACCATCACATTTACCATATGGCCATATAGCGTATACAATGTTCTATTTCTGGTTTGATTAGCTGACACTTTAATCTTTCCTTAGGCCTCTGCCCAGCCTGTTCTATCAGTGTCGTCTTTGCCTTAAACCACATCAAAGGTTTATTGCAAAGGGATTGTGAAGTACAAATTGGTTTCCATAATAGAAAAAGTAATAACCTCGTAAATGTCATAAGAACATACCAGAGTGGTGAAAATCTTTGAGGAGGCTTTTCCAACGTGGGGCTGAACTTCAGATTGTATATAAATTCTGCGAACGGGCAAAGAAAGTGGCCATATCTATCTATCTATCTATCTATCTATCTATCTATCTATCTATCTATCTATCTATCTATCTATCTATCTATCTATCTATCTATCTATCTATCTATTTATCTATCTATCTATCTATCTATCTATCTATCTATCTATCTATCTATCTATCTATCTATCTATCTATCTATCTATCGTCTGTCTATCCTCTTTGCGTGCTCTCACTGTCCCTTTTCTATGGAGAATGAGACCTCCTTGTCATGGGCCCAGTAGGTGCGGAGACCCAGGACTTCAGCTCAAAGGTCTTACCATTGGAGACCCTGAGACATAGAAGAGATAGAAGAGATTGCCAGGAGGGGAAGTTCTCCACCGTCCACTGAATTCTCAATTTAGGGTGAACCAATGGTGTGACCATTGTAGCACATATGTGGCGTCAACTTTCACACAGCAGAAGTTTCACTGGCTTGCATTTTTTTCCCTTCAGCTAAAAAAGAAGTGCACATATACAGAACTCTAATTTTGACACTTCTGTATTTCTCCAGCCGTCACTTCCTTCCCTTAGAGAGCGAGACGTTATGGGCCCCGGCCACCATCCAGCCATATATGGTGCTCTGTGCTGGTGTGTACCGGAACCTCCGCGGTCATGTCCCCCCCCCCCCCCCCCCCCGCATCGCACTTTTCACAACTTATCGCCTTTGTGCTGACAGTTTCCACCCCGTCTTCACACCACAGAACCATGAGAACCTGTCTTAATATACATCATTATATATGTGTCTGTATACACAGGACACACCTCACTCTACATACTGCATCTGGTTCCTCCTCTCTGTATATTAGAGTGTCAGCTCTGTGGGACACACCTCTCTCTATATACTGTATCTGTATCCTCTCTGTATATTAGAGTGTCAGCTCTGCAGGATACACATCTCTCTATATACTGTATCTGTATCCTCTCTGTATATTAGAGTGCAAGTTCTGCAGGATACACATCTCGCTATATACTGTATCCTCTCTGTATAGTAGAGTGTCAGCTCTACAGGAGACACATCTCTCTATATACTGTATCCTCACTGTGTATTAGAGTGTCAGCTCTGCAGGACACACATCTCTCTATATACTGTATCCCATCTCTGTATATTAGAGTGTCAGCTCTGCAGGACACACATCTCTCTATATACTGTATCTGTATCCTCTCTTTATATTAGAGTGTCAGCTCTGCAGGATACACATCTCGCTATATACTGTATCCTCTCTGTATAGTAGAGTGTCAGCTCTACAGGAGACACATCTCTCTATATACTGTATCCTCACTGTGTATTAGAGTGTCAGCTCTGCAGGACACACATCTCTCTATATACTGTATCCCATCTCTGTATATTAGAGTGTCAGCTCTGCAGGACACACATCTCTCTATATACTGTATCTGTATCCTCTCTTTATATTAGAGTGTCAGCTCTGCAGAAATCACATCTCTCTATATACTGTATCATCTCTGTATATTAGAGTGTTAGCTCTGCAGGACACACATCTCTCTACAAACTGCATCTGGTTCCTCCTCTCTGTATATTAGAGTGTCAGTTCTGTGGGACACACCTCTCTCTATATACTGGATCTGTATCCTCTCTGTATATTAGAGTGTCATCTCTGCAGGAAACACATCTCTCTATATACTGTATCCTCTCTGTATATTACAGTGTCAGCTCTGCAGGACACACATCTCTCTATATACTGTATCTGTATCCTCTCTGTATATTAGAATGTCAGCTCTGCAGGACACACCTCTCTCTATATACTGTATCCCCTCTCTGTATATTAGAGTGTCAGCTCTGCAGGACACACATCTCACTATATACTGTATCTGTATCCTCTCTGTATATTAGAATGTCAGCTCTGCAGGACACACCTCTCTCTATATACTGTATCCCCTCTCTGTATATTAGAGTGTCAGCTCTGCAGGACACACATCTCACTATATAATGTATCCTCTCTGTGTATTAGAGTGTCAGCTCTGCAGCATAGTAGAGTGAATGTTGTTATGACATGACCCAGTCTTGGGACAGACACTGGGTGTAGTTTGTCATAGATCATTTATATGAAGACAGGAGGGACGGATAGGGAAAGTGGTTATTATGGGCTGGGTCTCAGTCCCGGTGACTTGCGTGGATGTGTCAGGTCTGCGGGTACCGGGCGTGCCCCTTTTCTAACCTATATAATTTTTTTATTATGGTATAGCTGTGCAGAGCGCCTGGCCTCTCATTTCCTGCCTGGTGCAGTGTGCAGGATATGTGTCATCCTCAGATCAGACACGGGCCTGTGTAATAGTCATAGGACACTTCCAGCAAGCCGAGGCCAAATCTTCCATCTGGTCCACCAATATCATCACATGGTTAAAGTGTATCTAAATGCAAGAAGGAAAATGTAATATATTACAGTCCTTAGATGTGGTGACTGCATTCGTTTTATTTTTTTTCTGGCTATTTTTTTTTCCTTTTATTTTCCCCTGGTGATCCTGCCAGACATCCTGTCCTGGAGTGACACCACTTACTGAAATGCATGTGTTTAGGAGCAGCACTGTCACTAAAAACAGCTGTTTTGGCCTGCATGCTAGCAACCAATGATGATCTGCAGGCCTGCTGCCAGCATACTAGCAACCAATGATGATGCTCTGCTGCCTGCCAGCATTGTAGCAACCAGTGATGCTGTGAAGGCTGTCTGCTAGCATCACAGCAACCAATAATTTTGTGCAGGCTGGCTCCCAGAATCCTAGAAACCAATGATGCTACACAAGCTGGCTGCTAGCGTCCTAGAAACCAGCAATGCTGTTTGGTGTGGCTGCTAGTGTCCTAGCAACCAATGATGTTAAGCAGGCCACCTGCCAGCGTCCTAGCAACCATTGATGTTGTGCAGTCTGGCTGCTAGTGTCCTAGCAACCAATAATGCCGTGTGGGTCAGCTTCCAGAGTACTAGCAACCAATGATGCTGCACAGACTGGCTGCAAGAGTCCACACCTCCCAACATCTTGAGATGGGAATGAGGGACACCTACTAGCAAACATATGTAGGCATAGGGCATGCCCCCTGCCACGCCCCTTAAAGGGGAAATTATTATTTTATATTGGCTTTTAAAATTGACAAATGCAGCAAGTTAGAATTTGGATGAAAGGTTTAGCCCTTGGAAACACTTTTTGAAAGACAAAAAGTGCATTTTATATACAACTTTACGGATCAGACCAAAATGAGGGACAAATGAGGAGGAAAGAGTGACAGAGGGACATTTCTCCAAATCAGGAACAGTCTCTCGAAATCAGGGACAGTTGGGAGCTATGACAGACTCCTAAAAACCAATGATGTTGCACACACTGGCTGCCAGAGTCCTAGCAACCAATAATGTTGCGTGGGTCAGCTGCCAGTATCCTAAGAACCATTGATGCTGCACAAGCTGGCTGCTAAAGTCCTAGCAACCAATGACGCTGCACAGACTGGCTGCCAGAGCCCTAGCAACCAATTATGCTGCACAGACTGGCTGCCAGAGTCCTAGAAACCAACAATGTTGCACACACTGGCTGTCAGAGTCCTAGCAACCAATAATGTTGCGTGGGCCAGCTGCCAGTATCCTAAGAACCATTTATGCTGAGCAAGCTGGCTACTAAAGTTCTAACAACCAATGATGCTGCACAGACTGGCTGCCAGAGTCCTAGCAACCAACGATGTTGCACACACTGGCTGCCAGAGTCCTAGCAACCAATAATGTTGCGTGGGCCAGCTGCCAGTATCCTAAGAACCATTAATGCTGCGCAAGCTGGCTGCTAAAGTCCTAGCAACCAATGGTGCTGCACAGACTGACTGCCAGAGTCCTAGCAACCAATGATGCTGCATAGACTGGCTGCCAGAATCCTAGCAACCAACGATGGTGCACACACTGCCTGCCAGAGTCCTAGCAACCAATAATGTTGCGTGGGCCAGCTGCCAGTATCCTAAGAACCATTGATGCCGCGCAAGCTGGCTGCTAAAGGCTTAGCAACCAATGGTGCTGCACAGACTGGCTGCCAGAGTCCTAGCAATCAATGATGCTGCATAGACTGGGTGCCAGAGTCCTAGCAACCAGTGATGCTGCATAGACTGGGTGCCAGAGTCCTAGCAACCAATGATGCTGCATAGACTGGGTGCCAGAGACCTAGCAACCAATGATGCTGCATAGACTGGGTGCCAGAGTCCTAGCAACCAACGATGTTGCACACACTGCCTGCCAGAGTCCTAGCAACCAATAATCTTGGGTGGGCCAGCTGACAGTATCCTAAGAACCATTGATGCTGCGCAAGCTAAGGCTGCTAAAGTCCTAGCAACCAATGATGCTGCACAGACTGGCTGCCAGAGCCCTAGCAACCAATGATGCTGTGCAGGCCAGCTACCAGCATCCCAGCAACCAATGACATGACCATGGGTTTACATGAACCTGATCACAAAACTCAGCAATAACCTGATTATACAATCTCCTAAAAATCTCCTGGCTACGTTCTCACAGAGGCAGTTTTCAGGTGTTTTAGCATTCAAAATAGCGCCTGTAAAGTGCCTGGAAGCTGCCCCTCATGCCTCCACAGTGTGAAAACCCGAGTGCTTCCACACTGGGGCGGTGTGTTCGCTGGATGGGAAAAAAGGTCCTGCAAGCAGCATCTTTGGGGAGGTGTAGGAGCTCTGTATATACCGCCCCTGCCCATTGGAATGAATGGGCAGCGCTTTCCGAAGCACCGCAACACGGGCGATTTTAACCCCTTCTTCTGGGTTAAAAGTGCCCTCTCTCCCAGCGGCCGGGAAGCGCCACTACAACAATATGTGCTTTACCACTAATGAACCCGCCGCCCCCAGTGTGAGAGCAGCCTTCTGACCCGTACACACTTTCCGAAAATCAGATGAAAAAAATACCGCTTTTGACGCGATCGTACAATAATCGGATCGTTAGTACACAGCTTTTGAGAGCCAATCATGATATTATTCGATCGGACAAGCAGGAAAAATATTCCTCGTATGATATACCAGATTGTGCGATTTTCGTTTAGCCAGTACAGTTGTCCGAAAATACAATACAAATACAACACAACACATGACATCACTTCCGATTTTTATTTTTTTCTGTCGTACGAGAATTTTCATGACTTTAGTAACCTCTTCAATTCCTACTTGCGACTAGTCAGCGAAAAAAAAAAAGATCAGCCCATCTGTCGTCCGATTTTCGGATCGTGTGTACGTGTGGTTGTTCATAAACATCCATTATAATCCGAAGTCTTATGTCCCGTACACACAGTTGGACATTCTGACTACAAAATCTGTTGGGTTTTTTTAGACGGATTTTGGCCCAAACTTGTCTTGCATACACACGGTCGCACAAAGTTGTCGGAAAATCCGATCGTTCTGAAGGGGGTGACGTAAAACACTTACGACGGGACTATAAAGAGGCCAATAGCCAATAGCTTTTGTCTTGTAAATTTATTCTGAGCATGCGTGGCGCTTTGTCCGTCGGAATTGTCTACACACGATCGGAATTTAAACGATCGGATTTTGTTGTGGGAAAATTTTAGATCCTGCTCTCAAACTTTGTGTGTCAGAAAGTGCGATGGAGCCCACCCACGATCGGATTTTCCGACCACAAGATCCGATCGCACATTTTCCGTCGGAAAGTCCGACCTTGTGCACGGGGCATTATGTGACCGCTCTGCTCCGTCTCTATGTAGTCAGGTCGGCCCCCCAACACAACAATAGAAGGAGATTGCCCATTCATTAAAGAGATCTGAGCTGGGATCGATTCCTGATCCTTCTACAGATATCAGAAGGGTGTGGGGGGGACCCTCAGGGGTGTCTCTGATGAGGGGAAGGGAGGAGGTCATGTGACATTTTTTTCGGGACCCCTGGGGTCAGATACAAGGTTGGAGATGAAAGTCCTTACACAGATTTTGCATTCTTGGCATAATGTCAGTTCTTGTTGGGTCCTCTGCCCTGCAGGGGTCCTGGAATCTCAGGAATGGCACTCATCATTTTAAAGGGGGGGAGGGGATGTGTGGTGTGGTTGGGGGGGGTTCTGTGTGTAAACATCGTTATCACACTTCTGTACCTCATCATCATAAAAAAATCAGCTTTACTGAAAATCACATTCACTGTAATAAAAAATAATATAATAATGTAATATAAATGTAATAATGTGTTAATCCCGGGTCCGGTCACATCTGGGAAGGGCAATAAAAAAAAACAGAAATATTGGGATGGGTGTGGGCCACGTGGAATGGAATCTCTTTAAAGAGGGCCCTGTCAGCAGCTGGAAAAAAAAGCTGAGAACGATTGAATATTTTAAATGATTAAAAGTAATAATAATAATATTAAAATACGTAATAAATAGCACATAATATTACTATCGACAATACAAATATTAGCAATAATAATAGGTAGAATAGTGTATATAGTTGTGGCATGGCGACGAATACTGCAGATATAGGCTGATATTATTATTATTTATTATGTATTTCAGGTACTTATATAGCGCCATCAATTTACGCAGCACTTTACATATATATTGTACATCCACATCAGTCCCTACCCTCAAGGAGCTTACAATCTAAGGTGCCTAACTCACATTCATACATACTAGAGCCAATTTAGACAGAAGCCAATAACCTACTTTATTTATTATTATTATTATTCAAGTATTTATATAACGCCAACAATTTAAACAGTGCTTTATATACCAATGAATACAGTATATAGTGTGCATTCTCTATTATTATTATTATTATTCAAGTATTTATATAGCGTCAACAATTTAAACAGTGCTTTATATACATATATATATATATATATACAGTATATATTGTGCATTCTCTATTATTATTATTATTATTATTATTCAAGTATTTATATAGCGTCAACAATTTAAACAGTGCTTTATATACATATATATATATATATATACAGTATATATTGTGCATTCTCTATTATTATTATTATTATTATTATTATTCAAGTATTTATATAATGCCAACAATTTAAACTGTGCTTTATATACATATACATCCAGTATATATTGTGCATTCTCTATTATTATTATTATTATTCAAGTATTTATATAACGCCAACAATTTAACCACTTGAGATCCGCGCTATAGTAAAAAGACGTCTACAGCGCGGATCTCAATTTCCGGGACTACGTCTATTGACGTCGTCCCCTTTAAGAGTTCCCCGCTCGCTCCCGGGAGCGCGCATCGGGGAAAATCTGTGTTGGCCGTGTCCGCTGGACACAGCCAATCACAGATCGCTGTAAACGGCCAATCACAGCGGCCGTTTACAGCGCGATCGCCTCCTCCAATGGGTGATGATCTCAAATGTAAACAAATGAGATCATCACCCATTGCCGAACGTGTCTCCTCACACAGCGATAGCGTGTGAGGAGACCGAAGGTTTTTGTGAGTGTGTGAAGTGACAGTAAACTTATAAAAACCCGACCTGTGCCCAGATCTACCCTGCCAGTGCCCAGATCTACCCTGCCAGTGCCCACCTGTGCCCACCTGTGCCCACCTGTGGCCACCTGTGCCCACCTGTGCCCACCTGTGCACCGCCAGTGCCCACCTGTACACCGCCAGTGCTCCATCTGTGCACCACCAGTGCCCGCCAGTGCCCCGCCAGTGCCCGCCAGTGCCCGCCAGTGCCAGCCAGTGCCAGCCAGTGCCAATCGGTGCCCATCTGTACCAATCGGTGCCCATCTGTGCCTCAGCAGTGCCCATCTGTCCCGCCTAAGCAGTGCCCATCTGTGCCGCCTCAGCAGTGCCCATCTGTGCCGCCTAAGCAGTGCCCATCTGTGCTGCCTAAGCAGTGCCCATCTGTGCCCATCTGCTGCCTTATCAGTGCACATCCGTGCAATAAATCAGTGCACATCTGTGCCGACCTATCAGTGCCCATCTGCCGACTCAGCAGTGCCCATCTGTGCCGACTCAGCAGTGCCCATCTGTGCCGACTCAGCAGTGCCCATCTGTGCCGACTCAGCAGTGCCCATCTGCCGCCTCAGCAGTGCCCATCTGCCGCCTCAGCAGTGCCCATCTGCCACCTCAGCAGTGCACATCCGTGCAATAAATCAGTGCACATCCGTGCAATAAATCAGTGCACATCTGTGCCGACCCATCAGTGCCCATCTGCCGCCTCAGCAGTGCCCATCTGTGCCGCCTCAGCAGTGCCCATCTGTGCCGCCTCAGCAGTGCCCATCTGCCGCCTCATCAGTGCCCATCTGCCGCCTCATCAGTGCACATCCGTGCAACAAATCTGCACATCTGTGCAAAAAATCAGGCCTCTGTATGTGGTCAGGCTGTGTAAAAGTCTCACACATGTGGTATCGTTATACTCAGGAGGAGTAGTAGAACGTATTTTGGGGTGTTATTTGTGGTATGCACATTCCGTGTGGGAGAAATAAGCTATTACAATGAAAATTTTGTGAAAAAAAAAAAAAAAATCGTAATTTTGCAAAGAATTATGGGAAAAAATGACAACTTAAAATAACTAACCATGCCTCTTACTAAATACATTGGAATGTCTACTTTCCAAAAAGGGGTAATTTGGGGGGCATTTGTACTTTCCTGGCTTGTTAGGGTCTCAAGAATGGAGATAGGCCTTAGTACATCAGATGTGATCTTTTTTTGCAAATCTTTATGATTTGCACCATAGCTTGTAGACTCTATAAATTTCACACAGATCATATAATATGCAAAAATTTGGGTTATTTTTACCAAAGATGTGTAGTAGTATAAATTGTGGCCAAAATTTATGAAGAAAAATTGCTAATTTGCTAAATTTTGTCACAGAAACGAAGAAAAATTCATTTTTTTTCAAAATTTTCGGTCTTTTTTCATTTATAGCGCAGAAAATAAAAAACCGAGAGGTGATCAAATACCACCAAAAGAAAGCTCTATTGGTATGAAGAAAAGGACAAAAAAATCATTTGGTTACAGTGTTGCATGACTGAGTAATTGTCATTCAAAATGTGAGAGCACTGAAAGCTGAAAATTGGTCTGGGACTGAGGGGGGTTTAAGTGCCCAGTAAGCAAGTGGTTAAACAGTGCTTTATATACATCCAGTATATATTGTGCATTCTCTATTATTATTATTATTATTCAAGTATTTATATAACGCCAACAATTTAAACAGTGCTTTATATACATATGAATACAGTACATAGTGTGCATTCTCTATTATTATTATTCTATAACAAACAATAATACTATTAACTAATGACACCACCAAGCTTCTAATTCACTCCCTGGTCATCTCGCACCTCGACTACTGCAACTCCATCCTCATTGGATTACCTTTACAAAGACTATCCTCCCTTCAGTCCATAATGAATGCCGCTGCCAGACTCATCCACCTTACCGACCATTCAGTGTCCTCCACCCCCTCTCTGCCAATCTCTCCACTGACCATCAAATAAAATTCAAAGTACTAACAATAATTTATAAAGCCATCCATATCTCTGCCCCCCCCCAGCTACATCACTACCCTAGTCCCAAAATACCAACCAAGCCGCTCTCTTCGGTCCTCCCAGGACCCTCCTGCTCTCCAGCTCCCTTGTCACCTCCTCCCATGCTGGCCTCCAGGACTTCTCCAGAGCTTCTCCCATCCTTTGGAACTCCCTACCCCAATCTGTCCGACAGTCCCTTAATCCATTCATCTTTAGACGATCTCTGAAAACTCTTCTCTTTAACTGCTTGCCGACCGCACACTGTCAAATGACGGAGGTAGCAGTGCAGCTCTTGTTCTGGGTCATATGACGGTGGCCCAGAACGCCCGCTCTCGGACACGGCGCGACCCCGATCTGTGTAAAGAGCTGCTTCTGCGGCTCTTTAACCATGTGATCGGTGAGTCCAATCACAGCCGGTCACATGGAAACGCGGAGACGCCGGTAATCGGCTCTCCTCGCCTCACACTGACAGAGTATGAGGAGAGGAGAGCCGATCAGCGACATCTCCTCACAGGGGGACGTCTAGGGATGTAATCGGGGCACTGGTCATCAGTGCCCTGATTACAATAAAGAAATGAAGTGTAAAATACAGTGCCCACCAATGCCAGCATACAGTGCACACCAGTGGCAGCAATCAGTGCCCACCACTGCCCACAAGTGCCACAAATCTGTGTCCATTAGCCATGCCAGTGAGTACTGGCAATCAGTGCCGCCCATCAATGTTCATCACTGCTGTCCATCAATGCCCATCAGTGTCGCCCTTCAGTGCCACCCATCAATGCCCATCTGTACCGCATAACCATGCCGCCTATCCGTGCACCCCAGTGCTGCCTATTAGTGTCCGCCACTGCCACCTATCAGTGCCCACCAGTGTCACCTATTAGTGCCCATCAGTGCCACCTAACAGTGCCCATCAGTGCCGCCTATCAGTGCTCATCAGTGCCACATATCAGTGCCCATAAGTGCGGCATATTAGTGAATCCTCATCAGTGCCCAGAAGTCCCGCCTCATCAATGCCCATAAGTGCCACCTCATCAATGTCCACCAGTTCAGCCTATCAGTGCCCGTCAGTGTCGCCTAATCACCGCACATCAGTGAAGGTGAAAAATTACTTAGTTAATTTGTTAGTTAGTTTGTTTTTCAGGGTGGCCCTCCACTTTAAGTAATTTTACCGACAGAAAAAAAGTAGAAAAACTTTTTTTTTCCAAAATGTTTGGTCTTTTTTTTTTTTTTTTTGTAAAAATAAAAAACCCAGCAGTGATTAAATACCACCAAAAGAAAGCTTTATTTGTGTGAAGAAAATGATAAACAATGTGTCTGGGTACAGTGTCATTCAAAGTGCGACAGCGCTGAAAGCTGAAAAATGGCCTGGGCAGGAAGGGGGTGTTAGTGCCCGGTAGGCAAGTGGTTAAAGAAGTCTATCCTGCTTCTAACTAATACATTGTTTTACTTCCTCCATCAGCTCATCCCCCACAGCTGTTAGCTTTTGTATCAACCGACCCCTCCTTTTTAGATCGTAAGCTCTAATGAGCAGGGCCCTCTGATTCCTCCCGTACCAAATTGTAATGTAGCTGTACTGTCTGTCCTCATGTTGTAAAGCGCTGTGCAAACTGTTGGTGCTGTATAAATCCTGTATAATAATACTAATACTAATAACAATAATAATAATATATATAAATAATATATAATGGTGGAATAGCAGTTAATAATAATAATAATAATAGTGTATCTAAGGTTGCAGTGTATCTAGTGGTATATATATATATATATATATATATATATATATATACTGTAAACTTAAAACTGTAAACTTAACTTAAATGTATTAATATTATTATTATTAGCTGCAGAATTCTCTGAGAAGTATATATATATATATATATATATATATATATATATATATATATATATATATATATATATATATATGAAATAGCAGAGGATACTTCAGATACTGGTTGATATAAAATATTACTATTGTTATTATTATTATTATTATTATTATTAATAATAATAATAATAATAACAACAAACAGTACAGTAATACTATTACCAGTAATAATAATAGTGTGTATAAGTGGAATAGCAGAGAATACTGCAGATATCAGCTGCTGATAATAATAACAATATTAATAATAACAATAACAATAATAATAACAATAATAATAATAATAACATTAACAATAACAATAATAATAACAACAATAATAATAATGTGAGCTCTTTGAGGGTAGGGACTAATATGGATGTACAATATATGTAAAGTGCCGCGTAAATTGACGGCGCTATATAAGTACCAATAATAATACTATTTGTATAGCTCTTTTCTCCCCCGGTACACAACGCACGTATCATGATACTGCTGTTGGGATGCTGGTAGAGAAGGCTTATTTCGGTGTTTCTATAATCCTGGATGACTAGATGTGTCTGGAAACATACAGAGAGGAGGGGGGGAGGGGGGGGGTCTTCAGGGACGATGGACGCTTACTTGCAGCATTTCCCCTTTTCTTAAATTATTTGTTATTGACTTGCAATTTTCCTTAGAGCTTGCTAGAAAATGTGAGCTCTTCTGGGAAGAATATTCATGTCCCCTCCCTCTCCTGGCACAGGCCCCTTCCGCTTAGGGAGTGTCACAATTACTGCCTATGCTGGCCCAGCTCCTCGCCTCCTTCTTCCACATCCCTACATAACCCTTTTTTTTGTGGTTTCAGGTGTTGGCTGGGAGTGGCCAGTGATAGAGCCTGTGCGACATGCTGATCCTGGATGCAATGCTCTGCGGGCTCTGATGCACATTGGTCACAAGATCAGCGTTGTTGCATTTATTCCTTATTTGCCAAACGGGGGGGGGGGGGGGGGGTGACATACCCTTTAACTCTTCCACTGGCACCGAGGTAAGGCACTTTCAGCTGCCCGATTGCTTCCACGTGTGCAAGTAACATGTGTGCGCGGTCTGTGCTCTGTTAGCTGCAAAGCAGTACAGAGGTGATATTTGAGGTCTAATAGACCCCTGATGTGTCCATGAAGAGGACCTGTCATTGGCATTGTGCTTATCCGCCTCCTTGGGATTACAATAACACAGCTCCCAACTCTCCCTGATTTGGAGGGACTGTCCCTGATTGGGAGCAATGTCCCTCTGTCCCTCATTCCTCCTCATTTCTCCCTCATTCTGGTCTGATCTATATAGTTGTATATAAAATGCACTTTTTATCTATCAAAAAGTGTTTTCCAGCGCTAAACCGTTGATCTCATTTCTAACTTGCTGCATTTGTCAATTTTAAAAGCCAATATAAAGGAACAGTAGTGGTAAAAAAAAAAAGCTCTTGTGAGTTTAACCAATCTTGTTTTATTGTACAATTCTCCTTTAAGGGGGGTGTGGCAGGGGGTGTGACAAAGGGTGTGTCCTATGCCTGCATACTTTTGCTGACAGGCGTCCCTCATTCCCATCTCAAAAAGTTAGAGGTATGCAAAAACCACTTGAAGACCGCAATACATACTTTTACTTCAAGTGCTGAGATGATACCTGCAGCTACAAGCATCACATACCTCCCAAATTTCTGGGATGGGAAGGAGGGACACCTAATAGAAAAAGTATGCAGGAATAGGACACACCCCCTGCCACGCCCTCTTAAAGGAGAATTAGACAAAAAAAATGATTAGTGAAACTGACAAGTGCTTTTTTTTTTTTACCACTTCTATTCCTTTATACTGGCTTTTGGAATTTACAGATGCAGCAATTTAGAAATTGGATGAAAGGTCTAGGACTGTGAAACACATTTTGAAAGAAAAAAAAGTGCATTTTATAAACATCTATATGGATCAGACCAAAATGAGGGATGAACGAGGAGGAAAGAGGGACATAGCCGCTACCCATCTAGCGTTGCCACCTGTCCAGGATTCACCCGGACAGTCCGGGTTCTGAATCATGTGTCCAGGTTTCAGACTGTCTGAAACCAAGATACAATACTCAGACAGGACTGCACCCCCCAACCCCCCCCTCCCCAAAAACGTAGGCGTGCTAGGGCACTTTCGATACACCCAGTGCGATTCCCCCTTTCGCCCGGGTTGCACACACCTATGCTCCCCATTAACCAAGTACCTCAACCACTCAGTGCCTAGGCCCCCTCCCTACCTTCTCTGTCCTGCCCCTGAGCAAGTGAGTGCACTAAAGAAAAGGGGGACTCAGATGTAAGGGGTGCTCTGTGGACTCTGATGTAAGGGGGAGCTTTGGGAACCCTGATTTAATGGGGAATGCTGGGAATTCTGATGTTAGTGGGGGCTTTGGTAAGCAGAAACCCCCTTACATCAGAGTTCCATTCTATACCACGGTCCGCAGTGTTCCCCCATAAAAAAAATAAAAATAAAATTGCCATGTGCTGCTAAATGCCGCGTACACACGTAGTAGCCAGGAAAGGGGGTGTGGACGAGCTAGCGCCCCCCTCCCGAGCCGTAACAGGCCGCGTGTCCTCAACATGGGGGGGTGCCTTGGGGAAGGGGGGGGCACGTGGTCCCCCCACCCCAAAGCACCTTGTCCCCATGTTGATGAGGACAAGGGCCTCTTCCCGACAACCCTGGCGGTTGGTTGTCGGGGGTCTGCGGGCGGGGGGTTTATCGGAACCCAGGAGCCCCCTTTAATAAGTGGGCCCCCGGATCCTGGCCCCACAACCTATGTGAATGAGTATGGGGTACAATGTACCCCTACCCATTCACCTGTGAAAAAAATGTAAAAAAATAAACACAACACACAAGGGTTAAAATAGTTTATTGCACAGCTCCGGGGGTCTTCTTCCGTCTTCGGGGGTCTTCTCGCCGGACTCCTCCGCTATCTTCTGCTCTTTTGCTAGCTCTTTCACTAGGGGAGGAGCCCGGCTTTCTTCTTCGCCGCCGCCCTCTTCTTCCGACTTCGGGGGTCTTGTCCCCCTCTTCGGGGGTCTTGTCCCCCTCTTCGGTTCTTCTTGCTGGGCCACCGCGCCTTCTTCTAGCTCTTTTACAAGCGGTTACCCGGTCTTCCCCAAGGCACCCCCCCATGTTGAGGGCACGCGGCCTGGTACGGCTCGGGGGGGGGGGGCTCGCTCGTCCCCACCCCCTTTCCTAGCCGGCCGGGTAGCGTGCTCGGATAAGGGTCTGATATGGACCTGGGGGGGGGGGGGACCTCCATGACGATTTTTCGGCATAGGGGTTCCCCTTTAAGTCCATACCAGGTGACGGGCCAGCGACGCCTCCTTCGCTGGCCCAGGCTACCTGGAGACGCGCTCAAAATGAGCGGACTTTTCTCCGGGCGGGAAAAGTCCGTTCATTTAAAAAGTGCGGCGGACTGGTACACACACGGCCGGATTGTCCGCCGAAATGCGAGTCCAGCAGACAAGTGCAAAAATACTTTCTTAGTCCGCCGGACTAAGCCCACACACAGCGGGATTGTCCGGCAGACTTCAGTCAGCCGGACTTTTCCACCGGATTGTTTGATCGTGTGTACGAGGCAAAAGCGTATGGGTTTGGCTTGAAGAAAAGGTGGCAACCCTATACCCATCAGAAAGTGCAACCTTAGTGACATTCCGTCGCGGCCATCTTGGTACACCCGCCACACTAAGCCTACACGAAGCGGATATCTTGTTACACCCACCGAAGTCTTGCATTTGCACTTATTTTTTTACCACTAAACTGAGCTTATGCAGGATTTTGAAATCCGTCAAGCTGTTTCGATGTTGAATCTTAAAAGCAGTGGTCTTTTGTCAGATTGGCAAACCTGTGAGATCAGCAGGCTTGCCGCTGGTTTTAAAAAAAAATCAACATCAAAACAGTATCACGGATTTTCACGGATTACTATATAAGCTGAGTTCACTGGTAAAAATACTGTATGTGTGAAATGCAAGACTTTGGTGAGTGTAAAAAAGATGTCCGCTTGCCACCTTCTGACTGTAGGCCAACTGCAGGTGAGTGCGGGTGTACCAAGATGGCCGCAAAGGGAACAATACTTCCGTTGCATTTTCTGATGGGTAGCAGCTTTCTGACAGGACATCGGCAGCGGTTCCACTGGCTTACCATAGAGATTTTTGAGGACCGGAAGGTCCCCAATCAGCATTATGGTAGAGGAGACCGGTAGCGACGGCAGCGCCATTTTTTAAAAATGAAAAGCATCTGATCACATGAGTCTTGGTTTGATCGAAATCTTTTAAGGGCAGAGGAGAGATCTGGGGTCTAATAGACTCCAGATCTCTCCATAAAGTGTACCTGTCACTGCCAATTGCAAGGGATGTTTACATTCCTTGTGACAGAAATTACGTTATATTTTCTGGGGGGGGACATCAAGGGGTTAAGTGTGTCCTAGGAAGTGATTCTAACTGTAGGTGGGATGGGCTCACTACAACATGACAGGGATCACTTCTCCCTATGACAGGGAGCATGGGATCTCTGGCATGTCACTAGGCAGAACAGGGAAATGCCTTGTTTACATCTTCCATCTGCCGCTCCGTGACACAATCGCGGGACACCGGCGGACTGGAGGACCCGCGGGCACGGTCACGGAGTACGTGGTGGGCGCTCGCATGCACCCACAATGCCACATCTCAAAGGGGACATACAGGTACGCCCATTAGCACAGCCTTGCCATTGTGCTGATGTACATTGTCGCGCGCTGGTCGGCAAGCGGTTAATAAACCCTAACACTTTAAAAGCTTGGGACACCTTTGGGTGCCCTAAGAGGAGTAGTAATGCGGTGGGCATGCGGTACTTTTTTTTTTAAGCACACACCACCCCAACGTGGAATTGTGAAGTGGCCTCATAGGGACTTAGGCTGTCTTGTCCTGCGTTGTGACCACACCTAGTGTGAAAGAACCCCAGCCTTTCTCAAACTCAATGGTATCAGGGGGAACTTATCTAAGAGGTAGAAATTACTCATCCCTCAAGGAACCTCTTGCAACCTCTGGAGGAAACCTAGGGTTCCATGGGACCTGCTTGAGGAAGCATGCTCCTTACACCCTTACAGATGGCTAAAAAGATCAATGGTATCAGTGGGAACTTATCTAAGAGGTAGACATTGCTCATCCCTCAAGGAACCTCTTTCAACCTCTGGAGGAAACCTAGGGTTCCATGGGACCTGCTTGAGGAAGAATGCTCCTTACACCCTTACAGATGGCTAAAAAGATCAATGGTATCAGTGGGAACTTATCTAAGAGGTAGACATTGCTCATCACTCAAGGAACCTCTTTCAACCTCTGGAGGAAACCTAGGGTTCCATGGGACCTGGTTGAGGAAACATGCTCCTTACACCCTTCTAGATGGCTACAAAGATCAATGGTGTCAGTGGGAACTTATCTAAGAGGTAGACATTGCTCATCTCTCAAGGAACCTCTTGAAACCTCTGGAGGAAACCTAGGGTTCCATGGGACCTGCTTGAGGAAGAATGCTCCTTACACCCTTACAGATGGCTAAAAAGATCAATGGTATCAGTGGGAACTTATCTAAGAGGTACACATTGCTCATCCCTCAAGGAACCTCTTGCAACCTCTGGAAGAAACCTAGGGTTCCATGGGACCTGGTTGAGGAAACATGCTCCTTACACCCTTCTAGATGGCTAAAAAGATCAATGGTGTCAGTGGGAACTTGTCTAAGAGGTAGACATTGCTCATCCCTCAAGGAACCTCTTTCAACCTCTGGAGGAAACCTAGGGTTCCATGGGACCTGCTTGAGGAAGAATGCTCCTTACACCCTTACAGATGGCTAAAAAGATCAATGGTATCAGTGGGAACTTATCTAAGAGGTAGACATTGCTCATCACTCAAGGAACCTCTTTCAACCTCTGGAGGAAACCTAGGGTTCCATGGGACCTGGTTGAGGAAACATGCTCCTTACACCCTTCTAGATGGCTACAAAGATCAATGGTGTCAGTGGGAACTTATCTAAGAGGTAGACATTGCTCATCTCTCAAGGAACCTCTTGAAACCTCTGGAGGAAACCTAGGGTTCCATGGGACCTGCTTGAGGAAGAATGCTCCTTACACCCTTACAGATGGCTAAAAAGATCAATGGTATCAGTGGGAACTTATCTAAGAGGTACACATTGCTCATCCCTCAAGGAACCTCTTGCAACCTCTGGAAGAAACCTAGGGTTCCATGGGACCTGGTTGAGGAAACATGCTCCTTACACCCTTCTAGATGGCTAAAAAGATCAATGGTGTCAGTTTTGAACTTATCTAAGAGGTAGAAATTGCTCATCTCTCAAGGAACCTCTTTCAACCTCTGGAGGAAACTTAGGGTTCCATGGGACCTGGTTGAGGAAACATGCTCCTTAAACCCTTCTAGATGGCTAAAAAGATCAATGGTGTCAGTGGGAACTTGTCTAAGAGGCAGAAATGGCTCATTGCTCAAGTGACCTCTTGAGGAAGCATGGGACCTGATTGAGGAAGCATGCTCCTTACACCCTTACAGATGGCTAAAAAGATCAATGGTGTCAGTGGGAACTTATCTAAGAGGTAGACATTGCTCTTCCCTCAAGGAACCTCTTTCAACCTCTGGAGGAAACCTAGGGTTCCATGGGACCTGCTTGAGGAAGAATGCTCCTTACACCCTTACAGATGGCTAAAAAGATCAATGGTGTCAGTGGGAACTTATCTAAGAGGTAGATATTGCTCATCCCTCAAGGAACCTCTTGCAACCTCTGGAAGAAACCTAGGGTTCCATGGGACCTGGTTGAGGAAGCATGCTCCTTACACCCTTCTAGATGGCTAAAAAGATCAATGGTGTCAGTTTTGAACTTATCTAAGAGGTAGAAATTGCTCATCTCTCAAGGAACCTCTTGCAACCTCTGGAGGAAACTTAGGGTTCCATGGGACCTGCTTGAGGAAGCATGCTCCTTACACCCTTCTAGATGGCTAAAAAGATCAATGGTGTCAGTGGGAACTTGTCTAAGAGGCAGACATGGCTCATTGCTCAAGGAACCTCTTTCAACCTCTGGAGGAAACCTAGGGTTCCATGGGACCTGCTTGAGGAAGAATGCTCCTTACACCCTTACAGATGGCTAAAAAGATCAATGGTATCAGTGGGAACTTATCTAAGAGGTAGACATTGCTCATCCCTCAAGGAACCTCTTTCAACCTCTGGAGGAAACCTAGGGTTCCATGGGACCTGCTTGAGGAAGAATGCTCCTTACACCCTTACAGATGGCTAAAAAGATCAATTGTGTCAGTGGGAACTTATCTAAGAGGTAGACATTGCTCTTCCCTCAAGGAACCTCTTTCAACCTCTGGAGGAAACCTAGGGTTCCATGGGACCTGCTTGAGGAAGAATGCTCCTTACACCCTTACAGATAGCTAAAAAGATCAATGGTGTCAGTGGGAACTTATCTAAGAGGTAGACATTGCTCATCCCTCAAGGAACCTCTTGCAACCTCTGGAAGAAACCTAGGGTTCCATGGGACCTGGTTGAGGAAACATGCTCCTTACACCCTTCTAGATGGCTAAAAAGATCAATGGTGTCAGTTTTGAACTTATCTAAGAGGTAGAAATTGCTCATCTCTCAAGGAACCTCTTGCAACCTCTGGAGGAAACTTAGGGTTCCATGGGACCTGGTTGAGGAAGCATGCTCCTTACACCCTTCTAGATGGCTAAAAAGATCAATGGTGTCAGTGGGAACTTGTCTAAGAGGCAGAAATGGTTCATTGCTCAAGGAACCTCTTGAGGAAGCATGGGACCTGATTGAGGAAGCATGCTCCTTACACCCTTACAGATGGCTAAAAAGATCAATGGTGTCAGTGGGAACTTATCTAAGAGGTAGACATTGCTCATCTCTTAAGAAACCTCTTGCAACCTCTAGTCTAGAGGAACCCTAGTTGAGAAACCCCTGCCTTAAAGTGTCTATCAAGCTAAAATTTACTATCGTCATGATCTCTTTGCTATAACTTGCATTGGCAACAGGTCCCATTTTAACCAGCCAGGTAGAAATCTTAGCACAAATGCATGGGCCACATGCAGACTCAATGCAGACTTCATTCAGATCCCATGCAGATTTCATGCAGACCCCATGCAGACTTCATGCAGACCCCATGCAGACCTCATGCAGACTTCATGCAGACCTCATGCAGACTTCATGCAGACTTCATGCAGACCTCATGCAGACTTCATGCAGACCTCATGCAGACTCCATTCAGATATCTTCAGGGATGCACTCTGAACGTAGTCCTGGAACACAGGGACCGTGCATATTGACACTCTGATGGTACACAGTCACAGGCAGGATTTTGGACATGTTCTACAGTTTTTTTGCAGATAAAAGTAAAGTTTCCTTCTAGTTGCTGGCAGCCGATCCTGACATTCTCCAGGCCTTGTATAGACATGCAGAGGAATGACCTATGACGAATCTATTCTATATGGAACGACTCCCAAATTACAGATCTTCCATGATCCCCACAGGAGGCGGCCAGCTATGCGCCTCCCTGAGCACGGAGGTGGGCGCTTCACCGTCTTCTTGAAAAGGATAATTCTGATACTAATTATTATGGCAATAAAACTTACGTATTTTTTTTTTTATTACAGCCATAAAACATATTTTTTTTGTTGTTTTTTTTTTTTGCCATTAGCCTGAAGATTTTATGTGTTCTCATAAAGCTGGCGGGTAAAATACCTCCCTCGGCTGTCATCCCGTTTGGACTTTAGGTAAAGATCTTCCAGGATCTGTTTAATGGGGATCTCCAGGCAAACAGGTGAAATACACACAAATGAAGTAAATTCCCAGATTTCCAAATCATATCCGGACACACCCTACTGGCCACGCCCACTTTTAATCACGCTCACCAAAAAAACATAGCTTCTTTTTGTGGACACACCCACAAAATAAACCCCCCTTTTTAACACGCCCTTACACGGTTGGTCACAGACTTTTGGAATAAGAGGCAGGCAAGGTATAAAGAGAACCCAGAAGAATGACTGTGGTGCAGTGCTCTGTGGGTGTGGCTGAATTGCAGTTGCAGTTGGAAGGGCTTCTCTGGTGGTGGAGGCTGGAACACATATAGTGCAGGGATCAGGAGTGCAGAACACTCAGAGTGCAGGGGTCAAGAGTGTGAAACACAAATAGTGCAGGGATCAGGAGGGCAGAACACTCAGAGTGCATGGGTCAAGAGTGTGAAACACAAATAGTGCAGGGATCAGGAGGGCAGAACACTCAGAGTGCAGGGGTCAAGAGTGTGAAACACAAATAGTGCAGGGGTCAGGAGGACAGAACACTCAGAGTGCAGGGGTCAAGAGTGTGAAACACAAATAGTGCAGGGGTCAGGAGGGCAGAACACTCAGAGTGCAGGGGTCAAGAGTGTGAAACACTAATAGTGCAGGGGTCAGGAGGGCAGAACACTCAGAGTGCAGGGGTCAAGAGTGTGAAACACAAATAGTGCAGGGGTCAGGAGGGCAGAACACTCAGAGGGCAGGGGTCAAGAGTGTGAAACACTAATAGTGCAGGGGTCAGGAGGGCAGAACACTCAGAGTGCAGGGGTCAAGAGTGTAGACCACACAGAATACAGATATAGCAGTACCCCCGTAGGGGCTGCTGGATATTGTAGTCTACCTGTCACCCTGCCCAGCCTGGCATTCACTTCCAAGTCACTCACTGGGACAATGAACAGTCCATACTCAGAGTGCAGAACACTCAGAGTGCAGGGGTCAGGAGTGTGGAACACAAATAGTGCAGGGGTCAGGAGTGTGGAACACTCAGAGTGCAGGGGTCAGGAGTGTGGACCACACAGAATACAGGTGTAGCAGTACCCCCCTGGGGCTGCTGGATATTGTGGTCTACCTGTCACCCTGCCCAGCCTGGAATTCACTTCCCAGTCACTCTTGAGCCAATGAAAAGTCCATATGCTTGTTTTCAATTTTTTTAGGGTTTTGAACTTGGATAGGATAAGGGAAATTATGGGATGCCCAGAATCAATAATGGAATCAATAGGGTGATCAGCTGGAACCTCTGTACTCTGTGCATTCCGCACTCCTGACCTTTGTACTCTGTGCATTCCGCACTCCTGACCCCTGTACTCTGTGCATTCCGCACTCCTGACCTTTGTACTCTGTGCATTCCGCACTCCTGACCCCTGCACTCTATGCATTCCACACTCCTGACCTTTGTACTCTGTGCATTCTGCACTCCTGACCCCTGTACTCTGTGCATTCCACACTCCTGACCTTCGTACTCTGTGCATTCTGCACACCTGACCCCTGTACTCTGTGCATTCCACACTCCTGACCTTTGTACTCTGTGCATTCCGCACTCCTGACCCCTGCATTCTTTGCATTCCACACTCCTGACCTTTGTACCCTGTGCATTTCACACTCCTGACCCCTGTACTCTGTGCATTCCGCACTCCTGACCCCTGCACTCTATGCATTCCACACTCCTGACCTTTGTACTCTGTGCATTCTGCACTCCTGACCCCTGTACTCTGTGCATTCCACACTCCTGACCTTCGTACTCTGTGCATTCTGCACACCTGACCCCTGTACTCTGTACATTCCACACTCCTGACCTTTGTACTCTGTGCATTCGGCACTCCTGACCCCTGCATTCTTTGCATTCCACACTCCTGACCTTTGTACCCTGTGCATTTCACACTCCTGACCCCTGTACTCTGTGCATTCCGCACCCCTGACCCCTGCACTCTGTGCATTCCACACTCCTGACCTTTGTATTCTGTGCATTCCGCACTCCTGACCCCTGCATTCTTTGCATTCCACACTCCTGACCTTTGTACCCTGTGCATTTCACACTCCTGACCCCTATACTCTGTGCATTCCACACTCCTGACCTTCGTACTCTGTGCATTCTGCACACCTGACCCCTGTACTCTGTACATTCCACACTCCTGACCTTTGTACTCTGTGCATTCGGCACTCCTGACCCCTGCATTCTTTGCATTCCACACTCCTGACCTTTGTACCCTGTGCATTTCACACTCCTGACCCCTGTACTCTGTGCATTCCGCACCCCTGACCCCTGCACTCTGTGCATTCCACACTCCTGACCTTTGTACTCTGTGCATTCCGCACTCCTGACCCCTGTACTCTGTGCATTCCGCACCCCTGACCCCTGCACTCTGTGCATTCCACACTCCTGATCTATGTACTCTATGCATTCTGTACTCCTGACCCCTGTACTCTGTGCATTCTGCACTCCTGACCTTTGTACTCTGTGCATTCTGCACTCCTGACCCCTGTACTCTGTGCATTCCACACTCCTGACCTTCGTACTCTGTGCATTCTGCACACCTGACCCCTGTACTCTGTGCATTCCACACTCCTGACCTTTGTACTCTGTGCATTCCGCACTCCTGACCCCTGCATTCTTTGCATTCCACACTCCTGACCTTTGTACCCTGTGCATTTCACACTCCTGACCCCTGTACTCTGTGCATTCCGCACTCCTGACCCCTGCACTCTATGCATTCCACACTCCTGACCTTTGTACTCTGTGCATTCTGCACTCCTGACCCCTGTACTCTGTGCATTCCACACTCCTGACCTTCGTACTCTGTGCATTCTGCACACCTGACCCCTGTACTCTGTGCATTCCACACTCCTGACCTTTGTACTCTGTGCATTCCGCACTCCTGACCCCTGCATTCTTTGCATTCCACACTCCTGACCTTTGTACCCTGTGCATTTCACACTCCTGACCCCTGTACTCTGTGCATTCCGCACTCCTGACCCCTGCACTCTATGCATTCCACACTCCTGACCTTTGTACTCTGTGCATTCTGCACTCCTGACCCCTGTACTCTGTGCATTCCACACTCCTGACCTTCGTACTCTGTGCATTCTGCACACCTGACCCCTGTACTCTGTACATTCCACACTCCTGACCTTTGTACTCTGTGCATTCGGCACTCCTGACCCCTGCATTCTTTGCATTCCACACTCCTGACCTTTGTACCCTGTGCATTTCACACTCCTGACCCCTGTACTCTGTGCATTCCGCACCCCTGACCCCTGCACTCTGTGCATTCCACACTCCTGACCTTTGTACTCTGTGCATTCTGCACTCCTGACCCCTGCATTCTTTGCATTCCACACTCCTGACCTTTGTACCCTGTGCATTTCACACTCCTGACCCCTATACTCTGTGCATTCCACACTCCTGACCTTCGTACTCTGTGCATTCTGCACACCTGACCCCTGTACTCTGTACATTCCACACTCCTGACCTTTGTACTCTGTGCATTCGGCACTCCTGACCCCTGCATTCTTTGCATTCCACACTCCTGACCTTCGTACCCTGTGCATTTCACACTCCTGACCCCTGTACTCTGTGCATTCCGCACCCCTGACACCTGCACTCTGTGCATTCCACACTCCAGACCTTTGTACTCTGTGCATTCCGCACTCCTGACCCCTGTACTCTGTGCATTCCGCACCCCTGACCCCTGCACTCTGTGCATTCCACACTCCTGATCTATGTACTCTATGCATTCTGTACTCCTGACCCCTGTACTCTGTGCATTCTGCACTCCTGACCCCTGCACTCTGTGCATTCCACACTCCTGATCTTTGTACTCTATGCATTCTGCACTCCTGACCCCTGTACTCTGTGCATTCCACACTCCCGACCCCTGTACTCTGTGCATTCTGCACTCCTGATCCCTGTACTCTGTGCATTCCACACTCCTGACCTTTGTACTCTGTGCATTCTGCACTCCTGACCCCTGTACTCTGTGCATTCTGCCCACCTGACCCCTGCACTCTGTGCATTCCACACTCCTGACCTTTGTACTCTGTGCATTCCACACTCCTGACCCCTGTACTCTGTGCATTCCGCACCCCTGACCCCTGCACTCTGTGCATTCCACACTCCTGATCTTTGTACTCTATGCATTCTGCACTCCTGACCCCTGTACTTTGTGCATTCCGCACTCCTGACCCCTGTACTCTGTGCATTCTGCACTCCTGACCCCTGCACTCTGTGCATTCCACACTTCTGATCTTTGTACTCTATGCATTCTGCACTCCTGACCCCTGTACTCTGTGCATTCCACACTCCTGACCCCTGTACTCTGTGCATTCTGCACTCCTGATCCCTGTACTATGTGCATTCCACACTCCTGACCTTTGTACTCTGTGCATTCTGCACTCCTGACCCCTGTACTCTGTGCATTCCACACTCCCGACCTTTGTACTCTGTGCATTCCACACTCCTGACCTTTGTACTGCATTCTGCACTTTCTGCACAGAGTACAGGGGCCAGGGGTGCAGAATGCACAGAGCACAAAGGTCAGGAGTGCGGAATGCACAGAGTGCAGGGGTCAGGAGTTCAGAATGCTCAGAGTACAAAGGTCAAGAGTGGGGAATAAACAGAGTACAAAGGTCAGGAGTGTGGAATGCACAGAGTACAAAGGTTAGGAGTGTGGAATACACAGAATGCAGGAGTCAGGAGTGCGGAATGCACAGAGTACAAAGTTCAGGAGTGTGGAATGCACAGAGCACAAAGGTCAGGAGTGTGGAATACACAGAATGTGCATTCCGTGCTCCTAAACCCTGCACTCTGTGCATTCCACACTCCTGACCTTTGCACTCTGTGCATTCCGCACTCCTGACTCCTGCATTCTGTGTATTCCACACTCCTGACCTTTTTACTCTGTGCATTCTGCACTCCTGACCCCTGTACTCTGTGCATTCCACACTCCTGACCTTTTTACTCTGTGCATTCCACACTCCTGACCCCAGAGAACAAAGGACAGGAGTGTGGAATGCCCAGAGTACAAAGGTCAGGAGTGTGGAATGCACAGAGTACAGGGGTCAGGAGTGTGGAATGCACAGAGTACAAAGATCAGGAGTGTGGAATGCAAAGAGTACAGGGGTTAGGAGAGCGGAATGCACAGAGTACAAAGATTAGGAGTATGGAATGCACAGAGTACAGGGGTCAGGAGTGTGGAATGCACAGAGTACAAAGATTAGGAGTGTGGAATGCACAGAGTACAGGGGTCAGGAGTGCGGAATGCACAGTGTACAAAGATTAGGAGTATGGAATGCACAGAGTACAAGGGTCAGGAGTACGGAATGCACAGAGTACAAAGATCAGGAGTGTGGAATGCAATGAGTACAGGGGTTAGGAGAGCGGAATGCACAGAGTACAAAGATTAGGAGTAATGCACAGAGTATAGTGGTCAGGAGTGTGGAATGCACAGAGTACAGGGGTCAGGAGTGCGGAATGCACAGAGTACAAAGATCAGGAGTATGGAATGCACAGAGTACAAAGGTCAGGAGTGTGGAATGCACAGAGTACAAAGGTCAGGAGTGTGGAATGCACAGAGTACAAAGGTCAGGAGTGTGGAATGCACAGAGTACAAAGGTCAGGAGTGTGGAATGCACAGAGTACAAAGGTCAGGAGTGTGGAATGCACAGAGTACAAAGGTCAGGAGTGTGGAATGCACACAGTACAGGGGTCAGAAGTGCAGAATGCCCAGAATGAAGAGGTCAAGAGTATTTAATACACAGAGAGCAGGGATTAGAAGTAGATAGCACACAGAATACAGAGGCCAGGACTAAGTAATGCACAAAGTGTATGGGATATTACTGAAGAAAGCACAGATTGCATAAGTCAGGAGCAAGTAACGTAGTGAGTGGAGGGGTCAGGAGTAGATAGCACACAGAATGCAGAGGCCAGGTCTAAGTAATGCACAGGTAGTGAGTGGAGGGGTCAGGAGTGAAGAAATGTGTAGGAGGTCAGAGGTGTGTAATGTACTGAGTCCATGGGCCATAAGTAAGTAATGCACAAAGCGCAGGGGTCAGGAGCATAGAAGTCAAAGATTGTTGAAGTCAATCACTCACTGAGTTAAGGGTTGGAATAAGTAATTAAATTAAACAAATACAAGTAGAAATGCACTGTGGTTCACCCTCTACTGACTATCAATATAATATGTACCATAAGAGCAGCTCTTACCCGGGACCAACCCATCCCTGTGTGTATGCAATGTACAGATTGTTTATGGTGCCACTGGAGCTATGAAACCAAGCCTTGGCACCACGCCACTGTAACTCCCAGGGCATAAACCTCGGTGACTGCCTAACAATGCCACAATATTATCCCACAAGCAAGAAAGGCAGCAGTGTTTGCCAGGAATAAATGAGTGACTATAAGATTAGTATGGACCAGTAACATTAGGGATACCGATCGATGTGATCTCTGTACAGCCACCAGCCATTGTTGGATTGAAACACGCCACTGACAGAGGCCCTCTCACCTACCCAAAGCTAGAGAGAAGGACCGCAAAGGAGAACGGCATTCCTGCCCGACTGAATTAGAATCCGACAGAGTGAGAGCAAGGCTATGTTTATTCCCGATAAATCCCTGTGAATGTACCGGAGAGCTCATGACCTTAGCCTTGTGCTGTACCGGTGATGTCATATGCCGGCGTTCATTCTTATATGGCAAGAGTTTATTTGTAGTGATTATCTCAATGTGTACCCATGGCTAAAATCCCATAATCTTCCCTCCATGTCACCCTGCAGGAGGAGAACAGACTCCTATCCCCTTCTATATATGTCACCCTGCAGGAGGAGAACAGACTCCTATCCCCTTCTATATGTGTCACCCTGCAGGAGGAGAACAGACTCACATCTCCTTCTATATGTGTCACCCTGCAGGAGGAGAACAGACTCCTATCTCCTTCTATATGTGTCACCCTGCAGGAGGAGAACAGACTCACATCTCCTTCTATATGTGTCACCCTGCAGGAGAACAGACTCCTATCCCCTTCTATATGTGTCACCCTGCAGGAGGAGAACAGACTCCTATCCCCTTCTATATGTGTCACCCTGCAGGAGGAGAACAGACTCCTATCTCCTTCTATATGTGTCACCCTGCAGGAGGAGAACAGACTCCTATCTCCTTCTATATGTGTCACCCTGCAGGAGGAGAACAGACTCACATCTCCTTCTATATGTGTCACCCTGCAGGAGGAGAACAGACTCCTATCCCCTTCTATATGTGTCACCCTGCAGGAGGAGAACAGACTCCTATCCCCTTCTATATGTATCACTCTGCAGGAGGAGAACAGACTCCTATCCCCTTCTATATGTGTCACCCTGCAGGAGGAGAACAGACTCCTATCCCCTTCTATATGTGTCACCCTGCAGGAGGAGAACAGACTCCTATCCCCTTCTATACGTGTCACCCTGCAGGAGGAGAACAGACTCCTATCCCCTTCTATATGTGTCACCCTGCAGGAGGAGAACAGACTCACATCTCCTTCTATATGTGTCACCCTGCAGGAGGAGAACAGACTCCTATCTCCTTCTATATGTGTCACCCTGCAGGAGGAGAACAGACTCCTATCCCCTTCTATATGTGTCACCCTGCAGGAGGAGAACAGACTCCTATCTCCTTCTATATGTGTCACCCTGCAGGAGGAGAACAGACTCACATCTCCTTCTATATGTGTCACCCTGCAGGAGGAGAACAGACTCCTATCCCCTTCTATATGTATCACTCTGCAGGAGGAGAACAGACTCCTATCCCCTTCTATATGTGTCACCCTGCAGGAGGAGAACAGACTCCTATCCCCTTCTATATGTGTCACCCTGCAGGAGGAGAACAGACTCCTATCTCCTTCTATATGTGTCACCCTGCAGGAGGAGAACAGACTCCTATCCCCTTCTATATGTGTCACCCTGCAGGAGGAGAACAGACTCACATCTCCTTCTATATGTGTCACCCTGCAGGAGGAGAACAGACTCCTATCCCCTTCTATATGTGTCACCCTGCAGGAGGAGAACAGACTCCTATCTCCTTCTATATGTGTCACCCTGCAGGAGGAGAACAGACTCCTATCCCCTTCTATATGTGTCACTCTGCAGGAGGAGAACAGACTCCTATCCCCTTCTATATGTGTCACTCTGCAGGAGGAGAACAGACTCCTATCCCCTTCTATATGTGTCACCCTGCAGGAGGAGAACAGACTCCTATCTCCTTCTATATGTGTCACCCTGCAGGAGGAGAACAGACTCCTATCCCCTTCTATATGTGTCACCCTGCAGGAGGAGAACAGACTCCTATCCCCTTCTATATGTGTCACCCTGCAGGAGGAGAACAGACTCACATCTCCTTCTATATTTGTCACCCTGCAGGAGGAGAACAGACTCCTATCTCCTTCTATATGTGTCACCCTGCAGGAGGAGAACAGACTCCTATCCCCTTCTATATGTGTCACCCTGCAGGAGGAGAACAGACTCCTATCTCCTTCTATATGTGTCACCCTGCAGGAGGAGAACAGACTCCTATCCCCTTCTATATGTGTCACCCTGCAGGAGGAGAACAGACTCACATCACCTTCTATATGTGTCACCCTGCAGGAGGAGAACAGACTCCTATCCCCTTCTATATGTGTCACCCTGCAGGAGGAGAACAGACTCCTATCCCCTTCTATATGTATCACTCTGCAGGAGGAGAACAGACTCCTATCCCCTTCTATATGTGTCACCCTGCAGGAGGAGAACAGACTCCTATCCCCTTCTATATGTGTCACCCTGCAGGAGGAGAACAGACTCCTATCTCCTTCTATATGTGTCACCCTGCAGGAGGAGAACAGACTCCTATCCCCTTCTATATGTGTCACCCTGCAGGAGGAGAACAGACTCCTATCCCCTTCTATATGTGTCACCCTGCAGGAGGAGAACAGACTCCTATCTCCTTCTATATGTGTCACCCTGCAGGAGGAGAACAGACTCCTATCCCCTTCTATATGTGTCACCCTGCAGGAGGAGAACAGACTCCTATCCCCTTCTATATGTGTCACCCTGCAGGAGGAGAACAGACTCCTATCCCCTTCTATATGCGACACCCTGCAGGAGGAGTCCAGTCCTGTAGTGTCAGGTTGGGTGTCGGTGATGACGGTTGGGGTTTCCTGTGCGGTGTAGGTGGGGAGGGTTGGATGTAGTTGGAAGTTCTCTTGTGAGATGTCAGACATCAGAGTCCTGCTCTGTCCCGTACTTATTCAGGAATACGGATGGAGATGACACCCCCCCCCCCCCCCCCATACAGGAGCAGAGGGGCATCATAATATCTGAAACATGCCTTTAAGAAAAGGATATTATAGAGGGGGGAGGGGGGAGGAAATGGGGCGGGGGAGGGGAGAAGGGAAGTAGGGGGGGAGGGGGGAAGTATGTAATGTGAGATGTGACTACAGATAACGTGTCACCATTATAGGGAGGGGGAGGGGCACCTATCTGAACTTTACTGAAGAACAACCAAACTTTATATACAGTAACAATAAAACATCCGATATGGATCAGACGTCACGTCTCCTCTTGTTATATACCAGCAGAACATTGTACCGTCCCCCCCCCCACATCCATATTGATATATCCTGCAGAACATTGCACCATCCCACCCCCACCCCCCGACATATCCATAGTGATATATATTCTGCAGAACATTGCTCCATCCCATCTCCCTCCTACAGTAACAGATGCATATTAATATATTCTGCAGATTATCACATCATTGACCCCTAAAGTCCTGCAGAACATTGCTCCATTTCTTCTGCCCCCTGACAACTCCATATTGATATATTCTGCAGATCATTGCTCCATCTCATCTCCCTCCTGACATATCCGTATTGATATATTCTGCAGAACATTGCTCCATCCCATCTCCCTCCTGACATATCCGTATTGATATATTCTGCAGATTATCCCATCACTGACTCCTAAAGATCTGCAGAACATTGCTCCATCACATCACCCCCCCCCCCCAACAGATCCATATTGATATAGACTGCAGAGCATTGCTCCATTCCATCTCCCCCGGACAGATCCATATTGATATATTCTGCAGAACATTGCTCCATCCCATCTCCCCCCTGACATATCCATATTGATATATTCTGCAGAACATTGCTCCATCCCATCTCTCTCCTGACAGATCCATATTGATATATTCTGCAGAACATTGCTCCATCCCATCTCCCCCCTGACATATCCATATTGATATATTCTGCAGAACATTGCTCCATCCCATCTCCCCCCTGACATATCCATATTGATATATTCTGCAGAACATTGCTCCATCCCATCTCCCCCTGACAGATCCGTATTGATATATTCTGCAGATTATCCCATCACTGACTCCTAAAGATCTGCAGAACATTGCTCCATCGCATCACCCCCCCCAACAGATCCATATTGATATTGACTGCAGAGCATTGCTCCATCCCATCTCCCCCGGACAGATCCATATTGATATATTCTGCAGAACATTGCTCCATCCCATCTCCCCCCTGACATATCCATATTGCTATATTCTGCAGAACATTGCTCTATTCCCATCTCTCTCCTGACATATCCATATTGATATATTCTGCAGAACATTGCTCCGTCGTATCTCCCCCCTGACATATCCATATTGATATATTCTGCAGAACATTGCTCCATCCCATCTCTCTCCTGACAGATTCATATTGATATATTCTGCAGAACATCGCTCCATCCCATCTCCCCCCTGACATATCCATATTGATATATTCTGCAGAACATTGCTCCATCCCATCTCCCCCCTGGCATATCCATATATTCTGCAGAACATTGCTCCATCCCATCTCCCCCCTGACATATCCATTTTGATATATTCTGCAGAACATTGCTCCATCCCATCTCTCTCCTGACATATCCATATTGATATATTCTGCAGAACATCACTCCGTCCCATCTCCCTCTGACAGATAAATATTGATATATTCTGCAGAACATTTGCTCCATCCCATCTCCCTCCTGACAGATCCATATTCATATATTCTGCAGAACATTTGCTCCATCCCATCTCCCTCCTGACAGATCCATATTGATATATTCTGCAGAACATTGCTCCATCCCATCTCCCCCCTGACATATCCATATTGATATATTCTGCAGAACATTGCTCCGTCGTATCTCCCCCCTGACATATCCATATTGATATATTCTGCAGAACATTGCTCCATCCCATCTCTCTCCTGACAGATCCATAGTGATATATTCTGCAGAACATTGCTCCATCCCATCTCCCCCCTGACATATCCATATTGATATATTCTGCAGAACATTGCTCCATCCCATCTCTCTCCTGACATATCCATATTGATATATTCTGCAGAACATTGCTCCATCCCATCTCTCTCCTGACAGATTCATATTGATATATTCTGCAGAACATCACTCCGTCTCATCTCCCCCCTGACATATCCGTATTGATATATTCTGCAGAACATTTGCTCCATCCCATCTCCCTCCTGACAGATCCATAGTGATACATTCTGCAGATACCTTTAATCACTTCTACCATCTCTGCCTAGACAGATCTATATTGACATGCAGATGATCCCATCTCTGTCCTCTCTGGAGCCTGCAGAGCATCGCACATTATCTATCTATCTCATTAGACATTAGGTTTGTATCCATTGCTGAAGGTTGCGGTGGGCTGAGTCTGGCGGTGTGTGTGGTGTGTAGATGCAGAACCTGTGTGGTGTAACATTGTATTGTGAGAGTGGTGTGTTGTGTAATGTGGGTTGTGATGGGAGGACATCTCCGGCTTGTAGTTGGGTGGACAGTTGTGACATGTTCTACACATTGCGGCATCCAATGGTGGCGTCATCCTCTTCCTGACCGTCTCCGCCGACTGGAGGTGGAAATACAGGAGCGTTTGTTTTTTGGGGGTCGCATTTTGCTACACATTGGGGGGGGTCTATTCATGAGATAGTTGCTGTGCTGTCTAATAGGCGTATTCTCCAGGACGCAGGGGTCTCAATCTGGCAGGCCCTCCAGCTGTTGCAAAACTACAAGTCCCATCATGCCTCTGCCTGTGGGAGTCATCCTTGTAACTGTCAGCCTTGCAATGCCTCCTGGGACTTGTAGTTTTGCAACAGCTGAAGGGCCACCAGATTGAGACCCCCGCTCTATGGTCTTCAGTGCTATCTGACCGCTTTAACCACTTAAGACCATTTTGCAGAACAAAGACCAGAGCACTTTTTGCGATTCGGCACTGCGACGCTTTAACTGACAATTGCGCGGTCGTGCAAAGTGGCTCCCAAAAAAAAGTGACTTTTTTTTCCCCACAAATAGAGCTTTCTTTTGGTGGTATTTGATCACCCCTTCGGTTTTTATTTTTTGCGCTATAAACAAATTTTGAAAAAAAAAAATGCATTATTTTTTACATTTTGCTATAATAATAAATATCCCCCAAAAATATATAAAAAAAACTATTTTTTTTCTCAGTTTAGGCCGATACGTATTCTTCTACATATTTTTGGTAAAAAAAGAAAAAATCGCAATAAGCGTATATAGATTGGTTTGCGCAAAAGTTATAGCGTCTACAAAATAAGGGATCGTTTTTTTTTAAGTCATTTTTATTAATATATATTAATATATATATATATATATATATATATATATATATATATATATATATACATATATATATATATATACATATATACATATATATATATATATATATATATACATACATATACATACATATATATATATATATATATATATATATATATATATATATATATATATATTTTTTTTTTTTTTTTTTTTAATTATCAAATTTTATTAATATATATTAATAAAAATGACTTAAAAAAAACGATCCCTTATTTTGTAGACGCTATAACTTTTGCGCAAACCAATCTATATACGCTTATTGCGATTTTTTTAAATTAATTTATTAATTAAAAAAAAAAACTGTTCCACATTGTATAGAATTTCCAACATCTTATTTACATATACCATATCTTCCCCCCCCCCCCCCCCCCAGAGAAAAAAATAAATACATTTAAATGGCGGCGATCAGCGACTTTTAATCATAACTGTGACATTATGGCGGACACATCAGACAATTTTGACACATTTTTGGGACCATTGTCATTTATACAGCAATCAGTGCTATACAAATGCAGTGATTCCTGTGTAAATGACACTGGCAGTGAACGGGTTAACCACTAGGGGGCAGTGTAGGGGTGTGTGTCCTAGGGGCGTGTTTCTAACTGTGGGGGGTGTGGCTGTGCTTGTCACATCATTGATCTCTGCTCCAATCACAGGGAGAACAGGGAGATGCTTGTTTACATTAGGATCTCCCCGCTCTTCCTCTCCGTGAGACGATCGCGGGTATCCCCGCGGCGGCGATCGAGTCCGCGGGACCCGCAATCGGACTCACGGAGGTCACGAGCGGCGGGGCGCACGTGATGGCGCGGCGGCAAATTTAAAGGGACGTACCTGTACGCCCATTTGCCTGTCTGTGCCATTCTGCCGTCGTATATCGGCGTGCGCCGGTCGGGAAGTGGTTAAGGACCGGGCCTATTTTTTTCAAATTTGTTGTTTTCAAGTTAAAATCTGTTTTTTATTTTGCTAGAAAATGACTTAGAACTCCCCCCCCCCCCCCCCAAACATTATAATTTTTTTCCAGACACCCCTAGAGAATAAAATGGCGGTCGTTGCAATACTTTACATCACATCGTATTTGCGCAGCGGTCTTACAAACGCATTTTGTTTTTGGAAGAAATACACTTTTTTGAATAAAAAAAATAATAAGAACACAGTAAAGTTAACCCAATTTTAATTATTTTTTTTTTATTGTGAAAGATAATGTTACGCCGAATAAATTGATACCCAACATGTCGCGCTTCTAAATTGCGCCCGCTCGTGGAATGCCGACAAACTTTGACCCTCCATCTCCGTTTTAAAAAATGTCTGCAGGTTACCAGTTTTGAGTTAGACCCCCCCATACACACTATTAGATTTTCTGCAGATTTTTGTCTTCAGATTTACCAAAACCATATAATATGAGGTCAGACCTTAAGAGTTTCAATTTGTATGCAATCAGGCAGGCCCTTCTACTACATGGTTTTGGTAAATCTGAAGACTTAAATCTGCAGAAAATCTAATAGTGTTTATGGGGGGGCTTTACAGAGGAGGTCTGGTGCTAGAATTATTGCTCTCGCTCTAACGATCGTGGCGATACCTCACATGTGTGGTTTGAACATCCTTTTCATATGCGGGTGCGACTTACGTATGCGTTTATGCGCTGGGACTTTTATTTTTTACAAAAAAAAAAAAAAAATGTTGAAAATATATATTTTTTTTACTTTGTTTCTGTCAGTAAATTTTTCAACTAAGTAATTTTTCTCCTTCACTGATGGGCACTGATAGGCTGAACTGGTGGGCATTGATGAGGCAGCACTCATGGGCACTAATTAGGTGGCACTGATGAGGAGGCACTAATATGCCGCGCTTATGGGCACTGATAGGTGGCAGTGATATGTAGCACTGATAGGCACTAATAGGCGGCACTGGTGGGCACTGATAGGCGGCACGGATAAGTGGTACCGTTGGGCGCTGATGGGCATTGATGGGTGCCACTGATAGGCGACACTGATAGGCATTGATCGACAGCAGCGATGGGCAGCACTGATAGGCAACACTGATAGCCATCACTGACTGGCATAATTAATGGGCACTGATTGGTGGCACTTGTGGACAGTGGTGGGCACTGATTGCTGCCACTGGAGGGCACTGATTTCTGCCATTACATGCTATATTGTAATCAGGGCACTGATGATCAGTGCCCTGATTACATGTGTAGATGCATGTGTACATGTGTAGATGCCCCCCCGGCATCTCCGTCTTTACATGTGACCGGCCGTGATTGGACGCAGCCGATCACATGGTTAAAGATTGGGGTCGTACAGTGTCCTAGCAACACAGCGTGACCGCGCTGTGCACCCCCTGCGGGCACGCTGTGATTGGGCACAGCCGATCACATGGTTAAAGAGCCGCGGACAGATTGGGGTCACGTCGTCATGTCCTAGCAACCCCCCCCCCCCGGGCCTGCGAGAGAGGCCGTTCTGGGATGCCATATGATGTCCACCCAGAACAAGAGCCGTCATTTGACGGTGGGCGGGTGGCAACTAGTTAATGTTGGATCTGGGGGTCAAAAAGACCTCTGATCTCACATTTACACTTAAAGCGGAGTTCTGTTTTTTTTTTTTTTTTTTAAATCAGCAGCTACAAATACTGCAGCTGCTGACTTTTAATAATCGGACACTTACCTGCCCCAGGGTCCAGCGATGCGGGGGAGCCCCCCGCTCATCTCCCCCTCCTCTCTGTGGCGCCGTCATTGTCACTGTGGGCGCCCATCTGTGGCTTCACAGCTGGGAACCCGCTGTGCATGCGTGAGCCACGCTGAACGCCGTGACTGGCCGGGCAATCATCTGGGACCTGTGACGTGTCCCAGATGATTGCCGAGAGGGAGGGGGGGGAGAGGTGATCTCCCTTCTGGTGCCGCGGTGCCCCCAGGAGGAAGTGGGAGCTGGGACCCTCTGAAAGTAGGGTACCGGTCCCCCCCCCCCAAAAAAAAATGACATGCCAAATGTAAATTGCAAAGTACACATGAAAAGTATCCCAACGCGTTTCGCAAGATCATGCTCGCTTCATCAGGGGTAGATGCATGTGTAGTACATCTGTAGGGGGTATAATGAGCCAAATAGGTATCAGCACAGACATGGTACCGTGACAATTAGTCAACAATGAATGGCGCCCCGTGAAACTGAACATCGCTAGCGCCTCATCCTTTAATATAATTTTATAATAATTAATAATAATTTTCCCGCATCTTAGATGATGGGTCCTGGGAAATGCTGTTACATCTCCAGCCTCGCCAACTCTGTACCGTAACCTTACCGGATCTTTCCTTTGCCGAGATTAAAAGGAAAACTGACAGCCTACGAAAGCTTTAAGGACCCAAAAAAATCGGAGACGTAGACGCAGCACACCACGGCGCACAGCGGTGCTTTACTGCACATTGTGGGTGCTGCAACTAATGTGCTTTGAAGCTGTATTGGCTTAGTGCATTGTCCATTCAATATAAAAATACTCCGCAACCTACTGGGACACACCGCAGGTCCCAGGAGACTGCGGGACCATTCAGAGAGCACAGCGCATGCGCAAGCGCAGCAAAAGCCAGGTGTCAATGTCCCTCTAAGGCCGTCAAACGTCAATTCTGCCCTTAGAGGGACATTTTTTTTGTTATTTTTTTTTTTATTATTGCATTTAAAATGGAGGTTCACACAAAAATTGAACCTCTGATTTTCGGAACCCCCCCCCCCCTCCCCCCGGTGTCACACTTGGCACCTTTCAGGGGGGAGGGGGTGCAGAAATCTGTCTTATACAGGCATTTGCACCCACTTCTGGGAATAGACTCCCGTGGGAGTCACGCCCCTTCCCGTCCCGCGCAGTCTGGGAAACACACAGGTCCAAGGACAACTCAAAACTGGTAACCAGTAGAAAATTTTAAACGTCGCCGATGGAGATTTTTACGGGTCAAAGTTTGTCGCCATTCCACCAGCGGGCGCAGTTTTGAAGTGTGTCATGTTGGGTATCAATTTACTCGGCGTAACATCATCTTTCACAATATTAAAAAATAAATAAAACAATTGGGCTAACTTTACTTTTCTTATTTTTTAATGAAAAAAAATAGCATTTTTTCCCCCAAAAAAAGTGCGTTTGTAAGACCGCTGTGCAAATACGGTGTGACATAAAGTACTGCAGCAACCAGCAATTTAATTCTCTAGGATGTTTCCTATATATATATAGGGTTTGGGGGTTCTAAGTAATTTTATACCAAATAAAAAATGGATTTAAACCTGTAAAGAAGAAGTTTGAAAAATAGGTCCTTAAGTGGTCAAAAGTCAAAACTAATGCCGCGTACACACGATCAGATTGTCCGGCGTACTTAGTCCGCCGAAACGAAATTTCAGCGGACAATTCGATCGTGTGTGGGCTTCAGCGGACCTTTCCAGCGTGAAGTCCAGCGGACTAAAGCCCCGTACACACGAGCGGACTTTTCAACATCCAAAGTCCGTCAGACCGAGTCCGTCAGACTATTCGATCGTGTGTGGGCTGCAACGGACTTTTGATTCACCAAAGTCTGACGGACTTTAGAATATGGAACATGCTTCAAATTTTCCAGACGGTACTCTGCCGGACCCGGTCCCCTTCGAAAAATCCGCTCGTGTGTGTGCTATTCCGACGGACTAAAACCGACGCTAGGGCAGCTATTGGCTACTGGCTATGAACTTCCTTATTCGAATCCAGTCGTACGTCATCACGTTCGAATCCGTCGGAGTTTGGTGTGATGGTGTGTGTCCAAGTCCGTTCGGTCGAAAAGTCCGCCAGAACTCGTGTGTACGCGGCATTAGAAAGTATTTTTGCACTCCAATCTTCCCGTCAGACTTGGGTTTCAGCGGACAATACGTTCGTCAGTATGCTAGTACGGCGGACTAAGAATGACGCATGCTCAAAGCAAGTACGAAAAAGGAAGCTATTGGATACTGGCTTTTTCTAGTCCCGTCGTACGTGCTGTACGTCATCGCGCAAGCGAACTTCAGACTTTCTGTGTGTCCGTGTGTGGCCAAGTCCATTCGGTAGAAAGTCCGCCAGACTATCCGCCGGATTGTATGTCGGACTAAGTACGCCGGACAATTCGATCGTGTGTACGCGGCATTACAGTATTTGTAGCTGCTGACTTTCCACAAGGTTTAGGAGTGTGTCTATGGGAATGTTTGACCATTCTTCCAGAAGCTCATTTGTGAGGTCAGGCACTGAGGTTGGACAAAAAAGCCTGGCTCGCAGTCTCCGCTCTAATTCATTCCAAAGGTGTTTTATCAGGTTGAGGTCAGGACTCTGTGCAGGTCAGTCAAGTTCCTCCGCCCCAAATTCGCTCATCCACAGGGGAGGGCTGGCAGCCCTAGGCTTGGGGGGCAAGTCCAGTCAAGTGGCCCATTGACACCTTGCCAACCAGCCGCTGTCGTTTATACGGCGGCAGATTGGCTCCCCTGCTACGTGGCAATGCCGGAGCTGATGCATGTGGCTGCGATATCCGCCGGCAACTCGTGATTGCTCCTGAGAGAGCCAGTCAATGTAAACAGACAGATCCCCGTTCTGACAGGGGAGTTAGAGAGAGATCTGCTGTTCCTAGTGATCAGGAACAGCGATCTCTCTCTACTCCCAATCAGTACACCCCCCACAGTTAGAAACACCTCCCAGGGAACACAATTGACCCCTTGATCGCCCCCTAGTGTTAACCCTTTCCCGTCTAGTTATATTTATACAGTAGTCAGTGGCTATTTTTAGCACTGATCACTGTATAAATGTCAATGGTCCCAAAAAAAAGTGTCAAAAGTGTCCGATCTGCCCACTAAATACCGCTGATCACAGCCATTACTAGAAAAAAAAAAAATGCCATAAATATATCCCCTATTTTGTAGATGCTATAAGTTTTTTCGAAAATAAATCAATATATGCGTATTGCAATTTATTTTTTTACCAAAAACGTGTAGAATACATATTGGCCTAAACAGGAGTCTCAAAACTTTTCACACAAAGGGCCAGTTTACTGTCCTTCAGGATTAGGGGGGGCCGGACGGCGGTCAGTGTGAGTAGAAAACTGATGAAGAAATTTATTTTTTGGGGATATTTATTATAGCAAAAAGTAATAAAAAAAACATTTATTTTTCAAAATTGTCGCTCTTTTTTTGTTTATAGCACAAAAAATAAAGACCGCAGAGGTGATCAAATACCAACAAAAGAAAGCTCTATTTGTGGGGGAAAAAGGCATACATTTTATTTGGGTACAGTGTCACACCACCGCACAATTGTTAGTTAAAGCGATGCAGTGCTGTATTGCAAAAAAGGGCCTGGTCGGGAAGTTACTAAATCCTTCAGGGGCTGAAGTGGTTAAACCACAGAATCAGCTCACCATCACCAGTGCCCATCAATTCAGTTTCACCAGTGCAGCCTGATCAGTGCTATCTCACCAGTGCAGACAGTGGCCATCAGTGAAGCCTGATCAGTGCCGTCTCACCAGTGCAGACAGTGCCCAGGCATCAGTGCAGCCTGATCAGTGCCAATCAATGCAGCCTCACCAGTGAAGACAGTGCCCATCAGTGCAGCCTAATCAGTGCCCATCAGTGCTACCTCACCAGTGCAGACAGTGACCAGGCATCAGTGCAGCCTGATCAGTGCTATCTCACCAGTGCAGACAGTGCCCATCAGTGAAGCCTGATCAGTGCCGTCTCACCAGTGCAGACAGTGCCCAGGCATCAGTGCAGCCTAATCAGTGCCAATCAAAGCAGCCTCACCAGTGAAGACAGTGCCCATCAGTGCAGCCTGATCAGTGCCCATCAGTGCTACCTCACCAGTGCAGACAGTGACCAGGCATCAGTGCAGCCTGATCAGTGCTAACTCACCAGTGCAGACAGTGCCCAGGCATTAGTGCAGCTTGATCAGTGTCCATCAATGCAGCCTAACCAGTGCAGTGCCCATCATCAGTGCAGCTTGATTAGTACCCATCAGTGCAGCCTGGACTGTGCCTGTCAGTACAGCCTGATCAGTGCTATCTCACCAGTGCTTACAGTGCCCAGGCATCAGTGCAACCTGATCAGTGCCCATCAATGCAGCCTCACCAGTGCAGACAGTGACCAGGCATCAGTGCATCCTGATCAGTGTAGCCTCACCGCTGCAGACTGTACATATTAGTGCAGCCTGATCATTGCCGCCTCATCAGTGCAGACAGTGCCCAGGCACCAGTGCAGGCTGATCAGTGCTGATCAATGCAGCCTCACCAGTGAAGTGCCCATCATCAGTGCAGCTTGATCAATGCAGCCTCACCAGTGCAGACAGCGCCCAGGCATCAGTGCGGCAGAATCAGTGCCCATCAAAGCAGGATCACCAGTGCAGTGCCCATCATCAGTGCAGTTTAAGTGCCCATCATCAGTGCAGTTTTATAAGTGCCCATCATCAGTGCAATTTAAATGCCCATCATCAGTGCAGTTTGATAAGTGCCCATCATCAGTGCAGTTTAAATGCCCATCAACAGTGCAGTTTAAATGCCCATCATCAGTGCAGTTTGATAAGTGCCCATCATCAGTGCAGTCTGATAAGTGCCCATTAATTCAGCCTCAACAGTGCAGTGCCCATCATCAGTGCCCATGGAATGTGGGGGGGGGGTCAGCTGGGGGTGTGTCTGGGTCTATCTCACAGCCAGGTCCTTGCCTTGCACAGTCTCTTCGAGGTGGGGTGAAGAATATGTCACCTGTTCTCTGCTACTCCTCAATCCAGAGCTCGGCCCCAGTCCATAACCGATCAGGTCACGTGTGACGTGACGCACCTTCTCCCCTGGCATGTCATATGCCCTGACGACTGCCTCTGAGACTCCTGGGAGGTGGGAGTTGTAGTTTGCTGCATTGCCGAGTTCCTCCCACCACCAGGAACTCGAGCGCGGCCAGACTACAACTCCCAGAGTGCAGTGCAGAAGATGCCATACAGCCAATCGGCGGCCGCTGTTCTGTCATAAGGTTCATAATTTGATAACTTGGAATTTATGACAGAACACCGCCGCGGCCGTTTTTAATGTCAAGGTAGGCGGCCTGGGGGGAAATTTCCACCCTGCCCCCCGGTCCAGCCCGCCCCTGCTCATCCATGTCTTTATGGACCTTGCTTTGTGCACTCGTGTGCAGTCATTTTGGAACAGGAAGGGGCCATCCCCAAACTGTTCCCATAAAGTTGAGAGCATGAAATGGTCCAAAATGTCTTGGTATGCTGACACCTTAAGATTTCTCTTCACTGGAACTAAGGGGCCAACCCAACCCCTGAAAAACATCCCCACACCATAATCCCCCCTCCACCAAATGATTTGGACCAGGGCACAAAGCAAGTTCCATAAAGACATGGATGAGGGAGTTTGGGGTGGAGGAACTTGACTGGCCTGCACACAGTCCTGACCTCAAACCAATAGAACACCTTTGAGATGAATTAGAGAGGAGACTGCAAGCCAGGCCGTCTCCTCCAATATCAGCCTGATAGAACACCTTTGGGATGAATTAGAGCCAAGGGTTCTCGTCCTACATCAGTGCCTGACCTCACAAATGCGCTTCTGGAAGAATGGTCCAACATTTCCATAGACACACTCCTAAATCTTGTGAACGGCCTTCCCAGAAGTGGTGAAGCTGTTATAGCTGCAAAGGGTGGGCCAACTCCATATGGAACCCTACGGACTTATGCTGGCCATACACTATACGAAAAATCGGCTGAAATGCGGTCATTTAGATAGTTTGTTGTTTTAGGCAGTTAATGGGCACAAATCGGAAACCGGTTGGGATGTTTTTGAGCTGAAATAAACAAAGTACAAGTTTTGAATTTTGCTGGCGAAAGAGCGATAAATTGAAAGGTTAATGTGTTTCCCATCCAAACTGTTTGCACTAGGTATATGTGAAAAAACAAACAAAAAATTGATTCATTGATGTCCATTGAGTGATTAATCGGTCATTACAGGGATGGCACTATCGTTTGCTCTCACGGCCGAATGTTCATTTTTCTAAAAATGGGTTTGAAAGATTTTTCGTATAGTGTATGGCCAGCATAAGACTGGGGTGCCGTTAAAGTTCATATGAGTGTAAAGACAGGCGTTCCAATACTTTTGGTAATATATATATATATATATATATATATATATATGTGTGTGTGTATATATATATATATATATATATATATATATATATATATATAAATTATATTTATATATATATATATATATATATATATATATATGAAACAGTATATATATATATATATATATATATATATATATATATATATATATATATACAGAATAAATAAATATAAATATATATATATATATATATACACACACACATATATATATATATATATATATATATATACACATATACATATACATATATATATATATATATATATATATATATATATATATATATATATATATATATACACATATACATATATATATATACATATATATATATATATATATATATATATATATATATATATATATACATATATACACATATATATATATATATATAAACACACACACATATATATATATTGCTATTCAAACTTATTCTCGTTCAGTTTTTTTAAAAACATTTGCTATTCTAATGCCTCAGGATTCGCCTGTCCATAATGTATTTATTTCACATGATCGCCGGCGCCATCTAGTGGCCATAAAGTTGTATTTCCCCGATTGAGCTATTTCAGGAAAATACTGCCTTACGGCCACTAGGTAGAGCTGATGTTTGCTCCATATGAGTCTAGCACATTGTTTGCAACCTCCATTGCTCCATATAATCCATATAACCAGGGGAATATATAAGGGGAAGGTGACAAAGTGGACATTAGTCATTGCCAACAACCTTTAAAACAGACTCAAACTCCCCTGTATTCATCCTACAGTAAGCAATACTGGTTGATTGGAAGCCCGTGAAGGGATTGGTGCAGAGGGGTAGAGGACACTCAGTGAAGGCCAGTCGGGGGATTGGTGCAAAGGGGTAGAGGACACTCAGTAGAGACCAGTGCATGGTTTGGTCCAGAGGGGTGGAGGACCCTCAGTGAAGGCCAGTGGAGAGATTAGTGCAGAGGGGTGAAGGACACCCAGTGCAGGCCAGTGGAGGGATTGGTGCAGAGGGTAGAGGGCACTCAGTAGAGGCCAGTGCAGGGATTGGTGCAGAGGGGTGGAGGACCCTCAGTGAAGGCCAGTGGAGGGATTTGTGCAGAGGGGTGAGGGACACCCAGTGGAGGCCAGTGGAGGGATTGATGCAGAGGGGTGGAGGACCCTCAGTGAAGGCCAGTGGAGGGCCTGGTGCAGAGGGGTGGAGGACCCTCAGTGAAGGCCAGTGGAGGGATCAGTGCAGAGGGGTGGAGGACCCTCAGTGAAGGCCAGTGGAGGGATTGGCGCAGAGGGGTGGAGGACACTCAGTGAAGACCAATGCATGGATTGGTGCAGAGGGATGGAGGACACTCAGTGAAGACCAATGCATGGATTGGTGCAGAGGGATGGAGGACACTCAGTGAAGGCCAATGCATGGATTGGTGCAGAGGGATGGAGGACACTCAGTGAAGGCCAGTGGAGGGATTTTTGCAATGGGCTGGAGGACACCCAATGGAGGCCAGTGGAGGGATTGGTGCAGAGGGACAGTGTACACAGATTGGTTGGTAACGTGGATGAATCTGTCATCACTGTCAGCAGCAGATAGGCTGAAGGGGTGTATACTGTGAAGAGGAAGGCCAACAAGAAGGGACATGCAATAGTCAAGGCAAGAGATAACGAGGGAATGAGTATCTTGGTGGTGGGGGAAATATGAGCTGAGATTTAGAAAGTGGTGTGACATCCATACTGATATGTCCATTAGTAAATTAGTGATGGGTGAGGAGATTGGTGGTATGACCTGAAGAAACGAAAGATAGGTTTTGGTGTAGTCAACTTATAGATTGTATTGAAAGTCATGGAAGACTATTAACTAACCAAGGGAGGTAAGAGGTGTACATAGAAAATACAAAAGCTCTGAGGACAGAGCCTTGGAGGACACCTACAGAAAGAGGGAGAGGAGGAAGTAGAGTTGTACGTGCCAATGAAGGTCTGGTGAGATAGGTAGCAGGATAACCAGCAAAGAGGATAGAGTAGCGGCCATTGGTTTTAGCAGTTAATACATTGAGTTTTAGGAGGGGAGTTTCCATGGAGAGTTTTGGGTGAAACCCAGATGGGAATGGGTTGAGAAGGTTGTTATCAATGAGGTGGTGCATCAGACGGTTGTAGACTAGGCATTCTAGAAGTTTGGAGGTAAATATGAGCAAAGAGATGAGTCTTAGGTTGTTCAGGCTTAATTAATATGGGGGTGACCAACATGCTTTATAGGGGTGAGGAAGACGCTGGTAGAGAAGGAGAGATTGAAGATGTGAGATTGAAGATATAGTTTGGAAAGCTCTATATGACCAAAGCAATTAGTATTCAAATATGGGGGTGACCAGCATGCTTTAGTGAGGTGAGGAAGAGGCTGGTAGAGAAGGAGAGATTACATAGTAGGTAAGGTTGAAAAAAGACAATAGTCCATCCATTTCACCCTGTGTAGATCGAAGATATAGTCTGGAAACTTCTATACGACCGAAAGCAATAAGTATTCTTTATAACTAGAATGAATACTGGAGGGCCCCTTAATGGTTTTCCTGTAGGGACCCATCTTGCACAGTTAAAATCTTACCCCAAGTGGTAGTTTATGGAGCTCCAGAGGGTGTAAACAATGCACTGGGCCCACTCAGGCCCTGGAATTTCAATACAAGCTTTAAAAAATGAATCTTGCTATATATATCACCAGGCAAGGTTCCATTTATTTCAGGAATGGAAAGTTTTCTAAAACTCGACTTGTCTTTGAAAGCAAATGTGTTATTACTGGCGCTGTCTGCAGATGTTTAGAGCAGATGCATGTGAGGGTATCTTAGATATCCCTTGTGGACCCAGGGGCCTGCAGAGTCAGGGTGGTAAAATATACCTAAAGTCGCCTTTGGCTGCAACTTTGTAGCCATTGGTCACCCCCTGCCGTATTCCCACAAAGCATTGTGTTGGCCTCCTTAACCAACAGAAAGGTGCACATTAAACGTGTCTTTCCCAAAATGTAAAGAGCGGTCATCACCGACCCGGGCCTTTATTTTTTTATGTAACCTTTATTTATAAAACAGCGATCACAGCATAGCCAACAATGCCCTACTTATGAGGGTTTGCAAATAAAGTAACAGAGGTAAATGCATCAGGATATAGAGCTACAAAAACATGAGATATAAAAGGGAAGGAAAGGAAAACTAGGAAAAAGGGGAAAACATCGTAGCTAATGGAGTCTCACCCCCACTATTTGACCCAAGGGGATACTATGGGCGAGTCTCCCCCCCACTATTTGACTCAAGGGGATACTATGGGCGAGTCTCCCCCCCCACTATTTGACTCAAGGGGATACTATGGGCGAGTCTCCCCCCCCACTATTTGACTCAAGGGGATACTATGGGCGAGTCTCCCCCCCACTATTTGACCCAAGGGGATACTATGGGCGAGTCTCCCCCCCACTATTTGACCCAAGGGGATACTATGGGCGAGTCTCCCCCCCACTATTTGACCCAAGGGGATACTATGGGCGAGTCTCCCCCCCCCACTATTTGACTCAAGGGGATACTATGGGCGAGTCTCCCCCCCACTATTTGACCCAAGGGGATACTATGGGCGAGTCTCCCCCCCCACTATTTGAGCCAAGGGGATACTATGAGCGAGTCTCCCCCCCCACTATTTGACCCAAGGGGATACTATGGGCGAGTCTCCCCCCCACTATTTGACCCAAGGGGATACTATGGGCGAGTCTCCCCCACACTATTTGACCCAAGGGGATACTATGGGCGAGTCTCCCCCCCCCACTATTTGACTCAAGGGGATATTATGGGCGAGTCTCCCCCCCCACTATTTGACTCAAGGGGATACCATGGGCGATTCTCCCCCCCCCCCACTATTTTCCCCAAGGGGATACTATGGGCGAGCATTCTGACTGTATAAAACTTGAGACCCAGGCTGAGGGCCAACTCTAACACTCCAGGTCTTGGGGAGCCCATTTGTCCAGGTCTTGGGGAGCCCCTGATAAAACCCATTCATTGGGGGGTCAGTGGGAACAATCTCTTGTCTTTACTTTGGTGGTCAGTGTAAGAATAGCCCCTTTACAGAGAGCTACAAAGATAATTGGTGTCATACCACTGGCTCCTCCAAGTGGCATTGGCTCAGAAGTATGTAGGCACCATCAAGCAGGAGATAAATCAGCCACAGCTCAAGGAACCCCTAGCCACCTCTGGAGGAACCCTGGCCTTTATAACCATTGCTTTGTTTACATTCAGCCTGTCTGCAGTCTACACTGTAGCCGCAGATGAGAACTAGAACAAAAAGGAAAGCAACTGCTGCTCCACATAGCTGTATATAGTTACATAGTTAGTAAGGTTGAATAAAGACACCAGTCCATCCAGTTCAACCTGAGTGAGTGTCTACAATTCTCCCTATCCCTGTACATTGCACACTCACATCAGTCCCTACCCTCAAGGAGCCCACAATCCAAGGTCCCCATTCATATACTAGGGCCAATTTTGGACAGAAGCCAATTGACCTACCTGCATGTCTTTGAAGTGTGGGAGGAAACCGGAGTACCTGGAGGAAACCCACGTAAGCACAGGGAGAACATGCAAACTCCAGACAGGTAGTGTTGTGGTTGGGATTTGAACCAGCAACCCTTCTTGCTGCTAGGTGAGAGTGCTAACCACTACACCACTGTGCCACCCGTGTATCATTCAGTGTAAGGAGCCACAAATGATTTACACACTGCCCATTAATGCAGACCTCTTTAGGTGCATATAGTTACCTTTCTTTCACCTCCCTGCTGCTCTGTTCCACATCTGAGAGCTTGCACAGGGCTGTGGGCTCCCTGTGTGGTAGTGCTGATAGGCCTAGTGCTGCCATGTGGAGTGAGTCACATGCTGTCCAATACCCATATGTACCCGGGGTTTCCTTAAGCTTCCAAATTTCCAGTGCTAAATGGCGAGGTGGGTTTGTTTAAAGCCAGCTGAGAGGAAATGGATGCTGCCATTGTTAGCCCCTCCTTCTAAAAATGCTAGTCATCTGGCTGCCATTCTGCAATGCTGAAATTATTTTCATAGCCATACACATGCAGGCCTATTGGCTTAGCTACTGTGAAGCATTCATCTGGAATATGTTTTTGCACAACTTCTCATGTACCTGCAACGGTGTGTACACCCCATGTACAGGAACGGGCAGTGTGTGCTATAATTAGGCCGATACTAATGAACATGGTAACATTACAGGGGCTGAGAGTGGAACACTACGACTGGTGATCATTGTCACTTGACAGTACCAAACACTTCATGACTTTGTTTTCTACCTGAAAGGCCCAAAGACCTTACAAAGCTGTAGAACCTCCTTATCCAACTTCTTCTTCATCTGTGTTTTGCTCAAAGAGCCTCACCAAACTTCCCTTTCACTAGAGGAAGTCGATGGCTTCGTGCAATCAGCATCCTCACTTAACAAATGCTGTGAAAAAAATAAAAGATACATTTGGTCTTGTAGTGCTTGAAGGAACCATAGAGTTTGGAGTTCTTTTTATTTTCAGCAATGATGATTCTTCACAAATGGTGGGTCTTCAACTTGATGGTCCTCTTCATCAATCTGCTTCTATACTTCACTGAAGACTTCTTCAGTAATGCTTACATCCAACTGGCCATACACTATGTGAATTTTGCCCGATTCTTGAGGAACTATTCCTGAACATTTATGAAGAAGTCTTCAATAAGTCCTGTGGAAATAAATTATGAATTTGGCCTCATAAGGCTGGAGGGAACTGTAGAATTTGACACAAAGCTCGTCTGCTTTTAGAAATGATGGTTCTTCACCAATGGTGGTTCTTCAACTAGCTGATCTTTTTTATTCAGTTTTCTCTTCACTTCACTGAAGGCTCCTTCAGAAATGCTTCGATCCTATTCAACCAACTAGGATCCAACTTGTAGCTAGGTGCAGTCTACTTTCTCCAATGCAGGTGGGCGTTATTCCTCAGCGGCACTGCAGTTGGTGAAGAAGTCAAGAGGAACATGGTTGCTCTATGGTTTCCTGGGTCACTGGGGAAGCAATCAAATTGGATAGTGCCCCCCCATGTGACTGTAGCAGCCATCTTTGGTCAAGCAGAGACTATTTTAGACCCTGGCTCCCAGGCTTGGCGCAAATTTTTGCGAATGGTTAGAGTGGACAGGTACCCCGCCTGGTAGGGACAGAACTAGTGGCAAGGAAAGGTTCCTGACGAGGAGGCATAGGGCTCACAACTTCTCTAAACATCTTCCTCTTTTTGGGCATGAGATGGCCATACTGCACTTTGCCCCTCCTAACAGGCGCTGTCAGATTGGCTGAAACCTGCTTTCTACATGCTGTTGGACCCATGAGTGTTCCCGGTTGGGTTGTCCTTCCACCGCGTTTATTGTGAAATGTCTTTGCATTGCTTCAATACACGTTCTTTCATCGCATTTTAACTGTGTGTGTCATTGCTGCCACACCATGCCGCACCCCACCTACAAACTGGCCATACATTGTGTGAATTTTGGACGATTCTTGATGAACCGATTCTGAACATTTCTGAAGAATTCTTCAATGAGTGCTGTGGAAAACAAAAGGATGATTTTGGCCATGTGAGGCTGGAGGGTATTTTAGAAATAAAGCTCTTCTGCTCTTAGAAACGATGGTTGGTGAAGACCAATGGTGGTTCTTCTTCTTCATCCGTCTGCCTCTTCACTTCACTAAAGGCGCTTCTTCAGAAATGCTTATATCCTACTCAGCCAACTGGGATCCAACTGGCCATACACTGTGTGCATTTTGGCCCGTTCCTGGTGAACCATTCCTGAACATTTCTAACGAAGCCTTCAAAGTGAAGATGCAGTTGGATGAAGAGCAAGTAGTAAGCCGAGGAACCACCACCACCGCATTGTAACAAACTGACTTCCTGTTCACTTGATAAACTTTGTGCACAAACTTTTATCGTTTTTTTTTCAACCAGCTTTCTTGGATGACCCCATTTATTTACAAAAGTCTATTGTTATCTCATCCAACTTCCTCTGCTCTTGAAATTCTTCATACAATAACAAGCTATGCATATACGTAAAAATTATCAAATGTTATCATGTACCGTACGGTACTTTCTAAATTTATTCAGTTTGAAAGAAATCTATGGAATTCAGTAATATAAACAATTTAAAGAACCACAAGGCAATCTTGGCTCTCTTATACAAATCACCTTGGCTCTGGATATAATTGAGCTGTACCTTGTTAAAATTAAAGAGACCTGGTCCGTGTTGCCAGACCATTCACCAACAGAAAGGAACCTATAAGAATACATATTAATTTAAAGCAGTTGTATAGCTGCACATATAAAAAATAAATTAAAAAAAAACCCTGCAAGGCAAAGGCATAATGAGTTAGTATGCACCGCATATGAAATACTTACCTTAGATCAAAGCCCCCTTATTGGAGCCCAGACATCTTGCCCTCTGCGTTTCTTCCAGGTTCGCGGCTCAAGCCCTGTGAGTGGCCGGAGCGGTGATGACATCACTCCCGCGCATGCCGCGGGAGTCTTCTTCCCGGCAAGGTCCCGCAGCATCTGCCGGACCTTCAGCCGGGAATTCAGCGGAATTCAAAGGAGAGAAGGGGCTGTGCTAGGGAATTGACCAATTGAATCAAATTCAGACGTCAGCGGCTACATGCAAAGGGAACATCTCCTAAATGGTACAGGCTTAGGAGATATTCATTTTACCTACAGGTAAGCCTCATTATAGGCTTATCTGTAGGTAAAAATGACAAATTAGGGTATACAACCACTTTAATGTATTTTATGCATGTTATTTACCTGTAAAATCCTCCCTTGTGACATCCAAAAGCCCTGAAACTGCCACTGGGCACTGCCATCTTGGATGTGATGTCAACAGCCCCAAGCAGACTCTGAGTTGTCTCAATGTTATAATATTCCCCTTTGCTCCTCCCCTGACAGCTACATGAAAGGTTATGTAGGGAGAGCAGGGAAGGGGCCGAGGAGCTGGACCAGCACGACAGTTATTAGACACGCCCAGAAAAGGAGAGAAGGGGCTGTGCTAGGGAATTGACCAATTGAATCAAATTTTCAAGCTACTTCTAGAATTTTCTAGAAGACAGAGGGAAGCAACAGAACAGCAGTTTGTGAAACCCTGAGCAGCCCTTAATAATCAACTCCTGCATCACTGAGATAAACTAATTTTGCCTAGCAGCCTACTCTACACTAGGGGGGTGCTACACTCCAATAGTTATGGCTAACTCCACCAAAGTCAATCTTCCTGCCCATGGCCAGATCATCACATTACCTCCGATAGGATTTCATACTGTATATGAGACCTTATGACCCTCAAATCCTATTACCTGCCAAGAGCTTGTTCTTGCCTTAGAGGGCTACTTTATATACACTGAATTACACCTGTATTAAATGTTTGGATAGCACATACCGTAGTCCTCAGGGGCCACATAATTAACATAGCAGTTCTTTAAAATAAAGAAAGCTCCTCCAAGATCCATTCACTAACTAAGGAACAAGATGCCTTGTATAAAACCAACAATGAAGCACCGCCCTACATGCCTATAAGAAAGCACTCAGGAAGTGATTGGCCTTAGGCACCCTTCTATCAGATAAAATTGAAAAATCCCTACATTGGTCAAAGGCCAAATTCCTTCTTCATAGCGACTCCTCCACTTCTAGGTTTGCCTGTAAATTGACTCACTTGCCAAAACCATAATTTGAAACTACATGACAACAGGGGGGCTAACAGTCCCCTACCGAAAAGACATTTTATGTATAATCGACCATATTTATAACTAACTACTCTCCTCTCCCACAACACAATCCCCCCCATCTCACCCATCCCTGATAGCTATATCCTAAAAGGCAATACCGTATATCTCTTCCCACCTTCTCTCAAAAGCAGTTGGAATGTCCCAATCTCCCCTTGGCCAGATACAGAAATTCTGAACATTATTAAATCATTGAAGATTTCAACAGCCCAAGGCCCAGATGACTACACATCTTCCTACTATGAAAGATTTGCCCAGATCCTTGACCCCAAACTCACTAAATTATATATAGCACTAACCCCCGAAGGAGCTGCTGAGTTTTTCTGGGCTTACCGATTGCCTCCTCCAGCTCGCACTCGTTGTCCTTGTCTAGGGGTTCCAAGGGTTGATGACCCAGTAACTGTAGAGACCGACACTTGAATTCCTTGTCAGGATTTTTATTTTGCATAAAACGGTTGAACAAACTCAGTCTCTAAGTTGGGAATAGAGGGTATCAGGGTAAAGTTAGGTTCTTGGAACTGCTGACTTCAATAAAAGTCTCTCTGTACACAATCCAGGGAACAGCGCTCGCAACTGGATTCTTTAACTGTTGAATAAATCCTTAAGTTTTGGGTTTAGCAGCCAACAGGTAATTCTAGCTTTTCAAAATCTCTCTCACAGACTTGGTTGGAAACTTAGTTATAACTGGAAGGATAGAAGTAGGAACCTTTCTTACAGTCCAGCGATACTGTAAGGCCGCGTACACACGCGGGGACTGTTCACTCAACTTTGTCCGCTGAACAGTGTTTCAGCGGACAGTCCGCTCGTGTGTGGGCTTCAGCGGACAGTTTCAGCGGACAGTCTGACGAACAAAGTTTTTCGGAAATTCCGAAAAACTGTCCGCTGAAACTTGGTTTGAGCGGACAGTCCGCCCGTGTGTAGGCTTGTTCGTCAAACTAAGTCTCGCGCATGCTCAGAAAGAATTTACACGCCGAAGGTTGCATTGCAGTGTATAGGACGTCGTTTTCTAGTCCCGTCGTACGTGCCGTTCACGTCATCGCGCACGGTTTCAGCGGACTGTTCGTTCGTCGTGTGTGGGCAAGTCCGTCCATGCTAATTTTGAGCGGACTGTCCGCTGAAACTGTTTGATGGACAAAGTTGAGCGAACAGTCCCCGCGTGTGTACGCGGCCTAAGAATTGCGGATTCAGTCATTGTCAGGCAGCTCAGCTTCCAGGCTCTTAGCGAGCAGCCAGCCTTGTGCATGGCTCTCTTACCGAAGAGTCCTCCCCTGGTCGCGGGTAGAGTTGCTGGGACTCTCCAAACCCGAGACGGCACCGGAAACACCTTAGAATCCTCCTTCCAATTACTGCGACTCGAACTAGCCAGTTCCGAGACTCGGAAACAGATGGATCCGCACCCCAGGTCCTTGGGAGCTAGTCAGGAGGACCAGGACGGAGTCAGCAACAACTTCTGGACTGGAAACCAGAACCATGTGACTTCGGCACCCTAAGTACCCTCTCCCGGATTACGTAGTGAGACAAACACGCCCACTGATTGGCTCCGAGATGAAGATTGGTACCCAATGCGTCCAACCAGACTGTGTTCTAATGCCTCCCACAGGTGTACAACCCCACCTATGACCAGGCAGAACTTCTATACAGCCCAGCCAAACTACAATTTAGCACAATTAACCCCAAAACTTACTATAGTTTTGAGCAAAAACTAAATTTAAATGCATAGCGTGTACTCGTTAGGAGTACCGGCGCTACACATACAACCATATATTACATGTTAACTGCTTCCATGAAGAAACGTTTCTTGTCAACATGTCTTCCCAAACCTGATAAAGACCATGTGCTACCCCAAAAATACCATCCAATATCATTAATTAATAATAATAATTTAAAGATTTTTGTCTGGCTTCCTAAGAGTAGATTATTTTCTGTAATTACCTGTCTGATATCCCTAGACCAGTACTAGCCTCAAAGGATTCTTCAAAGGAGATTCTGAATATGAACTCAATACGTAAGCAGAGGTGTAGCACCCTGGTAGTGGTCAGGGTTGCTACCAAATTTAGCTTGCTAGGTGCTAACTAGCCTGGCTGATTGATATGGGATTTACTGGCTTTTCTGGATTTGATGCACCTCTCTCTTCTGCCACTAGGTGACATTGTTGCCGGTGGCATTAGAATGACTAGGGTATAGTGAATTCAGACTAGGAGTGGATGAGTTGTCTCAGCCAATTGGTAGGGGGTTCTTTAGTCACTTGGTCTGCTGGGAGAACCTATCTATTCAGGAGGAGTCAGGTGATCGGGGTTCTGTGCCACCCGGACGGCTGTCTGGGTGGATGTGTGTCACAAGGCTCCGGGTTGCTAGGCCAGAAACGTGAGGCCTATCCCGGTAGCACCTGGCTGCTAGGCTGTCTGAGGCCTATCCAGGTTTGAGAGAAGCAGCGCAGGGTTTGGGCCAGAAGCCCAACCAAGTTGCAGAGGTTCCACCAGACAGGGAACCGCATCGTTGCCAGCAGTGAGGGAGAAGCAGTTGCCACATGGGATGACCACTCCTGTTAACAGAGGCAAGTGAGGATCAAGGTCAGAAATAAAGGAGACACAGTTACCATTAAGGGATAACCACTCTGGTTATCAGAGGCCAGTGTATGGAAGTCTGAAGACATACCAGAGCAGCCTTGTTCACTAACCAGGCACAGTGAACATGTGGGAAAGCTTCAGCAGAGTGCCAAGCCAGGGACCCAGCGGGTTAGCATGGGTGACGCTTGATGAGAATACAGAGGGTTAGCTGTGGAAGAGCTCAGGGGATCCAGTGACTACTGGGATCTTGAAGTCTAGTGAGAGACCGGGAGCTCAGTGAGTGAAGATCTACAGTGAGATACTGTGAGATGTGAGAAAAGATCTATAATGAGTTGCGTGTATGGATATCTATTGACTGTTCAAAGGTCAGTTGCCATAGGAGACAGCAGTTCTACAAATACAGTTGCTGCATCCAGTTTAAAGGCCCTCCACCTGTATAGCCTATTTTCTTGTCTTGGAGTCTGACAATTGCTATTGCAGATCTGCCTAATGCCGTGTACACACGGCCGGACTTTTCATCGGACTGAACTCTGAAGGACTTTTTGAAAGAGTTCCGATGGAGTTCTGCCGAAACTGACTTGTCTACACACAATCACACCAAAGTCCGATGGATTTGACCGCGATGACGTACGAATAAGGAAGTTCATAGCCAGTAGCCAATAGCTGCCCTAGCATCGGTTTTCGTCCGTCGGACTAGCATACAGACGAACGGATGTTTCGACCGGACTCGAGTTCAAGATTTGAAACATGTTCTAAATCCAAAGTCCGTCTGATTTTTCGACAGCAAAGGTCCGATGAAGCCCACACATGGTCGAATTGTCCGATGGATTCGTTCCATCGGACCTTTGCTCTCAAAGTCCGGCCGTGTGTACACGGCATAAGGGTGTCCTGGCCCTAAAACCCTCTCTCCCTCGGTACTTGTTAAGAGACAATAAATCTCTTTTGTTTGCATCCAAAAAGTGACTGGCGCCCATGATTTCAACTTGCATTATACCCACAATGCCTAGTAACCCATACTGTGAAGAAAGATGTCAGCCCTCCCTAACTCTAGAGGTCACCATTAGGCCTTTGGAGGTCGGGATGCAGCTATAGATGTCTACCTTGGTAAAAAAAAAATCTGCAAACAATATTCTATGGGAAAAGTCTCTAAAGTGTATTAGACATGGTGCCCAGAGGGCGGGCCCATAGAATCACAGAGCGGCAGATACGAATGAACGAATACATACATGTAGACAGATGATGTTTTGCTCTTTTATGTCTCATCTTATCACATCCCTCATCAACCTACTGTAAGCATTTGACTTTTCTACAGAAAAGATATGAAGGTTAACTTATCTAAATCTATGGCCATACCCATTACCACTTTATGCAAAAACACGAAACTCATATTCAGCTGCCTTTCCTGTTTTGCAGTCACTGTAACCCCCACTGTCCCACTGGTTTCCACGACCAAAAATATGCTCAAATGATATCTCTTTATTAGCAGAATTACGGCTATAAAAGTATCTCCAGTGTTCCCTGAGTCATCTCCCAGTGCCTCCTAGTGTGGTCTCCGTATCTCCAGTGTTCCCATAATCATCTCCCAGTGCCTTCTAGTGTGGTCTCCGTATCTCCAGTGTTCCCAGAGTCATCTCCCAGTGTCTTCTAGTGTGGTCTCCGTATCTCCAGTGTTCCCAGAGTCATCTCCCAGTGTCTTCTAGTGTGGTCTCCGTATCTCCAGTGTTCCCAGAGTCATCTCCCAGTGTCTTCTAGTGTGGTCTCCGTATATCCAGTGTTCCCAGAGTCATCTCCCAGTGTCTTCTAGTGTGGTCTCCGTATCTCCAGTGTTCCCAGAGTCATCTCCCAGTGTCTTCTAGTGTGGTCTCCGTATCTCCAGTGTTTCCAGAGTCATCTCCCAGTGTCTTCTAGTGTGGTCTCCGTATCTCCAGTGTTCCCAGAGTCATCCCCCAGTGTCTTCTAGGGTAGTTCTCCGTATCTCCAGTGTTCCCAGAGTCATCTCCCAGTGTCTTCTAGTGTGGTCTATGTATCTCCAGTGTTCCCAGAGTCATCTCCCAGTGCCTTCTAGTGTGGTCTCCATATCTCCAGTGTTCCCACAGTCATCTCCCAGTGTCTTCTAGTGTGGTCTCCGTATCTCCAGTGTTCGCAGAATCATCTCCCAGTGTCTTCTAGTGTGGTCTCCGTATCTCCAGTGTTCCCAGAATCATCTCCCAGTGTCTTCTAGTTTGGTCTCCTTATATCCAGTGTTCCCAGAGTCATCTCCCAGTGTCTTCTAATGTGGTCTCCGTATCTCCAGTGTTCCCAGAGTCATCTCCCAGTGTCTTCTAGTGTGGTCTCCGTATCTCCAGTGTTCCCAGAGTCATCTCCCAGTGCCTCCTAGTGTGGTCTCCGTATCTCGAGTGTTCCCAGAGTCATCTCCCAGTGTCTTCTAGTGTGGTCTCCGTATCTCCAGTGTTCCCAGAGTCATCTCCCAGTGCCTCCTAGTGTGGTCTCCGTATCTCCAGTGTTCCCAGAGTCATCTCCCAGTGTCTTCTAATGTGGTCTCTCCGTATCTCCAGTGTTCCCAGAGTAATCTCCCAGTGTCTTCTAATGTGGTCTCTCTGTATCTCCAGTGTTCCCAGAGTCATCTCCCAGTGTCTTCTAGTGTGGTCTCCGTATCTCCAGTGTTCCCAGAGTCATCTCCCAGTGCCTCCTAGTGTGGTCTCCGTATCTCCAGTGTTCCCAGAATCATCTCCCAGTGTCTTCTAGTGTGGTCTATGTATCTCCAGTGTTCCCAGAGTCATCTCCCAGTGCCTTCTAGTGTGGTCTCCATATCTCCAGTGTTCCCACAGTCATCTCCCAGTGTCTTCTAGTGTGGTCTCCGTATCTCCAGTGTTCGCAGAATCATCTCCCAGTGTCTTCTAGTGTGGTCTCCGTATCTCCAGTGTTCCCAGAGTCATCTCCCAGTGTCTTCTAGTGTGGTCTCCGTATCTCCAGTGTTCCCAGAGTCATCTCCCAGTGTCTTCTAGTGTGGTCTCCGTATCTCCAGTGTTCCCAGAGTCATCTCCCAGCGTTTTCTAGTGTGGTCTCCGTATCTCCAGTGTTCCCAGAGTCATCTCCCAGTGTCTTCTAGTGTGGTCTCCATATCTCCAGTGTTCCCAGAATCATCTCCCAGTGTCTTCTAGTGTGGTCTCCGTATCTCCAGTGTTCCCAGAGTCATCTCCCAGTGTCTTCTAGTGTGGTCTCCATATCTCCAGTGTTCCCAGAGTCATCTCCCAGTGTCTTCTAGTGTGGTCTCCGTATTTCCAGTGTTCCCAGAGTCATCCCCCAGTGTCTTCTAGTGTGGTCTCCGTATCTCCAGTGTTCCCAGAGTCATCTCCCAGTGTCTTCTAGTGTGGTCTCCGTATCTCCAGTGTTCCCAGAGTCATCTCCCAGTGTCTTCTAGTGTGGTCTCCGTATCTCCAGTGTTCCCAGAGTCATCCCCCAGTGTCTTCTAGGGTAGTTCTCCGTATCTCCAGTGTTCCCAGAGTCATCTCCCAGTGCCTTCTAGTGTGGTCTCCATATCTCCAGTGTTCCCACAGTCATCTCCCAGTGTCTTCTAGTGTGGTCTCCGTATCTCCAGTGTTCGCAGAATCATCTCCCAGTGTCTTCTAGTGTGGTCTCCGTATCTCCAGTGTTCCCAGAATCATCTCCCAGTGTCTTCTAGTGTGGTCTCCTTATATCCAGTGTTCCCAGAGTCATCTCCCAGTGTCTTCTAGTGTGGTCTCCGTATCTCCAGTGTTCCCAGAGTCATCTCCCAGCGTTTTCTAGTGTGGTCTCCGTATCTCCAGTGTTCCCAGAGTCATCTCCCAGTGTCTTCTAGTGTGGTCTCCATATCTCCAGTGTTCCCAGAATCATCTCCCAGTGTCTTCTAGTGTGGTCTCCGTATCTCCAGTGTTCCCAGAGTCATCTCCCAGTGTCTTCTAGTGTGGTCTCCGTATCTCCAGTGTTCCCAGAGTCATCTCCCAGTGTCTTCTAGTGTGGTCTCCGTATCTCCAGTGTTCCCAGAGTCATCCCCCAGTGTCTTCTAGTGTGGTCTCCGTATCTCCAGTGTTCCCAGAGTCATCTCCCAGTGTCTTCTAGTGTGGTCTCCGTATCTCCAGTGTTCCCAGAGTCATCTCCCAGTGTCTTCTAGTGTGGTCTCCGTATCTCCAGTGTTCCCAGAGTCATCCCCCAGTGTCTTCTAGGGTAGTTCTCCGTATCTCCAGTGTTCCCAGAGTCATCTCCCAGTGCCTTCTAGTGTGGTCTCCATATCTCCAGTGTTCCCACAGTCATCTCCCAGTGTCTTCTAGTGTGGTCTCCGTATCTCCAGTGTTCGCAGAATCATCTCCCAGTGTCTTCTAGTGTGGTCTCCGTATCTCCAGTGTTCCCAGAATCATCTCCCAGTGTCTTCTAGTGTGGTCTCCTTATATCCAGTGTTCCTAGAGTCATCTCCCAGTGTCTTTTAGTGTGGTCTCTGTATCTCCAGTGTTCCCAGAGTCATCTCCCAGTGCCTCCTAGTGTGGTCTCCGTATCTCCAGTGTTCCCAGAGTCATCTCCCAGTGTCTTCTAGTGTGGTCTCCGTATCTCCAGTGTTCCCAGAGTCATCTCCCAGTGCCTCCTAGTGTGGTCTCCGTATCTCCAGTGTTCCCAGAATCATCTCCCAGTGTCTTCTAGTGTGGTCTATGTATCTCCAGTGTTCCCAGAGTCATCTCCCAGTGCCTTCTAGTGTGGTCTCCATATCTCCAGTGTTCCCACAGTCATCTCCCAGTGTCTTCTAGTGTGGTCTCCGTATCTCCAGTGTTCGCAGAATCATCTCCCAGTGTCTTCTAGTGTGGTCTCCGTATCTCCAGTGTTCCCAGAGTCATCTCCCAGTGTCTTCTAGTGTGGTCTCCTTATATCCAGTGTTCCCAGAGTCATCTCCCAGTGTCTTCTAGGGTGGTCTCCGTATCTCCAGTGTTCCCAGAGTCATCTCCCAGTGTCTTCTAGTGTGGTCTCCGTATCTCCAGTGTTCCCAGAGTCATCTCCCAGTGTCTTCTAGTGTGGTCTCCGTATCTCCAGTGTTCCCAGAGTCATCTCCCAGCGTTTTCTAGTGTGGTCTCCGTATCTCCAGTGTTCCCAGAGTCATCTCCCAGTGTCTTCTAGTGTGGTCTCCATATCTCCAGTGTTCCCAGAATCATCTCCCAGTGTCTTCTAGTGTGGTCTCCGTATCTCCAGTGTTCCCAGAGTCATCTCCCAGTGTCTTCTAGTGTGGTCTCCGTATCTCCAGTGTTCCCAGAGTCATCTCCCAGTGTCTTCTAGTGTGGTCTCCGTATCTCCAGTGTTCCCAGAGTCATCCCCCAGTGTCTTCTAGTGTGGTCTCCGTATCTCCAGTGTTCCCAGAGTCATCTCCCAGTGTCTTCTAGTGTGGTCTCCGTATCTCCAGTGTTCCCAGAGTCATCTCCCAGTGTCTTCTAGTGTGGTCTCCGTATCTCCAGTGTTCCCAGAGTCATCCCCCAGTGTCTTCTAGGGTAGTTCTCCGTATCTCCAGTGTTCCCAGAGTCATCTCCCAGTGCCTTCTAGTGTGGTCTCCATATCTCCAGTGTTCCCACAGTCATCTCCCAGTGTCTTCTAGTGTGGTCTCCGTATCTCCAGTGTTCGCAGAATCATCTCCCAGTGTCTTCTAGTGTGGTCTCCGTATCTCCAGTGTTCCCAGAATCATCTCCCAGTGTCTTCTAGTGTGGTCTCCTTATATCCAGTGTTCCCAGAGTCATCTCCCAGTGTCTTTTAGTGTGGTCTCCGTATCTCCAGTGTTCCCAGAGTCATCTCCCAGTGTCTTCTAGTGTGGTCTCCGTATCTCCAGTGTTCCCAGAGTCATCTCCCAGTGCCTCCTAGTGTGGTCTCCGTATCTCCAGTGTTCCCAGAGTCATCTCCCAGTGTCTTCTAGTGTCGTCTCCGTATCTCCAGTGTTCCCAGAGTCATCTCCCAGTGCCTCCTAGTGTGGTCTCCGTATCTCCAGTGTTCCCAGAGTCATCTCCCAGTGTCTTCTAATGTGGTCTCTCCGTATCTCCAGTGTTCCCAGAGTCATCTCCCAGTGTCTTCTAATGTGGTCTCTCCGTATCTCCAGTGTTCCCAGAGTCATCTCCCAGTGTCTTCTAGTGTGGTCTCCGTATCTCCAGTGTTCCCAGAGTCATCTCCCAGTGCCTCCTAGTGTGGTCTCCGTATCTCCAGTGTTCCCAGAATCATCTCCCAGTGTCTTCTAGTGTGGTCTATGTATCTCCAGTGTTCCCAGAGTCATCTCCCAGTGCCTTCTAGTGTGGTCTCCATATCTCCAGTGTTCCCACAGTCATCTCCCAGTGTCTTCTAGTGTGGTCTCCGTATCTCCAGTGTTCGCAGAATCATCTCCCAGTGTCTTCTAGTGTGGTCTCCGTATCTCCAGTGTTCCCAGAGTCATCTCCCAGTGTCTTCTAGTGTGGTCTCCATATCTCCAGTGTTCCCAGAGTCATCTCCCAGTGTCTTCTAGGGTGGTCTCCGTATCTCCAGTGTTCCCAGAGTCATCTCCCAGCGTTTTCTAGTGTGGTCTCCGTATCTCCAGTGTTCCCAGAGTCATCTCCCAGTGTCTTCTAGTGTGGTCTCCATATCTCCAGTGTTCCCAGAATCATCTCCCAGTGTCTTCTAGTGTGGTCTCCGTATCTCCAGTGTTCCCAGAGTCATCTCCCAGTGTCTTCTAGTGTGGTCTCCGTATCTCCAGTGTTCCCAGAGTCATCTCCCAGTGTCTTCTAGTGTGGTCTCCGTATCTCCAGTGTTCCCAGAGTCATCTCCCAGTGTCTTCTAGTGTGGTCTCCGTATCTCCAGTGTTCCCAGAGTCATCTCCCAGTGTCTTCTAGTGTGGTCTATGTATCTCCAGTGTTCCCAGAGTCATCTCCCAGTGCCTTCTAGTGTGGTCTCCATATCTCCAGTGTTCCCACAGTCATCTCCCAGTGTCTTCTAGTGTGGTCTCCGTATCTCCAGTGTTCGCAGAATCATCTCCCAGTGTCTTCTAGTGTGGTCTCCGTATCTCCAGTGTTCCCAGAATCATCTCCCAGTGTCTTCTAGTGTGGTCTCCTTATATCCAGTGTTCCCAGAGTCATCTCCCAGTGTCTTCTAGTGTGGTTTCCGTATCTCCAGTGTTCCCAGAGTCATCTCCCAGTGTCTTCTAGTGTGGTCTCCGTATCTCCAGTGTTCCCAGAGTCATCTCCCAGTGCCTCCTAGTGTGGTTTCCGTATCTCCAGTGTTCCCAGAGTCATCTCCCAGTGTCTTCTAGTGTGGTCTCCGTATCTCCAGTGTTCCCAGAGTCATCTCCCAGTGCCTCCTAGTGTGGTCTCCGTATCTCCAGTGTTCCCAGAGTCATCTCCCAGTGTCTTCTAATGTGGTCTCTCCGTATCTCCAGTGTTCCCAGAGTCATCTCCCAGTGTCTTCTAATGTGGTCTCTCCGTATCTCCAGTGTTCCCAGAGTCATCTCCCAGTGTCTTTTAGTGTGGTCTCCGTATCTCCAGTGTTCCCAGAGTCATCTCCCAGTGTCTTCTAGTGTGGTCTCCGTATCTCCAGTGTTCCCAGAGTCATCTCCCAGTGCCTCCTAGTGTGGTCTCCGTATCTCCAGTGTTCCCAGAGTCATCTCCCAGTGTCTTCTAGTGTCGTCTCCGTATCTCCAGTGTTCCCAGAGTCATCTCCCAGTGCCTCCTAGTGTGGTCTCCGTATCTCCAGTGTTCCCAGAGTCATCTCCCAGTGTCTTCTAATGTGGTCTCTCCGTATCTCCAGTGTTCCCAGAGTCATCTCCCAGTGTCTTCTAATGTGGTCTCTCCGTATCTCCAGTGTTCCCAGAGTCATCTCCCAGTGTCTTCTAGTGTGGTCTCCGTATCTCCAGTGTTCCCAGAGTCATCTCCCAGTGCCTCCTAGTGTGGTCTCCGTATCTCCAGTGTTCCCAGAATCATCTCCCAGTGTCTTCTAGTGTGGTCTATGTATCTCCAGTGTTCCCAGAGTCATCTCCCAGTGCCTTCTAGTGTGGTCTCCATATCTCCAGTGTTCCCACAGTCATCTCCCAGTGTCTTCTAGTGTGGTCTCCGTATCTCCAGTGTTCGCAGAATCATCTCCCAGTGTCTTCTAGTGTGGTCTCCGTATCTCCAGTGTTCCCAGAGTCATCTCCCAGTGTCTTCTAGTGTGGTCTCCATATCTCCAGTGTTCCCAGAGTCATCTCCCAGTGTCTTCTAGGGTGGTCTCCGTATCTCCAGTGTTCCCAGAGTCATCTCCCAGCGTTTTCTAGTGTGGTCTCCGTATCTCCAGTGTTCCCAGAGTCATCTCCCAGTGTCTTCTAGTGTGGTCTCCATATCTCCAGTGTTCCCAGAATCATCTCCCAGTGTCTTCTAGTGTGGTCTCCGTATCTCCAGTGTTCCCAGAGTCATCTCCCAGTGTCTTCTAGTGTGGTCTCCGTATCTCCAGTGTTCCCAGAGTCATCTCCCAGTGTCTTCTAGTGTGGTCTCCGTATCTCCAGTGTTCCCAGAGTCATCTCCCAGTGTCTTCTAGTGTGGTCTCCGTATCTCCAGTGTTCCCAGAGTCATCTCCCAGTGTCTTCTAGTGTGGTCTATGTATCTCCAGTGTTCCCAGAGTCATCTCCCAGTGCCTTCTAGTGTGGTCTCCATATCTCCAGTGTTCCCACAGTCATCTCCCAGTGTCTTCTAGTGTGGTCTCCGTATCTCCAGTGTTCGCAGAATCATCTCCCAGTGTCTTCTAGTGTGGTCTCCGTATCTCCAGTGTTCCCAGAATCATCTCCCAGTGTCTTCTAGTGTGGTCTCCTTATATCCAGTGTTCCCAGAGTCATCTCCCAGTGTCTTCTAGTGTGGTTTCCGTATCTCCAGTGTTCCCAGAGTCATCTCCCAGTGTCTTCTAGTGTGGTCTCCGTATCTCCAGTGTTCCCAGAGTCATCTCCCAGTGCCTCCTAGTGTGGTTTCCGTATCTCCAGTGTTCCCAGAGTCATCTCCCAGTGTCTTCTAGTGTGGTCTCCGTATCTCCAGTGTTCCCAGAGTCATCTCCCAGTGCCTCCTAGTGTGGTCTCCGTATCTCCAGTGTTCCCAGAGTCATCTCCCAGTGTCTTCTAATGTGGTCTCTCCGTATCTCCAGTGTTCCCAGAGTCATCTCCCAGTGTCTTCTAATGTGGTCTCTCCGTATCTCCAGTGTTCCCAGAGTCATCTCCCAGTGCCTTCTAGTGTGGTCTCCATATCTCCAGTGTTCCCACAGTCATCTCCCAGTGTCTTCTAGTGTGGTCTCCGTATCTCCAGTGTTCGCAGAATCATCTCCCAGTGTCTTCTAGTGTGGTCTCCGTATCTCCAGTGTTCCCAGAATCATCTCCCAGTGTCTTCTAGTGTGGTCTCCTTATATCCAGTGTTCCCAGAGTCATCTCCCAGTGTCTTCTAGTGTGGTCTCCGTATCTCCAGTGTTCCCAGAGTCATCTCCCAGTGTCTTCTAGTGTGGTCTCCGTATCTCCAGTGTTCCCAGAGTCATCTCCCAGCGTTTTCTAGTGTGGTCTCCGTATCTCCAGTGTTCCCAGAGTCATCTCCCAGTGTCTTCTAGTGTGGTCTCCATATCTCCAGTGTTCCCAGAATCATCTCCCAGTGTCTTCTAGTGTGGTCTCCGTATCTCCAGTGTTCCCAGAGTCATCTCCCAGTGTCTTCTAGTGTGGTCTCCGTATCTCCAGTGTTCCCAGAGTCATCTCCCAGTGTCTTCTAGTGTGGTCTCCGTATCTCCAGTGTTCCCAGAATCATCTCCCAGTGTCTTCTAGTGTGGTCTCCGTATCTTCAGTGTTCCCAGAGTCATCTCCCAGCGTCTTCTAGTGTGGTCTCCGTATCTCCAGTGTTCCCAGAATCATCCCCCAGTGTCTTCTAGTGTGGTCTCCGTATCTCCAGTGTTCCCAGAGTCATCTCCCAGTGTCTTCTAATGTGGTCTCTCCGTATCTCCAGTGTTCCCAGAGTCATCTCCCAGTGCCTCCTAGTGTGGTCTCCGTATCTCCAGTGTTCCCAGAATCATCTCCCAGTGTCTTCTAGTGTGGTCTCCGTATCTTCAGTGTTCCCAGAGTCACCTCCCAGTGTCTTCTAGTGTGGTCTCCGTATATCCAGTGTTCCCAGAGTCATCTCCCAGTGTCTTCTAGTGTGGTCTATGTATCTCCAGTGTTCCCAGAGTCATCTCCCAGTGCCTTCTAGTGTGGTCTCTATATCTCCAGTGTTCCCACAGTCATCTCCCAGTGTCTTCTAGTGTGGTCTCCGTACCTCCAGTGTTCCCAGAATCATCTCCCAGTGTCTTCTAGTGTGGTCTCCGTATCTCCAGTGTTCCCACAGTCATCTCCCAGTGTCTTCTAGTGTGGTCTCCGTATCTCCAGTGTTCCCAGAGTCATCTCCCAGTGTCTTCTAGTGTGGTCTCCGTATCTCCAGTGTTCCCAGAATCATCTCCCAGTGTCTTCTAGTGTGGTCTCCTTATATCCAGTGTTCCCAGAGTCATCTCCCAGTGTCTTCTAGTGTGGTCTCTGTATCTCCAGTGTTCCCAGAGTCATCTCCCAGCGTTTTCTAGTGTGTTCTCCGTATCTCCAGTGTTCCCAGAATCATCTCCCAGTGTCTTCTAGTGTGGTCTCCGTATCTTCAGTGTTCCCAGAGTCATCTCCCAGTGTCTTCTAGTGTGGTCTCCGTATCTTCAGTGTTCCCAGAGTCATCTCCCAGCGTCTTCTAATGTGGTCTCTCCGTATCTCCAGTGTTCCCAGAGTCATCTCCCAGTGTCTTCTAGTGTGGTCTCCATATCTCCAGTGTTCCCAGAGTCATCTCCCAGTGTCTTCTAGTGTGGTCTCCGTATTTCCAGTGTTCCCAGAGTCATCCCCCAGTGTCTTCTAGTGTGGTCTCCGTATCTCCAGTGTTCCCAGAGTCATCTCCCAGTGTCTTCTAGTGTGGTCTCCGTATCTCCAGTGTTCCCAGAGTCATCTCCCAGTGTCTTCTAGTGTGGTCTCCGTATCTCCAGTGTTCCCAGAGTCATCCCCCAGTGTCTTCTAGGGTAGTTCTCCGTATCTCCAGTGTTCCCAGAGTCATCTCCCAGTGCCTTCTAGTGTGGTCTCCATATCTCCAGTGTTCCCACAGTCATCTCCCAGTGTCTTCTAGTGTGGTCTCCGTATCTCCAGTGTTCGCAGAATCATCTCCCAGTGTCTTCTAGTGTGGTCTCCGTATCTCCAGTGTTCCCAGAATCATCTCCCAGTGTCTTCTAGTGTGGTCTCCTTATATCCAGTGTTCCCAGAGTCATCTCCCAGTGTCTTCTAGTGTGGTCTCCGTATCTCCAGTGTTCCCAGAGTCATCTCCCAGCGTTTTCTAGTGTGGTCTCCGTATCTCCAGTGTTCCCAGAGTCATCTCCCAGTGTCTTCTAGTGTGGTCTCCATATCTCCAGTGTTCCCAGAATCATCTCCCAGTGTCTTCTAGTGTGGTCTCCGTATCTCCAGTGTTCCCAGAGTCATCTCCCAGTGTCTTCTAGTGTGGTCTCCGTATCTCCAGTGTTCCCAGAGTCATCTCCCAGTGTCTTCTAGTGTGGTCTCCGTATCTCCAGTGTTCCCAGAGTCATCCCCCAGTGTCTTCTAGTGTGGTCTCCGTATCTCCAGTGTTCCCAGAGTCATCTCCCAGTGTCTTCTAGTGTGGTCTCCGTATCTCCAGTGTTCCCAGAGTCATCTCCCAGTGTCTTCTAGTGTGGTCTCCGTATCTCCAGTGTTCCCAGAGTCATCCCCCAGTGTCTTCTAGGGTAGTTCTCCGTATCTCCAGTGTTCCCAGAGTCATCTCCCAGTGCCTTCTAGTGTGGTCTCCATATCTCCAGTGTTCCCACAGTCATCTCCCAGTGTCTTCTAGTGTGGTCTCCGTATCTCCAGTGTTCGCAGAATCATCTCCCAGTGTCTTCTAGTGTGGTCTCCGTATCTCCAGTGTTCCCAGAATCATCTCCCAGTGTCTTCTAGTGTGGTCTCCTTATATCCAGTGTTCCTAGAGTCATCTCCCAGTGTCTTTTAGTGTGGTCTCTGTATCTCCAGTGTTCCCAGAGTCATCTCCCAGTGCCTCCTAGTGTGGTCTCCGTATCTCCAGTGTTCCCAGAGTCATCTCCCAGTGTCTTCTAGTGTGGTCTCCGTATCTCCAGTGTTCCCAGAGTCATCTCCCAGTGCCTCCTAGTGTGGTCTCCGTATCTCCAGTGTTCCCAGAATCATCTCCCAGTGTCTTCTAGTGTGGTCTATGTATCTCCAGTGTTCCCAGAGTCATCTCCCAGTGCCTTCTAGTGTGGTCTCCATATCTCCAGTGTTCCCACAGTCATCTCCCAGTGTCTTCTAGTGTGGTCTCCGTATCTCCAGTGTTCGCAGAATCATCTCCCAGTGTCTTCTAGTGTGGTCTCCGTATCTCCAGTGTTCCCAGAGTCATCTCCCAGTGTCTTCTAGTGTGGTCTCCTTATATCCAGTGTTCCCAGAGTCATCTCCCAGTGTCTTCTAGGGTGGTCTCCGTATCTCCAGTGTTCCCAGAGTCATCTCCCAGTGTCTTCTAGTGTGGTCTCCGTATCTCCAGTGTTCCCAGAGTCATCTCCCAGTGTCTTCTAGTGTGGTCTCCGTATCTCCAGTGTTCCCAGAGTCATCTCCCAGCGTTTTCTAGTGTGGTCTCCGTATCTCCAGTGTTCCCAGAGTCATCTCCCAGTGTCTTCTAGTGTGGTCTCCATATCTCCAGTGTTCCCAGAATCATCTCCCAGTGTCTTCTAGTGTGGTCTCCGTATCTCCAGTGTTCCCAGAGTCATCTCCCAGTGTCTTCTAGTGTGGTCTCCGTATCTCCAGTGTTCCCAGAGTCATCTCCCAGTGTCTTCTAGTGTGGTCTCCGTATCTCCAGTGTTCCCAGAGTCATCCCCCAGTGTCTTCTAGTGTGGTCTCCGTATCTCCAGTGTTCCCAGAGTCATCTCCCAGTGTCTTCTAGTGTGGTCTCCGTATCTCCAGTGTTCCCAGAGTCATCTCCCAGTGTCTTCTAGTGTGGTCTCCGTATCTCCAGTGTTCCCAGAGTCATCCCCCAGTGTCTTCTAGGGTAGTTCTCCGTATCTCCAGTGTTCCCAGAGTCATCTCCCAGTGCCTTCTAGTGTGGTCTCCATATCTCCAGTGTTCCCACAGTCATCTCCCAGTGTCTTCTAGTGTGGTCTCCGTATCTCCAGTGTTCGCAGAATCATCTCCCAGTGTCTTCTAGTGTGGTCTCCGTATCTCCAGTGTTCCCAGAATCATCTCCCAGTGTCTTCTAGTGTGGTCTCCTTATATCCAGTGTTCCCAGAGTCATCTCCCAGTGTCTTTTAGTGTGGTCTCCGTATCTCCAGTGTTCCCAGAGTCATCTCCCAGTGTCTTCTAGTGTGGTCTCCGTATCTCCAGTGTTCCCAGAGTCATCTCCCAGTGCCTCCTAGTGTGGTCTCCGTATCTCCAGTGTTCCCAGAGTCATCTCCCAGTGTCTTCTAGTGTCGTCTCCGTATCTCCAGTGTTCCCAGAGTCATCTCCCAGTGCCTCCTAGTGTGGTCTCCGTATCTCCAGTGTTCCCAGAGTCATCTCCCAGTGTCTTCTAATGTGGTCTCTCCGTATCTCCAGTGTTCCCAGAGTCATCTCCCAGTGTCTTCTAATGTGGTCTCTCCGTATCTCCAGTGTTCCCAGAGTCATCTCCCAGTGTCTTCTAGTGTGGTCTCCGTATCTCCAGTGTTCCCAGAGTCATCTCCCAGTGCCTCCTAGTGTGGTCTCCGTATCTCCAGTGTTCCCAGAATCATCTCCCAGTGTCTTCTAGTGTGGTCTATGTATCTCCAGTGTTCCCAGAGTCATCTCCCAGTGCCTTCTAGTGTGGTCTCCATATCTCCAGTGTTCCCACAGTCATCTCCCAGTGTCTTCTAGTGTGGTCTCCGTATCTCCAGTGTTCGCAGAATCATCTCCCAGTGTCTTCTAGTGTGGTCTCCGTATCTCCAGTGTTCCCAGAGTCATCTCCCAGTGTCTTCTAGTGTGGTCTCCATATCTCCAGTGTTCCCAGAGTCATCTCCCAGTGTCTTCTAGGGTGGTCTCCGTATCTCCAGTGTTCCCAGAGTCATCTCCCAGCGTTTTCTAGTGTGGTCTCCGTATCTCCAGTGTTCCCAGAGTCATCTCCCAGTGTCTTCTAGTGTGGTCTCCATATCTCCAGTGTTCCCAGAATCATCTCCCAGTGTCTTCTAGTGTGGTCTCCGTATCTCCAGTGTTCCCAGAGTCATCTCCCAGTGTCTTCTAGTGTGGTCTCCGTATCTCCAGTGTTCCCAGAGTCATCTCCCAGTGTCTTCTAGTGTGGTCTCCGTATCTCCAGTGTTCCCAGAGTCATCTCCCAGTGTCTTCTAGTGTGGTCTCCGTATCTCCAGTGTTCCCAGAGTCATCTCCCAGTGTCTTCTAGTGTGGTCTATGTATCTCCAGTGTTCCCAGAGTCATCTCCCAGTGCCTTCTAGTGTGGTCTCCATATCTCCAGTGTTCCCACAGTCATCTCCCAGTGTCTTCTAGTGTGGTCTCCGTATCTCCAGTGTTCGCAGAATCATCTCCCAGTGTCTTCTAGTGTGGTCTCCGTATCTCCAGTGTTCCCAGAATCATCTCCCAGTGTCTTCTAGTGTGGTCTCCTTATATCCAGTGTTCCCAGAGTCATCTCCCAGTGTCTTCTAGTGTGGTTTCCGTATCTCCAGTGTTCCCAGAGTCATCTCCCAGTGTCTTCTAGTGTGGTCTCCGTATCTCCAGTGTTCCCAGAGTCATCTCCCAGTGCCTCCTAGTGTGGTTTCCGTATCTCCAGTGTTCCCAGAGTCATCTCCCAGTGTCTTCTAGTGTGGTCTCCGTATCTCCAGTGTTCCCAGAGTCATCTCCCAGTGCCTCCTAGTGTGGTCTCCGTATCTCCAGTGTTCCCAGAGTCATCTCCCAGTGTCTTCTAATGTGGTCTCTCCGTATCTCCAGTGTTCCCAGAGTCATCTCCCAGTGTCTTCTAATGTGGTCTCTCCGTATCTCCAGTGTTCCCAGAGTCATCTCCCAGTGTCTTTTAGTGTGGTCTCCGTATCTCCAGTGTTCCCAGAGTCATCTCCCAGTGTCTTCTAGTGTGGTCTCCGTATCTCCAGTGTTCCCAGAGTCATCTCCCAGTGCCTCCTAGTGTGGTCTCCGTATCTCCAGTGTTCCCAGAGTCATCTCCCAGTGTCTTCTAGTGTCGTCTCCGTATCTCCAGTGTTCCCAGAGTCATCTCCCAGTGCCTCCTAGTGTGGTCTCCGTATCTCCAGTGTTCCCAGAGTCATCTCCCAGTGTCTTCTAATGTGGTCTCTCCGTATCTCCAGTGTTCCCAGAGTCATCTCCCAGTGTCTTCTAATGTGGTCTCTCCGTATCTCCAGTGTTCCCAGAGTCATCTCCCAGTGTCTTCTAGTGTGGTCTCCGTATCTCCAGTGTTCCCAGAGTCATCTCCCAGTGCCTCCTAGTGTGGTCTCCGTATCTCCAGTGTTCCCAGAATCATCTCCCAGTGTCTTCTAGTGTGGTCTATGTATCTCCAGTGTTCCCAGAGTCATCTCCCAGTGCCTTCTAGTGTGGTCTCCATATCTCCAGTGTTCCCACAGTCATCTCCCAGTGTCTTCTAGTGTGGTCTCCGTATCTCCAGTGTTCGCAGAATCATCTCCCAGTGTCTTCTAGTGTGGTCTCCGTATCTCCAGTGTTCCCAGAGTCATCTCCCAGTGTCTTCTAGTGTGGTCTCCATATCTCCAGTGTTCCCAGAGTCATCTCCCAGTGTCTTCTAGGGTGGTCTCCGTATCTCCAGTGTTCCCAGAGTCATCTCCCAGCGTTTTCTAGTGTGGTCTCCGTATCTCCAGTGTTCCCAGAGTCATCTCCCAGTGTCTTCTAGTGTGGTCTCCATATCTCCAGTGTTCCCAGAATCATCTCCCAGTGTCTTCTAGTGTGGTCTCCGTATCTCCAGTGTTCCCAGAGTCATCTCCCAGTGTCTTCTAGTGTGGTCTCCGTATCTCCAGTGTTCCCAGAGTCATCTCCCAGTGTCTTCTAGTGTGGTCTCCGTATCTCCAGTGTTCCCAGAGTCATCTCCCAGTGTCTTCTAGTGTGGTCTCCGTATCTCCAGTGTTCCCAGAGTCATCTCCCAGTGTCTTCTAGTGTGGTCTATGTATCTCCAGTGTTCCCAGAGTCATCTCCCAGTGCCTTCTAGTGTGGTCTCCATATCTCCAGTGTTCCCACAGTCATCTCCCAGTGTCTTCTAGTGTGGTCTCCGTATCTCCAGTGTTCGCAGAATCATCTCCCAGTGTCTTCTAGTGTGGTCTCCGTATCTCCAGTGTTCCCAGAATCATCTCCCAGTGTCTTCTAGTGTGGTCTCCTTATATCCAGTGTTCCCAGAGTCATCTCCCAGTGTCTTCTAGTGTGGTTTCCGTATCTCCAGTGTTCCCAGAGTCATCTCCCAGTGTCTTCTAGTGTGGTCTCCGTATCTCCAGTGTTCCCAGAGTCATCTCCCAGTGCCTCCTAGTGTGGTTTCCGTATCTCCAGTGTTCCCAGAGTCATCTCCCAGTGTCTTCTAGTGTGGTCTCCGTATCTCCAGTGTTCCCAGAGTCATCTCCCAGTGCCTCCTAGTGTGGTCTCCGTATCTCCAGTGTTCCCAGAGTCATCTCCCAGTGTCTTCTAATGTGGTCTCTCCGTATCTCCAGTGTTCCCAGAGTCATCTCCCAGTGTCTTCTAATGTGGTCTCTCCGTATCTCCAGTGTTCCCAGAGTCATCTCCCAGTGCCTTCTAGTGTGGTCTCCATATCTCCAGTGTTCCCACAGTCATCTCCCAGTGTCTTCTAGTGTGGTCTCCGTATCTCCAGTGTTCGCAGAATCATCTCCCAGTGTCTTCTAGTGTGGTCTCCGTATCTCCAGTGTTCCCAGAATCATCTCCCAGTGTCTTCTAGTGTGGTCTCCTTATATCCAGTGTTCCCAGAGTCATCTCCCAGTGTCTTCTAGTGTGGTCTCCGTATCTCCAGTGTTCCCAGAGTCATCTCCCAGTGTCTTCTAGTGTGGTCTCCGTATCTCCAGTGTTCCCAGAGTCATCTCCCAGCGTTTTCTAGTGTGGTCTCCGTATCTCCAGTGTTCCCAGAGTCATCTCCCAGTGTCTTCTAGTGTGGTCTCCATATCTCCAGTGTTCCCAGAATCATCTCCCAGTGTCTTCTAGTGTGGTCTCCGTATCTCCAGTGTTCCCAGAGTCATCTCCCAGTGTCTTCTAGTGTGGTCTCCGTATCTCCAGTGTTCCCAGAGTCATCTCCCAGTGTCTTCTAGTGTGGTCTCCGTATCTCCAGTGTTCCCAGAATCATCTCCCAGTGTCTTCTAGTGTGGTCTCCGTATCTTCAGTGTTCCCAGAGTCATCTCCCAGCGTCTTCTAGTGTGGTCTCCGTATCTCCAGTGTTCCCAGAATCATCCCCCAGTGTCTTCTAGTGTGGTCTCCGTATCTCCAGTGTTCCCAGAGTCATCTCCCAGTGTCTTCTAATGTGGTCTCTCCGTATCTCCAGTGTTCCCAGAGTCATCTCCCAGTGCCTCCTAGTGTGGTCTCCGTATCTCCAGTGTTCCCAGAATCATCTCCCAGTGTCTTCTAGTGTGGTCTCCGTATCTTCAGTGTTCCCAGAGTCACCTCCCAGTGTCTTCTAGTGTGGTCTCCGTATATCCAGTGTTCCCAGAGTCATCTCCCAGTGTCTTCTAGTGTGGTCTATGTATCTCCAGTGTTCCCAGAGTCATCTCCCAGTGCCTTCTAGTGTGGTCTCTATATCTCCAGTGTTCCCACAGTCATCTCCCAGTGTCTTCTAGTGTGGTCTCCGTACCTCCAGTGTTCCCAGAATCATCTCCCAGTGTCTTCTAGTGTGGTCTCCGTATCTCCAGTGTTCCCACAGTCATCTCCCAGTGTCTTCTAGTGTGGTCTCCGTATCTCCAGTGTTCCCAGAGTCATCTCCCAGTGTCTTCTAGTGTGGTCTCCGTATCTCCAGTGTTCCCAGAATCATCTCCCAGTGTCTTCTAGTTAGTGATGGACGAACTTCCGACGGGACGTTTCGCGAACGCGAAACGCGAACGGGCACAAACGTTCGCGAAAACGACCGTTCGCCGCGGGCTCCATTGACTTCAATGGGAGGCGAATTTCGCAAACCTTTAGGTCGAATTTGCGGCCACGGGGTAATTATTAGGGGGTAGCACGTAGTCCCACCACCTGGACAATAGCATAATACATGTATGAGGTGAATTTGGGATCGATAACTACAAGCATTTTTTTTTTATTTGGGAAATTGTTCTGACAATTCAGGACTATGGAGCTAATGAAGGCAATGGAGGAGAGGGAAGGTCAGGGACCAGGGTAGGCAAACAAGAGGGTGCAGGAGATACAGAGCACTGACAGCAGCACCGTAATACAGAGCACTGACATCAGCACCGTGACATACAGCGCTGACAGCAGCTCCGTGACATACAGCGCTGACAGCAGCTCCGTGACATACAGCGCTGACAGCAGCTCCGTGACATACAGCGCTGACAGCAGCTCCGTGACATACAGCGCTGACAGCAGCTCCGTGACATACAGCGCTGACAGCAGCACCGTGACATACAGCGCTGACAGCAGCTCCGTGACATACAGCGCTGACAGCAGCTCCGTGACATACAGCGCTGACAGCAGCTCCGTGACATACAGCGCTGACAGCAGCTCCGTGACATACAGCGCTGACAGCAGCTCCGTGACATACAGCGCTGACAGCAGCACCGTGACATACAGCGCTGACAGCAGCTCCGTGACATACAGCGCTGACAGCAGCTCCGTGACATACAGCGCTGACAGCAGCTCCGTGACATACAGCGCTGACAGCAGCTCCGTGACATACAGCGCTGACAGCAGCTCCGTGACATACAGCGCTGACAGCAGCTCCGTGACATACAGCGCTGACAGCAGCTCCGTGACATACAGCGCTGACAGCAGCTCCGTGACATACAGCGCTGACAGCAGCTCCGTGACATACAGCGCTGACAGCAGCTCCGTGACATACAGCGCTGACAGCAGCTCCGTGACATACAGCGCTGACAGCAGCTCCGTGACATACAGCGCTGACAGCAGCACCGTAAGCAGCCCCAGGAGGAAGTCAGCACAGCACAGGGATGGTGTGATCCCCTCATAATAAGAACCCCCAGGAGGAAGTCAGCACAGCACAGGGATGGTGGGAGCCCCTCATAATAAGAACACCCAGGAGGAAGTCAGCACAGCACAGGGATGGTGGGAACCCCTCATAATAAGCAGCCCCAGTAGAAATATGACACCGCTCAACCTCTTCAAAGAGGAGGGTAGGGGCATATAGTACGGTGTGCTTTTTTGGGTCAGGGAAGTGAGCCAAATGAATTAAGAAGGTCTGTGTGCTTGATTCCAAAAATTGTTTATAGACATATACATGGTCTACTGATCACATGTGTTGAATTCCTCCGAGATCCATGCCTCATTCATTTTTAGAAATGTGAGGTAGTTAACACTGTGGTGAGCTAGGCGAGTACGCTTATCGGTCACAATCCCCCCTGCTGCGCTGAACGTCCTTTCGGACAGGACACTGGATGAGGGGCAAGCCAACAGTTCGATTGCAAATTGGGCAAGCTCTGGCCAGAGGTCAAGCCTGCCCACCCAGTAGTCTAGGGGTTCATCACTCCTCAGAGCGTCCACATCGGCCGTTAACCCAATGTAGTCGGACACCTGACGGTCTAGGCGTTCCCTGATGCTGGATCCGGATGACACCTGTCGATGGGTCGGCTGAAAGAATGACCTCATATCCGAAGTCACCAACACATCTTCAAACCGGCCTCTTCTTGCAGGCGCTGTTGGATTGGTACCCGCAAATCCTTCTCTGGGAGTGGGAATTGCTCCTCTGCCAGCGCACGCAAAAGCAGAATGCAGCATTTCTCGAAGCAAGGCCTGGAAGTGCTGCATTCTGACAGCCCTCTGCGACGGCGGTAACATTTCCGCCATTTTGTGTTTGTACCGGGGGTCTAAGTACGTTGCCACCCAGTACTGGTCCTTGACCCTCATGCTTTTTATACGGGGGTCCCTATTAAAACACTGGAGCATGAAGGCCCCCATTTGCACTAAAGTGGAAGCGGTGTGGTGGCCTGGCTCCTGCTCATCATCCAGGATAATGTCGTCCTCTTCATTCTCCTCTCCCCATCCTCGCACAACAGGGATCCCAGAAAGGTTTAAAGCATGCTCTTCTTGCTCCTGCTCATCCGCCCCGGCACCATCCTCCTCTGACTCCTCATCAGACTCCTGTTGTTGACTTGTCTCAGATAGAGTAGCCCCCCCTGGGAATTCATCCAGCATTGCGACTTCCTCATCTTCCCGCTCCTGCTCCTCCACAGCCTGATCAATGACACGACGCAATGCACGCTCCAGAAAGAAGGCATAAGGTACCATGTCACTGATGGCGCCATGGCTGCGACTGACCAGTTTGGTGATCTCCTCAAATGGCCGCAGAAGTCTGCATGTGTCGCGCATGAGCAGCCACTGGCGCGGTGAAAAAAAACCCAGCTCCCCAGAACCGTTTCTTTCGCAGAGTTCATACAGGTAGACGTTAACTGCACGTTTCTGCTGGAGCAGCCTATCAAGCATATAGAAGGTTGAGTTCCATCGCGTCGGGCAATCGCAAATAAGACGTCTGACCGGCAGATGGTGTCGCCGCTGAATGTCAGCAAGGCGAGCCATGGCCGTGTAAGATCTTCTGAAATGGGCCGAGATTTTCCTTGCCTGCCGCAAGATGTCCTGGACCCCAGGGTATTTGACAAGGAATCGCTGCACGACCAAGTTTAAGACGTGTGCCATGCACGGCACGTGCGTGATTTTGCCCTGTTTCAATGCGCTAAGCAGATTGGCACCGTTGTCACACACCACTTTACCAACTGTCAAATTGAGCGGTGTTAGCCACTCATCTGCCTGTGAACGCAAAGCTGAAAGGAGTGCCGGGCCAGTGTGGCTCTTTGCTTCCAGGCACAACAGACGCAGCACGGCATGGCAACGTCTCACCTGGCATGTGGAATAGGTTCTGGGGAGCTTGGGCGGTGCAGTGGAAGAGACGCTAGCAGCGGAAAAGGAGGAGGCAGCTGAGGAGGAGAGGGAGGAGGATGGAGTAGGAGGAGGAGAAGAAGAGTCAGGCCTGCATGCAATCCGTGGCGGTAAAACCAAATCTACACGGGTGCCACGGGTTACATGCTTGACGGCCGTCAGAAGGTTCACCCAGTGGGCAGTAAAACTGATATACCTTCCCTGCCCGTGTTTGCTAGACCACGTGTCTGTGGTCAGATGTATCTTGGCACCGACACTGTGTGCCAGAGATACATTCACTTGCCGCTGAACATGGCCATATAGCTCTGGGATGCCCTTCTCTGAGAAATACTTCCTTCCTGGGACCTTCCATTGTGGTGTTCCAATGGCCACAAATTTGCGAAAGGCCTCCGAGTCCACCAGTTTATATGGCAGTAGTTGGCGGGCTATGAGTTCTGACAAGCCAGCCGCCAACCGTTGGGCAAGAGGGTTATCCGGCGTCATCATTTTTTTACGCTCAAACATTAGGCCCACGGAAGCCTGCCTTTTTGCAGAAAAATGTGAGCTTGGCGTGATGGAAGGTGGAGTGGAGGACAATTGTGAGGAGAGAGGAGAAGGAGAAGTAGAAGACGAGGCTGGACGGTGAGAGCCTGCAGTGTGGCTTTGTGTGTTCCGTTGCTCCCACTGGGCTCGGTGATGGCTGCTCATGTGCCTTCTTAAGGCGGTCGTCCCTAGGTGAGTATTGGGCTTACCGCGACTAACGCGTTGACTGCAAAGATTGCAGATGGCAACGCTATTGTCAGCAGCGGACACGTTAAAAAAAGCCCACACTGCGGAGCCATGTGCCGGTGTCCTGGGAGCGCCAGATGTGACCGTACATGGTCGATGACTCGCTCCTGATACATTTGCAGTCTGCTTTGTCCCTGCTGTGCAATGTAAGTCATTGCTGCTTCTCCTCCCTATCTGCTGGTCCATATCTCCCTCTGAACTCCCCTCCTCTTCCTCTCTTGTGGGCACCCACGTGACATCACTAGACACGTCATCATCAACGTCACCTTCCCCACCGCTATAAGTAGAGTAGGCAGCAACACCGGGGACCAACCTCCTCCTTGGGCTGATCTGGGTACTGGCGTCAGACTGCTGAGTAGCGCTTGTTGCTACCTCCTCTTCCTGATCCAATACCAAGAGTGGCTGCGCATCAGAAATGTCCTCTTGATATGGATCGGAAAATAATTCCAGTGACTCAAGCGGAAGGTATGTGGTGGTGGTGGTGGTGGTCGTGTTGTTGGTGGTAGTGTCTTTGGGGGTGCACATAGCAGAGAGTGAAGAAGAGGGTGCAGATCGAGAGGATGAGGAGGGTGCAGAAGAGTAAGGCTGAGCGAGCCACTCAACCAAGTCTGGTGCATCCTTTAAAGTAATTGAACGCACCTTCTGCAACTTCCCACTTTGGCTCAAGCCTGTTGCTCCTGCCCTACCCCTACCACCCCTGCGGAAGGGCCTGCCTCTTCCTCTGCATGTCATTTTTTAAATGACCCTGTGACAAAACTCTTAGTCCCTATACCGCTGAAGGACTGCTGCAGTATAGGTGAGCGGTCAGCAGTGGTGCACGTCAACCCTATCTATTGTGGACCTATAGCGGTCCTTACAGAACAGCAGACTGTACCGCACTCAAGCCTATGTACCGTAGCACCCTATACCAAGTTACCAGTCCTTATAAGAACTTTTGTGGACCAAGCAGGTTGTGTATTAGTGTTTAGCAGACTGTACGTCAGTCCCTATACCGCTGAAGGACTGCTGCAGTATAGGGCAGCGGTCAGCAGTGGTGCACGTCAACCCTATCTATTGTGGACCTATAGCGGTCCTTACAGAACAGCAGACTGTACCGCACTCAAGCCTATGTACCGTAGCACCCTATACCAAGTTACCAGTCCTTATAAGAACTTTTGTGGACCAAGCAGGTTGTGTATTAGTGTTTAGCAGACTGTACGTCAGTCCCTATACCGCTGAAGGACTGCTGCAGTATAGGGCAGCGGTCAGCAGTGGTGCACGTCAACCCTATCTATTGTGGACCGATAGCGGTCCTTACAGAACAGCAGACTGTACCGCACTCAAGCCTATGTACCGTAGCACCCTATACCAAGTTACCAGTCCTTATAAGAACTTTTGTGGAACAAGCAGGTTGTGTGTTAGTGATTAGCAGACTGTACGTCAGTCCCTATACCAATGAAGGACTGCTGCAGTATAGGGCAGCGGTCAGCAGTAGTGCACGGCAACCCTATGTATTGTGGACCGATAGCGGTCCTTACAGAACAGCAGACTGTAACGCACTCAGGCCTATGTACCGTAGCACCCTATACCAAGTTACCAGTCCTTATAAGAACTTTTGTGGAACAAGCAGGTTGTGTGTTAGTGATTAGCAGACTGTACGTCAGTCCCTATACCAATGAAGGACTGCTGCAGTATAGGGCAGCGGTCAGCAGTAGTGCACGGCAACCCTATGTATTGTGGACCGATAGCGGTCCTTACAGAACAGCAGACTGTAACGCACTCAGGCCTATGTACCGTAGCACCCTATACCAAGTTACCAGTCCTTATAAGAACTTTTGTGGACCAAGCAGGTTGTGTGTTAGTGATTAGCAGACTGTACGTCAGTCCCTATACCAATGAAGGACTGCTGCAGTATAGGGCAGCGGTCAGCAGTAGTGCACGGCAACCCTATGTATTGTGGACCGATAGCGGTCCTTACAGAACAGCAGACTGTACTGCACTCAGGCCTATGTACCGTAGCACCCTATACCAAGTTACCAGTCCTTATAAAAACTTTTGTGGACCAAGCAGGTTGTGTGTTAGTGTTTAGCAGACTGTGCGTCAGTCCCTATACCGCTGAAGGACTGCTGCAGTATAGGGCAGCGGTCAGCAGTAGTGCACGGCAACCCTATGTATTGTGGACCGATAGCGGTCCTTACAGAACAGCAGACTGTAACGCACTCAGGCCTATGTACCGTAGCACCCTATACCAAGTTACCAGTCCTTATAAGAACTTTTGTGGACCAAGCAGGTTGTGTGTTAGTGATTAGCAGACTGTACGTCAGTCCCTATACCAATGAAGGACTGCTGCAGTATAGGGCAGCGGTCAGCAGTAGTGCACGGCAACCCTATGTATTGTGGACCGATAGCGGTCCTTACAGAACAGCAGACTGTAACGCACTCAGGCCTATGTACCGTAGCACCCTATACCAAGTTACCAGTCCTTATAAGAACTTTTGTGGACCAAGCAGGTTGTGTGTTAGTGATTAGCAGACTGTACGTCAGTCCCTATACCAATGAAGGACTGCTGCAGTATAGGGCAGCGGTCAGCAGTAGTGCACGGCAACCCTATGTATTGTGGACCGATAGCGGTCCTTACAGAACAGCAGACTGTAACGCACTCAGGCCTATGTACCGTAGCACCCTATACCAAGTTACCAGTCCTTATAAGAACTTTTGTGGACCAAGCAGGTTGTGTGTTAGTGATTAGCAGACTGTACGTCAGTCCCTATACCAATGAAGGACTGCTGCAGTATAGGGCAGCGGTCAGCAGTAGTGCACGGCAACCCTATGTATTGTGGACCGATAGCGGTCCTTACAGAACAGCAGACTGTACTGCACTCAGGCCTATGTACCGTAGCACCCTATACCAAGTTACCAGTCCTTATAAAAACTTTTGTGGACCAAGCAGGTTGTGTGTTAGTGTTTAGCAGACTGTGCGTCAGTCCCTATACCGCTGAAGGACTGCTGCAGTATAGGGCAGCGGTCAGCAGTAGTGCACGGCAACCCTATGTATTGTGGACCGATAGCGGTCCTTACAGAACAGCAGACTGTAACGCACTCAGGCCTATGTACCGTAGCACCCTATACCAAGTTACCAGTCCTTATAAGAACTTTTGTGGACCAAGCAGGTTGTGTGTTAGTGATTAGCAGACTGTACGTCAGTCCCTATACCAATGAAGGACTGCTGCAGTATAGGGCAGCGGTCAGCAGTAGTGCACGGCAACCCTATGTATTGTGGACCGATAGCGGTCCTTACAGAACAGCAGACTGTAACGCACTCAGGCCTATGTACCGTAGCACCCTATACCAAGTTACCAGTCCTTATAAGAACTTTTGTGGACCAAGCAGGTTGTGTGTTAGTGATTAGCAGACTGTACGTCAGTCCCTATACCAATGAAGGACTGCTGCAGTATAGGGCAGCGGTCAGCAGTAGTGCACGGCAACCCTATGTATTGTGGACCGATAGCGGTCCTTACAGAACAGCAGACTGTAACGCACTCAGGCCTATGTACCGTAGCACCCTATACCAAGTTACCAGTCCTTATAAGAACTTTTGTGGACCAAGCAGGTTGTGTGTTAGTGATTAGCAGACTGTACGTCAGTCCCTATACCAATGAAGGACTGCTGCAGTATAGGGCAGCGGTCAGCAGTAGTGCACGGCAACCCTATGTATTGTGGACCGATAGCGGTCCTTACAGAACAGCAGACTGTACTGCACTCAGGCCTATGTACCGTAGCACCCTATACCAAGTTACCAGTCCTTATAAGAACTTTTGTGGAACAAGCAGGTTGTGTGTTAGTGATTAGCAGACTGTACGTCAGTCCCTATACCAATGAAGGACTGCTGCAGTATAGGGCAGCGGTCAGCAGTAGTGCACGGCAACCCTATGTATTGTGGACCGATAGCGGTCCTTACAGAACAGCAGACTGTAACGCACTCAGGCCTATGTACCGTAGCACCCTATACCAAGTTACCAGTCCTTATAAGAACTTTTGTGGACCAAGCAGGTTGTGTGTTAGTGATTAGCAGACTGTACGTCAGTCCCTATACCAATGAAGGACTGCTGCAGTATAGGGCAGCGGTCAGCAGTAGTGCACGGCAACCCTATGTATTGTGGACCGATAGCGGTCCTTACAGAACAGCAGACTGTAACGCACTCAGGCCTATGTACCGTAGCACCCTATACCAAGTTACCAGTCCTTATAAGAACTTTTGTGGACCAAGCAGGTTGTGTGTTAGTGATTAGCAGACTGTACGTCAGTCCCTATACCAATGAAGGACTGCTGCAGTATAGGGCAGCGGTCAGCAGTAGTGCACGGCAACCCCATGTATTGTGGACCGATAGCGGTCCTTACAGAACAGCAGACTGTACTGCACTCAGGCCTATGTACCGTAGCACCCTATACCAAGTTACCAGTCCTTATAAAAACTTTTGTGGACCAAGCAGGTTGTGTGTTAGTGTTTAGCAGACTGTGCGTCAGTCCCTATACCGCTGAAGGACTGCTGCAGTATAGGGCAGCGGTCAGCAGTAGTGCACGGCAACCCTATGTATTGTGGACCGATAGCGGTCCTTACAGAACAGCAGACTGTAACGCACTCAGGCCTATGTACCGTAGCACCCTATACCAAGTTACCAGTCCTTATAAGAACTTTTGTGGACCAAGCAGGTTGTGTGTTAGTGATTAGCAGACTGTACGTCAGTCCCTATACCAATGAAGGACTGCTGCAGTATAGGGCAGCGGTCAGCAGTAGTGCACGGCAACCCTATGTATTGTGGACCGATAGCGGTCCTTACAGAACAGCAGACTGTAACGCACTCAGGCCTATGTACCGTAGCACCCTATACCAAGTTACCAGTCCTTATAAGAACTTTTGTGGACCAAGCAGGTTGTGTGTTAGTGATTAGCAGACTGTACGTCAGTCCCTATACCAATGAAGGACTGCTGCAGTATAGGGCAGCGGTCAGCAGTAGTGCACGGCAACCCTATGTATTGTGGACCGATAGCGGTCCTTACAGAACAGCAGACTGTAACGCACTCAGGCCTATGTACCGTAGCACCCTATACCAAGTTACCAGTCCTTATAAGAACTTTTGTGGACCAAGCAGGTTGTGTGTTAGTGATTAGCAGACTGTACGTCAGTCCCTATACCAATGAAGGACTGCTGCAGTATAGGGCAGCGGTCAGCAGTAGTGCACGGCAACCCTATGTATTGTGGACCGATAGCGGTCCTTACAGAACAGCAGACTGTACCGCACCCAAGCCTATGTACCGTAGCACCCTAGACAGACCAAGTTACCAGTCCTGATAAAGAGCTTTGTGGAACAAGTGAGTTGTGAATGATTAGCAGACTGCAGCAGAAGGGCAGCAGTCAAGTATAATATTCTTTCTATATTTGGAAGAAAGAATATTATACGTGTACAAGCCTATTACCGTACCACTGATACCAGTCCTGAAAAGAACCTTTGTGGAACTAATAGTAACAGCAAGTCTTTAAAATTATCCTCACTGCCTGACACACTGCTTCCTGCCTGTCCCTATACAAATTGGCAAAAAAGAGTAGGCTGGAACGATTAGCTGGAACAGCTCTTTTGTGGACCTGATAGTAACAGCTAATGATGATGATGATGATGATGATGAAGAAAGACTAATCTGGCTGAGCTGTCCCTAAAATAGCAGCATACAGCGCTCTGTCCCTTTATCTAAACTGACAAAAGAAACTCAGGCTGCTGACCTAACACCTATACCAGTCCTGAAAAGAACTTTTGTGTACCAAATAGCTAGCGTTTTCTCTGTCCCTACTCCACACAGGATCCTTTCCCTACAGTGACAGAAGAAAGAATGTAAAATGGCCACCGGATCGGGTGTATTTATAGGTTAGGGGGAATGTCCAAGTGTCCATGAGCTGTCATGTCTCAATTGGTTGTCCTGTAACACATGATAAACGTGTCACGAAAGGTTAAAGTTCTTGTATACATTAAACACGTAAGTCCGCCGGGGCGAACGACGGAAAAAGGCGTTCGAACCCGCGGACGGCGAAAGTCGGAAATTCGCCGCGAAACGACCGCCGGGCGAACCGTTCGGCCATCACTACTTCTAGTGTGGTCTCCTTATATCCAGTGTTCCCAGAGTCATCTCCCAGTGTCTTCTAGTGTGGTCTCTGTATCTCCAGTGTTCCCAGAGTCATCTCCCAGCGTTTTCTAGTGTGTTCTCCGTATCTCCAGTGTTCCCAGAATCATCTCCCAGTGTCTTCTAGTGTGGTCTCCGTATCTTCAGTGTTCCCAGAGTCATCTCCCAGTGTCTTCTAGTGTGGTCTCCGTATCTTCAGTGTTCCCAGAGTCATCTCCCAGCGTCTTCTAATGTGGTCTCTCCGTATCTCCAGTGTTCCCAGAGTCATCTCCCAGTGTCTTCTAGTGTGGTCTCCATATCTCCAGTGTTCCCAGAGTCATCTCCCAGTGTCTTCTAGTGTGGTCTCCGTATTTCCAGTGTTCCCAGAGTCATCCCCCAGTGTCTTCTAGTGTGGTCTCCGTATCTCCAGTGTTCCCAGAGTCATCTCCCAGTGTCTTCTAGTGTGGTCTCCGTATCTCCAGTGTTCCCAGAGTCATCTCCCAGTGTCTTCTAGTGTGGTCTCCGTATCTCCAGTGTTCCCAGAGTCATCCCCCAGTGTCTTCTAGGGTAGTTCTCCGTATCTCCAGTGTTCCCAGAGTCATCTCCCAGTGCCTTCTAGTGTGGTCTCCATATCTCCAGTGTTCCCACAGTCATCTCCCAGTGTCTTCTAGTGTGGTCTCCGTATCTCCAGTGTTCGCAGAATCATCTCCCAGTGTCTTCTAGTGTGGTCTCCGTATCTCCAGTGTTCCCAGAATCATCTCCCAGTGTCTTCTAGTGTGGTCTCCTTATATCCAGTGTTCCCAGAGTCATCTCCCAGTGTCTTCTAGTGTGGTCTCCGTATCTCCAGTGTTCCCAGAGTCATCTCCCAGCGTTTTCTAGTGTGGTCTCCGTATCTCCAGTGTTCCCAGAGTCATCTCCCAGTGTCTTCTAGTGTGGTCTCCATATCTCCAGTGTTCCCAGAATCATCTCCCAGTGTCTTCTAGTGTGGTCTCCGTATCTCCAGTGTTCCCAGAGTCATCTCCCAGTGTCTTCTAGTGTGGTCTCCGTATCTCCAGTGTTCCCAGAGTCATCTCCCAGTGTCTTCTAGTGTGGTCTCCGTATCTCCAGTGTTCCCAGAGTCATCCCCCAGTGTCTTCTAGTGTGGTCTCCGTATCTCCAGTGTTCCCAGAGTCATCTCCCAGTGTCTTCTAGTGTGGTCTCCGTATCTCCAGTGTTCCCAGAGTCATCTCCCAGTGTCTTCTAGTGTGGTCTCCGTATCTCCAGTGTTCCCAGAGTCATCCCCCAGTGTCTTCTAGGGTAGTTCTCCGTATCTCCAGTGTTCCCAGAGTCATCTCCCAGTGCCTTCTAGTGTGGTCTCCATATCTCCAGTGTTCCCACAGTCATCTCCCAGTGTCTTCTAGTGTGGTCTCCGTATCTCCAGTGTTCGCAGAATCATCTCCCAGTGTCTTCTAGTGTGGTCTCCGTATCTCCAGTGTTCCCAGAATCATCTCCCAGTGTCTTCTAGTGTGGTCTCCTTATATCCAGTGTTCCTAGAGTCATCTCCCAGTGTCTTTTAGTGTGGTCTCTGTATCTCCAGTGTTCCCAGAGTCATCTCCCAGTGCCTCCTAGTGTGGTCTCCGTATCTCCAGTGTTCCCAGAGTCATCTCCCAGTGTCTTCTAGTGTGGTCTCCGTATCTCCAGTGTTCCCAGAGTCATCTCCCAGTGCCTCCTAGTGTGGTCTCCGTATCTCCAGTGTTCCCAGAATCATCTCCCAGTGTCTTCTAGTGTGGTCTATGTATCTCCAGTGTTCCCAGAGTCATCTCCCAGTGCCTTCTAGTGTGGTCTCCATATCTCCAGTGTTCCCACAGTCATCTCCCAGTGTCTTCTAGTGTGGTCTCCGTATCTCCAGTGTTCGCAGAATCATCTCCCAGTGTCTTCTAGTGTGGTCTCCGTATCTCCAGTGTTCCCAGAGTCATCTCCCAGTGTCTTCTAGTGTGGTCTCCTTATATCCAGTGTTCCCAGAGTCATCTCCCAGTGTCTTCTAGGGTGGTCTCCGTATCTCCAGTGTTCCCAGAGTCATCTCCCAGTGTCTTCTAGTGTGGTCTCCGTATCTCCAGTGTTCCCAGAGTCATCTCCCAGTGTCTTCTAGTGTGGTCTCCGTATCTCCAGTGTTCCCAGAGTCATCTCCCAGCGTTTTCTAGTGTGGTCTCCGTATCTCCAGTGTTCCCAGAGTCATCTCCCAGTGTCTTCTAGTGTGGTCTCCATATCTCCAGTGTTCCCAGAATCATCTCCCAGTGTCTTCTAGTGTGGTCTCCGTATCTCCAGTGTTCCCAGAGTCATCTCCCAGTGTCTTCTAGTGTGGTCTCCGTATCTCCAGTGTTCCCAGAGTCATCTCCCAGTGTCTTCTAGTGTGGTCTCCGTATCTCCAGTGTTCCCAGAGTCATCCCCCAGTGTCTTCTAGTGTGGTCTCCGTATCTCCAGTGTTCCCAGAGTCATCTCCCAGTGTCTTCTAGTGTGGTCTCCGTATCTCCAGTGTTCCCAGAGTCATCTCCCAGTGTCTTCTAGTGTGGTCTCCGTATCTCCAGTGTTCCCAGAGTCATCCCCCAGTGTCTTCTAGGGTAGTTCTCCGTATCTCCAGTGTTCCCAGAGTCATCTCCCAGTGCCTTCTAGTGTGGTCTCCATATCTCCAGTGTTCCCACAGTCATCTCCCAGTGTCTTCTAGTGTGGTCTCCGTATCTCCAGTGTTCGCAGAATCATCTCCCAGTGTCTTCTAGTGTGGTCTCCGTATCTCCAGTGTTCCCAGAATCATCTCCCAGTGTCTTCTAGTGTGGTCTCCTTATATCCAGTGTTCCCAGAGTCATCTCCCAGTGTCTTTTAGTGTGGTCTCCGTATCTCCAGTGTTCCCAGAGTCATCTCCCAGTGTCTTCTAGTGTGGTCTCCGTATCTCCAGTGTTCCCAGAGTCATCTCCCAGTGCCTCCTAGTGTGGTCTCCGTATCTCCAGTGTTCCCAGAGTCATCTCCCAGTGTCTTCTAGTGTCGTCTCCGTATCTCCAGTGTTCCCAGAGTCATCTCCCAGTGCCTCCTAGTGTGGTCTCCGTATCTCCAGTGTTCCCAGAGTCATCTCCCAGTGTCTTCTAATGTGGTCTCTCCGTATCTCCAGTGTTCCCAGAGTCATCTCCCAGTGTCTTCTAATGTGGTCTCTCCGTATCTCCAGTGTTCCCAGAGTCATCTCCCAGTGTCTTCTAGTGTGGTCTCCGTATCTCCAGTGTTCCCAGAGTCATCTCCCAGTGCCTCCTAGTGTGGTCTCCGTATCTCCAGTGTTCCCAGAATCATCTCCCAGTGTCTTCTAGTGTGGTCTATGTATCTCCAGTGTTCCCAGAGTCATCTCCCAGTGCCTTCTAGTGTGGTCTCCATATCTCCAGTGTTCCCACAGTCATCTCCCAGTGTCTTCTAGTGTGGTCTCCGTATCTCCAGTGTTCGCAGAATCATCTCCCAGTGTCTTCTAGTGTGGTCTCCGTATCTCCAGTGTTCCCAGAGTCATCTCCCAGTGTCTTCTAGTGTGGTCTCCATATCTCCAGTGTTCCCAGAGTCATCTCCCAGTGTCTTCTAGGGTGGTCTCCGTATCTCCAGTGTTCCCAGAGTCATCTCCCAGCGTTTTCTAGTGTGGTCTCCGTATCTCCAGTGTTCCCAGAGTCATCTCCCAGTGTCTTCTAGTGTGGTCTCCATATCTCCAGTGTTCCCAGAATCATCTCCCAGTGTCTTCTAGTGTGGTCTCCGTATCTCCAGTGTTCCCAGAGTCATCTCCCAGTGTCTTCTAGTGTGGTCTCCGTATCTCCAGTGTTCCCAGAGTCATCTCCCAGTGTCTTCTAGTGTGGTCTCCGTATCTCCAGTGTTCCCAGAGTCATCTCCCAGTGTCTTCTAGTGTGGTCTCCGTATCTCCAGTGTTCCCAGAGTCATCTCCCAGTGTCTTCTAGTGTGGTCTATGTATCTCCAGTGTTCCCAGAGTCATCTCCCAGTGCCTTCTAGTGTGGTCTCCATATCTCCAGTGTTCCCACAGTCATCTCCCAGTGTCTTCTAGTGTGGTCTCCGTATCTCCAGTGTTCGCAGAATCATCTCCCAGTGTCTTCTAGTGTGGTCTCCGTATCTCCAGTGTTCCCAGAATCATCTCCCAGTGTCTTCTAGTGTGGTCTCCTTATATCCAGTGTTCCCAGAGTCATCTCCCAGTGTCTTCTAGTGTGGTTTCCGTATCTCCAGTGTTCCCAGAGTCATCTCCCAGTGTCTTCTAGTGTGGTCTCCGTATCTCCAGTGTTCCCAGAGTCATCTCCCAGTGCCTCCTAGTGTGGTTTCCGTATCTCCAGTGTTCCCAGAGTCATCTCCCAGTGTCTTCTAGTGTGGTCTCCGTATCTCCAGTGTTCCCAGAGTCATCTCCCAGTGCCTCCTAGTGTGGTCTCCGTATCTCCAGTGTTCCCAGAGTCATCTCCCAGTGTCTTCTAATGTGGTCTCTCCGTATCTCCAGTGTTCCCAGAGTCATCTCCCAGTGTCTTCTAATGTGGTCTCTCCGTATCTCCAGTGTTCCCAGAGTCATCTCCCAGTGTCTTTTAGTGTGGTCTCCGTATCTCCAGTGTTCCCAGAGTCATCTCCCAGTGTCTTCTAGTGTGGTCTCCGTATCTCCAGTGTTCCCAGAGTCATCTCCCAGTGCCTCCTAGTGTGGTCTCCGTATCTCCAGTGTTCCCAGAGTCATCTCCCAGTGTCTTCTAGTGTCGTCTCCGTATCTCCAGTGTTCCCAGAGTCATCTCCCAGTGCCTCCTAGTGTGGTCTCCGTATCTCCAGTGTTCCCAGAGTCATCTCCCAGTGTCTTCTAATGTGGTCTCTCCGTATCTCCAGTGTTCCCAGAGTCATCTCCCAGTGTCTTCTAATGTGGTCTCTCCGTATCTCCAGTGTTCCCAGAGTCATCTCCCAGTGTCTTCTAGTGTGGTCTCCGTATCTCCAGTGTTCCCAGAGTCATCTCCCAGTGCCTCCTAGTGTGGTCTCCGTATCTCCAGTGTTCCCAGAATCATCTCCCAGTGTCTTCTAGTGTGGTCTATGTATCTCCAGTGTTCCCAGAGTCATCTCCCAGTGCCTTCTAGTGTGGTCTCCATATCTCCAGTGTTCCCACAGTCATCTCCCAGTGTCTTCTAGTGTGGTCTCCGTATCTCCAGTGTTCGCAGAATCATCTCCCAGTGTCTTCTAGTGTGGTCTCCGTATCTCCAGTGTTCCCAGAGTCATCTCCCAGTGTCTTCTAGTGTGGTCTCCATATCTCCAGTGTTCCCAGAGTCATCTCCCAGTGTCTTCTAGGGTGGTCTCCGTATCTCCAGTGTTCCCAGAGTCATCTCCCAGCGTTTTCTAGTGTGGTCTCCGTATCTCCAGTGTTCCCAGAGTCATCTCCCAGTGTCTTCTAGTGTGGTCTCCATATCTCCAGTGTTCCCAGAATCATCTCCCAGTGTCTTCTAGTGTGGTCTCCGTATCTCCAGTGTTCCCAGAGTCATCTCCCAGTGTCTTCTAGTGTGGTCTCCGTATCTCCAGTGTTCCCAGAGTCATCTCCCAGTGTCTTCTAGTGTGGTCTCCGTATCTCCAGTGTTCCCAGAGTCATCTCCCAGTGTCTTCTAGTGTGGTCTCCGTATCTCCAGTGTTCCCAGAGTCATCTCCCAGTGTCTTCTAGTGTGGTCTATGTATCTCCAGTGTTCCCAGAGTCATCTCCCAGTGCCTTCTAGTGTGGTCTCCATATCTCCAGTGTTCCCACAGTCATCTCCCAGTGTCTTCTAGTGTGGTCTCCGTATCTCCAGTGTTCGCAGAATCATCTCCCAGTGTCTTCTAGTGTGGTCTCCGTATCTCCAGTGTTCCCAGAATCATCTCCCAGTGTCTTCTAGTGTGGTCTCCTTATATCCAGTGTTCCCAGAGTCATCTCCCAGTGTCTTCTAGTGTGGTTTCCGTATCTCCAGTGTTCCCAGAGTCATCTCCCAGTGTCTTCTAGTGTGGTCTCCGTATCTCCAGTGTTCCCAGAGTCATCTCCCAGTGCCTCCTAGTGTGGTTTCCGTATCTCCAGTGTTCCCAGAGTCATCTCCCAGTGTCTTCTAGTGTGGTCTCCGTATCTCCAGTGTTCCCAGAGTCATCTCCCAGTGCCTCCTAGTGTGGTCTCCGTATCTCCAGTGTTCCCAGAGTCATCTCCCAGTGTCTTCTAATGTGGTCTCTCCGTATCTCCAGTGTTCCCAGAGTCATCTCCCAGTGTCTTCTAATGTGGTCTCTCCGTATCTCCAGTGTTCCCAGAGTCATCTCCCAGTGCCTTCTAGTGTGGTCTCCATATCTCCAGTGTTCCCACAGTCATCTCCCAGTGTCTTCTAGTGTGGTCTCCGTATCTCCAGTGTTCGCAGAATCATCTCCCAGTGTCTTCTAGTGTGGTCTCCGTATCTCCAGTGTTCCCAGAATCATCTCCCAGTGTCTTCTAGTGTGGTCTCCTTATATCCAGTGTTCCCAGAGTCATCTCCCAGTGTCTTCTAGTGTGGTCTCCGTATCTCCAGTGTTCCCAGAGTCATCTCCCAGTGTCTTCTAGTGTGGTCTCCGTATCTCCAGTGTTCCCAGAGTCATCTCCCAGCGTTTTCTAGTGTGGTCTCCGTATCTCCAGTGTTCCCAGAGTCATCTCCCAGTGTCTTCTAGTGTGGTCTCCATATCTCCAGTGTTCCCAGAATCATCTCCCAGTGTCTTCTAGTGTGGTCTCCGTATCTCCAGTGTTCCCAGAGTCATCTCCCAGTGTCTTCTAGTGTGGTCTCCGTATCTCCAGTGTTCCCAGAGTCATCTCCCAGTGTCTTCTAGTGTGGTCTCCGTATCTCCAGTGTTCCCAGAATCATCTCCCAGTGTCTTCTAGTGTGGTCTCCGTATCTTCAGTGTTCCCAGAGTCATCTCCCAGCGTCTTCTAGTGTGGTCTCCGTATCTCCAGTGTTCCCAGAATCATCCCCCAGTGTCTTCTAGTGTGGTCTCCGTATCTCCAGTGTTCCCAGAGTCATCTCCCAGTGTCTTCTAATGTGGTCTCTCCGTATCTCCAGTGTTCCCAGAGTCATCTCCCAGTGCCTCCTAGTGTGGTCTCCGTATCTCCAGTGTTCCCAGAATCATCTCCCAGTGTCTTCTAGTGTGGTCTCCGTATCTTCAGTGTTCCCAGAGTCACCTCCCAGTGTCTTCTAGTGTGGTCTCCGTATATCCAGTGTTCCCAGAGTCATCTCCCAGTGTCTTCTAGTGTGGTCTATGTATCTCCAGTGTTCCCAGAGTCATCTCCCAGTGCCTTCTAGTGTGGTCTCTATATCTCCAGTGTTCCCACAGTCATCTCCCAGTGTCTTCTAGTGTGGTCTCCGTATCTCCAGTGTTCCCAGAATCATCTCCCAGTGTCTTCTAGTGTGGTCTCCGTATCTCCAGTGTTCCCACAGTCATCTCCCAGTGTCTTCTAGTGTGGTCTCCGTATCTCCAGTGTTCCCAGAGTCATCTCCCAGTGTCTTCTAGTGTGGTCTCCGTATCTCCAGTGTTCCCAGAATCATCTCCCAGTGTCTTCTAGTGTGGTCTCCTTATATCCAGTGTTCCCAGAGTCATCTCCCAGTGTCTTCTAGTGTGGTCTCTGTATCTCCAGTGTTCCCAGAGTCATCTCCCAGCGTTTTCTAGTGTGTTCTCCGTATCTCCAGTGTTCCCAGAATCATCTCCCAGTGTCTTCTAGTGTGGTCTCCGTATCTTCAGTGTTCCCAGAGTCATCTCCCAGTGTCTTCTAGTGTGGTCTCCGTATCTTCAGTGTTCCCAGAGTCATCTCCCAGCGTCTTCTAGTGTGGTCTCCGTACCTCCAGTGTTCCCAGAATCATCTCCCAGTTTCTCCCAGTGTGATCTCTGTACCTCTAGTGTACCCAGTGTCCCTACCCAGTGCCTTCCACTCCAGTAGTATCTACACTGATCTCAGCATCACCCAGCCTATCCTATTTCACTCTCTGTATGTTCCTGACATCAACTACAATTCCAGCACATGTCATATCTTCTGAGCAAACCAGACTACCCAGACTACTTGTATACCTGTCTTTCGTAGCTCAGCCGGCATCCAGATGTCCTTCACCTCAGTGATTCCCTGTGTGTTCCAGCCTGCCATTCCTTTCCAGAAAATGTGCCCTCCAAGTCAGCGACTTGCTTCTGTGTTTCTCTGTGCACTGGGGTCACCACCTTATTTTCAAGCCCAACCGCAACGTTTTAGCGGCACACAGCGATTAATTTTTTTTGTAGTTTACACTATAGGATTGTAATAGACCTGGGACACCTTAGGGTACCCCAAGGAGAGTAGTAATGCAGCATGCATAGCTCACTGTGTCAGCAGTGGGTGTGCCCAAATTGTGATAATGGTGGGAGGGGATTAAGGGGTGTGATTAAATAAAACAATGTCAGTGTGTCCCCCAGTACAACCCCCCCCCCGATCAGACTTTCTCCCAATATAATCTCCCCCACCACCAGGTCAATATGTCCCCCAGTATAATCCTACCCCTTCCCCCAGGTCAATCTGTCCCCCAGTTCAGTGCCCCCCCTCCCCAAGTTAATTTGTCCCCTGGGTCAATCTGTCCCTTAATGTAATCCCCCCAGGTCAGTTTGTACCACGGTACAATTCTCCTCCAGAGGTCAATCTGTCCCCTGGTATAATCACCCAAGGTCAGTTTGTCCCCACGTACAAACCCCCCCCCCCTCCAGGTCAGTCTGTCCCCCAGAATAATCCTTCCCCCAGGTCAATTTATCGCCCAGTATAATGAAACCCAGAAACATGATTAAAAACCCGGACAGTCCAGACGAATCCCGGACAGGTGAGAACCCTACTGTGCACTCCAGCCTGCTTCCAGTGACCCCTTATGCACTCCTACTTCTTGGCCTGTTCTACCTACTGACCAGTGATCCCAGTGTCTCAGTGCTGCAAGGGACTACCTGCATAACAGCACTCAGTTCCCAGTAGCTGCCTGCTTGGATAAGCCAGAGGGCTGCAACCTGGGAGTCGCTCCCATCTCCACCTTCAGGCGCTCTGGTGAAGACAAAGGAGGCTCCTTAGACTCTGCATGCCCTTCTAGGACCTCTCAACTTTGCTGTACGTGCAGTCACGCTGGGTTACCCCATCCATGCCAAGGGGTATGCGGTCTATCCAAGACTCCTCATGCACTTCAACTGTATCCAGCTCCTTGCACCCTCTGGGGTCCCTGTGCACCCCTGCACTGCAAGTAACATGTGCAGATACTCCTGCCCCCCCCATGAGTCCAGCACCCTATGTTTCAAGTGACTTTTACTGGTACTCAGTGGTGTCGCTAAAGGGTGCCTTTTGGGGCTATAGCCTCTCTGCAGGGGTCCCCAAAGGGAGGGGAGGCTCTCTGGGGAAGATGATGTAAGTGGGGGGAGGCTCTCTGAGGACCCTGATTTTAAGAGGGAGGCTCTCTGGAGACCCTGATTTTAAGAGGGAGGCTCTCTGGGGGCCCTAATGTAAGGAGGAGGCTTTCTGGGGACCCTAATGTAAGGGGGGGGCTCTCTGGGGACCCTGATTTTAAGAGGGAGGCTCTCTGGGGACCCTGATGTATGGGGGAGCTCCCTGGGAAACCCTAATGTAAGGGGGAGCTCCCTGGGGACCATGATGCAAAGGGGGAGGCTCTCTGGGGACCCTGATTTTAAGAGGGAGGCTCTCTAGGGACCCTGGAGTAAGGGGGGCTCTCTTGGGACCCTGATGTAAGGGGAGGCTCTCTGGGGACCCTGATGTAAGTGGGGGGCTCTCTGGGAACCCTGATGTAAGTGGGGGGAGGCTCTCTGGGGACCCTGATTTTAAGAGGGAGGCTCTCTGGGGACCCTGATTTTAAGAGGGAGGCTCTCTGGGAGCCCTAATGTAAGGAGGGGGCTTTCTGGGGACCCTAATATAAGGGTGGGCTCTCTGGGGACCCTGATTTTAAGAGGGAGGCTCTCTGGGGACCCTGATGTAAGGGGGAGCTCCCTGGGAAATCCTAATGTAAGGGGGAGCTCCCTGGGGACCATGATGCAAAGGGGGAGGCTCTCTGGGGACCCTGATTTTAAGAGGGAGGCTCTCTAGGGACCCTGGAGTAAGGGGGGCTTTCTTGGGACCCTGATGTAAGGGGGGGGCTCTCTGGGGACCTTGATGTAAGGGGGGGGGCTCTCTGGGGACCCTGATGTAAGTGGAGGGCTCTCTGGGAACCTTGATGTAAGTGGAGGGCTCTCTGGGTATACACACACGCGTATATTACTGTACATACATGTGAATGCACGCCCAAGCATATGACTTTCTTTACTATGCTGCTATGGGCTCTAGCCACAGATCTTTTGTAGACCTAGCAACTCCCCTGCTGGTACTCCTTCCATCCTGTAAGTCCATCATTCCAGTGCTGCGAGATACCCCTGCACTTCTGTCTACCTGTAATTCTACACCTTAATACTTCTCTGAACCTGGTCAGCTGTAGCGCTCCACCACCACCAACAAGTCTGCACGTAAGACCAGCATGCCATGATCCCCGTGCTTCAACACAGTCGCTGGTGTGCGGTAGGATTACTGTGGTGCCATGCGCCAATCTTCCATGGGCGTCGTGCATTTCCTTTCCTTTTTTTTTTTGCTTTTAATGAACCTTATTGAAATGTCACCAAGTGTTATTACATTGGGTTCTATTGGCCTGGGTGTGATGCAAACAATACTGCATGCTGCACTCTTTCCAGCTCTCATCGCAGCAATTTATTGCACTTCAGAGGGTGTTTTTTTTTTTTAACACAAATTTATTGGCGGGACTCAGTCGGTGGAATGTTCGTTTTGGGGCGGCACACATTTTTAATTTTAGATTTTCTTGCATGTGCAGCAAGGCTCACATCTTTTGAATGTAGAAGTTGCGGCGGGAAGTGCAAGCAGAGACAGACACTGGGGAGGAAGTCAGCGGAGGACGTCTGTAGGTGTGAGCCCTCTCAGTTTGAATCAACCTTTTCCCTTTACCGATGGCACAAAGATTGCCTGCAGGTTACAAGCCCCGGACCTATCAGAGGGAGCTGAGCCTCAGCAGCAGGAAATGTGTATATAGATTTATGTATCCTATTAAGAGCTATTGGCATCCTATTATTATCTATTGGCGGAGGCCTAACCCATCCCACAACAATTATTAAAGTCTATGTAAACCTTTAGCGCCATCTAGTTGCCAGTTTTCCGAATTATAATGTGCTAAGTATCATAGAAAATTCCTATAATATTTAGCACCATCCAGTTGCCAACTGCAGCTTTAGATGGTGCTAAGTATCATAGGAAATCAATATAATATTTATCGCCATCTAGTGGCAAAGTGCAGTACTGACCGGTGCTAAATATCATAGGAAATTCCCATGACACATAGCCCCCATCCAGTGGTCAAATGTGGTATTTTCCATTTTAAATGAATGAAAAACATTCAACCAACACAAGAAATTGATTTTTAACGTTTTTTTTGGCCTATTCGCACAGAATGGATGGTCACTGGCTAAATTGGTAAATAATGTTTTATAAGTACACCCCAGTGTGTGTGTGTGATATCATATTTATTGCCATTGACAGTGATGGAAGGCCCAGTTACTGGGTGGAGGCAGTGTGACAAAGTGTATTTTTAGAGGGCAGATTTTTACAGGCAGCCTGTAGTGGCATTACTGTCAATTGCAATAAATGGGATATCACACACACTGGGGTGGATTTATAGAACATTATTTATCAATTTAGCCAGTGAAAGTGCATGTACATCCATTCTGTGCGAATAGGCCAAAAAATAAATAAAAAGGTTGAATAGGCTATTTCTTGTTCTAGTTGAACGTTTTTTCATTGATTTAAAATAGAAAGTACTGCATTTGACCACTAGATGGGGCTACGTTTCATGAGTTGCTTAGCACCGCTTAGTACTGCAATTGGCCACTAGATGGTGCAAAAACTTATGGTAATTTCCTTAGCACCATCTAATACTGTGATTGGCCACTAGATGGCGCTCAATATTATAAGAACTTCCTATGTTACGTAGCACCATCTAATACTACGATTGACCACTAGATGCCGCTAAATATTATAAAAACTTCCTATGATACTTAGCACCATCTAATACTGCAATTGGCCCCTAGATGGCACTAAATATTATAAGAACTTCTTATGATACTTAGCACCGTCTAATACTATAATTGACCACTAGATGGGGCTAAGTATTATAAGAACTTCCTATGATACTTAGCACTGTCTAATACTGCAATTGACCACTAGATGGCGCTAAATATTATAAAAATGTTCTATATTACTTAGCACCATCTAATACTGCAATTGGCCCCTAGATGGCACTAAATATTATAAGAACTTCTTATGATACTTAGCACGGTCTAATACTATAATTGACCACTAGATGGGGCTAAATATTATAAGAACTTCCTATGATACTTAGCACTGTCTAATACTGCAATTGACCACTAGATGGCGCTAAATATTATAAAAAACGTCCTATATTACTTAGCACTATCTAATACTATAATTGACCACTAGATGGCGCTAAATATTGTAAGGACTTCCTATGATACTTAGCACTGTCTAATACTATAATTGACCACTAGATGGCGCTAAATATTGTAAGAACTTCCTATGATACTTTGCACCATCTAATACTGAGATTGACCACTAGATGGCGGTAAATATTATAACTTCCTATGATACTTAGCACCTTCTAAAACTGCGATTGGCCACTAGATGGCACTAAATATTATAAAAACGTCCTATGATACGTAGCACCTTCTAAAACTGCAATTGGCCACTAGATGGCACTAAATATTATAAGAACTTCTTATGATACTTAGCACCGTCTAATACTATAATTGGCCACTAGATGGTGCTCAATATTATAAGAACTTCCTATGTTACGTAGCACCGTCTAATACTACAATTGACCACTAGATGGCGCTAAATATTATAAAAACTTCCTATGATACTTAGCACCGTCTAATACTATAATTGACCACTAGATGGGGCTAAATATTATAAGAACTTCCTATGATACTTAGCACCGTCTAATACTACAATTGACCACTAGATGGCGCTAAATATTATAAAAACTTCCTATGATACTTAGCACCGTCTAATACTACAATTGACCACTAGATGGCGCTAAATATTATAAAAACTTCCTATGATACTTAGCACCGTCTAATACTATAATTGACCACTAGATGGGGCTAAATATTATAAGAACTTCCTATGATACTTAGCACTGTCTAATACTGCGATTGACCACTAGATGGCGCTAAATATTATAAGAACTTCCTATGATACTTAGTACCGTCTAATACCGTGATTGACCACTAGATGGCGCTAAATATTATAAGAACTTCCTATGATACTTAGCACCGTCTAATACTGCAATTGGCCACTAGATGGTGCTAAATATTATAAGAACTTCCTATGTTACTTAGCACCGTCTAATACTACAATTGACCACTAGATGGCGCTAAATATTATAAAAACTTCCTATGATACTTAGCACCGTCTAATACTATAATTGACCACTAGATGGGGCTAAATATTATAAGAACTTCCTATGATACTTAGCACTGTCTAATACTGCGATTGACCACTAGATGGCGCTAAATATTTTAAGAACTTCCTATGATACTTAGTACCGTCTAATACCGTGATTGACCACTAGATGGCGCTAAATATTATAAGAACTTCCTATGATGCTTAGCACCGTCTAATACTGCAATTGGCCACTAGATGGTGCTAAATATTATAAGAACTTCCTATATTACTTAGCACCATCTAATACTACAATTGACCACTAGATGGCGCTAAATATTATAAAAACATCCTATTATACTTAGCACTGTCTAATACTGCGATTGACCACTAGATGGCACTAAATATTATAAGAACTTCTTATGATACTTTGCACCATCTAATGCTGCAAAGGGCCACTATAAAAAAAAGTTCATTCTGTGCCAATAGGCCAAAAAAACAAATGTTAATAGGCTAGTTCCTGTGCTGGTCGAATGTTTTTCATTGATTTAAATTGGAAAATACCATATTTGACCACTAGAAGGGGCTAAGTTAGAGAAGCACAGAGACCTGGTGATGATATCACCAGGTATTAAATAGGGTATGAAATGAAATTGGAAAGGGTTAAAAAAAACTCTTAGCATGTTGATGCGGGCAAGTGGGGGGAGGGGGTTTGGTTGGATTCTCAATTCTTTCCCAGGCTGCGGTTGGGTTGGCTTGTATTTATAATGTAGCTAAACTGGCATTCGCCTGCAGCCAGCTATAAAAATCTGTTTAGCTGAGATCCCCGGGGAGAGGAGTACTCTGAACGCTGAGTCCATACTTGCTGCACCCAGGTCACCGGTATGCGAAGACTTTTTAAAATACGGCCCCAGGGCCAAGAACAACCAGCTTCTCCAGTGGACATCAGGGCAAGGAAAATACAACTGCTTTGTGCTGACACCTAGTGGCCCTCAGCCTGTACTACACAGGGATAGAATGAGAAAGAATGTGTGAGATCTGTACCGGAAGGGACAGAAATACACTATATTACCAAAAGTATTGGGACACCTGCCTTTACACGCACATGAACTTTAATGGCATCCCAGTCTTAGTCCGTAGGGTTCAGTATTGTGTTGGCTCCGCCATTTGCAGCTGTAACAGCTTCAACTCTTCTGGGAAGGCTGTCCACAAGGTTTAGGAGTGTGTCTATGGGAATGTTTGACCATTCTTCCAGAAGAGCATTTGTGAGGTCAGGCATTGATGTTTGGAAGAGGCCTGGCTCACAGTCTACGCTCTAATTCATCCCCAAGGTGTTCTATCGGGTTGAGGCCAGGACTCTGTGCAGGTCAATCATGTTCTCCCACTCCAAACTCACTCATTCATGTCTTTAAGGACCTTGCTTTGTGCACTGATCCAAATCATTTGGTGGAGGGGGGATTATGGTGTGGGGGTTGTTATTCAGGGGTTGGGCTTGGCCCCTTAGTTCCAGTGAAGGGAACTCTTAAGGCGTCAGCATACCAAGACATTTTGAACAATTTCATGCTCCCAACTTTGTGAGAACAGTTTGGGGATGGCCCCTTCCTGTTCCAACATGACTGCTCACCAGTGCACAAAACAAGGTCCATGAAGACACGTGTAGCACCCTGGGGTTTACTCAGGGAGCTCCTCACAAATTTACTTGCCAAGAGTAGTTATCTTGGTCGGTTGATAGAGATCTATTGAATTCTCCCTAAGTTTGGCCTTGTTGCCCTATTCTCTTCTACCACTAGGTGGCCGGGCACTTGGTGGTACAGGATATCAGAAGACCAACCCAAGGTCAGGTTATGGGTATATGGGGTATCTCAGCCAATGGGCAGGGGTTTTCTTGAATCCCTTGGCCTGCTGGGAGAACCTATATATTCGGATGGAGTCAGGCGATCTGTGTCCTGTGCCACCTGGACGGCTGTCTGGGTGGACGTGTGTCGTACGCCCCGGGCTGCCAGGCGGGAGATTGGGCCTATCCCGGGACATTTGGCTGCCAGGCTATGTGAAGGCCTATCCAGAAGTAAGAGGGCAGCGCAGGGTTGGGATTGCGGCTTGCAGTCCAACCAAAAGTGATGGTTCTGTTGGCCGGAGAAACTGTCAGTGGTCGGCGGTAGAAGGAAAGCTGTTGCCACAAAAGGACCATCCACCTTTACCAGGGACCACAGTGAGTAACTGAAGCAAGTACTGGAACCATATTCTCACCGAAAGGCACGATGGAGAATCGGGAAACTTCAGGCGGTGATCAAGTCAGGGACGCAACCAGCGGAGGAGACGCCTGCAGAGCAGCCTTGTGAGTCAAGCCAGGGACCTCGCCAGTCAGCAGGGGTAAAGCTTGAGAAGTATCTGGAGTGCCAAGCTAGGGACCCAGAAGAGAAACGGGGGTGAGGCTTGAGAAGTATCTGGAGTGCCAAGCTAGGGACCCAGAAGAGAAGCGGGGGTGAGGCTTGAGAAGTATCTGGAGTGCCAAGCCAGGAGCCCAGAAGAGAAGCGGGGGTGAGGCTTGAGGGAGATACCACCACCAACCTTGGAGGAGCTCCAGGGATTCATAGTCGGTGAATCAGAGGGTCTAGTGAGAGACAAGGAGCTCAGTGTTGAAGAACTGCACAAGGCAGGTTGTAGTGGAGCTGAAAGAAATGTTACGTTGGAGTTAGGAACTGTTAAAGGACTGTTGCCATAGGAGACAGCATTCCTGCACGTGCAGATGTGGCTTCTTGCTGGGGGCCTTCCCCTGCACGGCTGTCCTCTTATTGAAGTCTCGGAGTCTGCCAATTGAATCTACAACCACTCAAGGGTGTCCTGGCCCTAAACCTCTTTCCCTTGCAAAAATATAAAAAGGACTGTTAAAAGAAATAGAACCTCTTTTGCATGCAAGAAGTGTCTGGCACCCAAATGACTTTCACCCTCCTTGCACCCACTATGCCTCACAACCCGCCACATATTGAAGGATGTCGGCGGCCTGTGGCCTCAAAGGTTCCCATTAGACTGGAAGAGGTAAAAGACTTTACTACACGCAGCCGAGGGAGTTTGGGGTGGAGGAACTTGACTGGCCTGCACAGAGTCCTGACCTCAACCCGATAGAACACCTTTGGGATGAATTAGAGCGGAGACTGCTAACCAGGCCTTCTCGTCCAACATCAGTGCCTGACCTCACAAATGCTCTTCTGGAAGAATGGTCAAACATTCCCATAGACACACTCCTAAACCTTGTGGACAGCCTTCCCAGAAGGGTTGAAGCTGTTATAGCTGCAAAGGGTGGGCCAACTCAATATTGATCCCTACGGACTAAGACTGGGGTGCCATTAATGTTCTTGTGTGTGTCCCAATACTTTTGGTAATATAATGTATCTTCTATACAGGAAGTCAGAGATTTAAGGGAATCCTGCTGTCACTGGTCCCCCCCTCCCCCCCCCCATGTCAGATCACAGAGCACCAGAGGGGGCGCCACACTTCTCTGTACCAGACACACCCAGTGTATCCTACTAATATTCACACACCAGGAAAATTACATTTTATACATTAATGAGTCCCCCCCTTAAATTTGAGTCCTCCTCATCAGAGTCTCCCCTTACATCAGAGCCCCTGTCAAAATCCCCACTTACATTAGGGCTCCATCAGAGCCCCCCCAATGATCGGGGTCCCCAGCAGAGCCTCCCTTGTATCAGGGCCCCCATCAGAGTCACCCATTGTATCAGGATCTCCATCAAGGTCCCCCTTTATATCAGGGCCCCATCAGAGCCCCCCTTACATTAGGGCTCCCATCAGAGCCCCCCTTGTATCAGGGCCCCATCAGAGCCCCCCTTGTATCAGGGCCCCATCAGAGCCCCCCTTGTATCAGGGCCCCATCAGAGCCCCCCCTTGTATCAGGGCCCCATCAGAAACCCCCTTTTATCAAGGCCCCCATCAGAGCCCCCTTTATATCAGGGCCCCATCAGAGCCCCCTTTATATCAGGGCCCCATCAGCGCCCCCTTTGTATCAGGGCCCCATCAGCGCCCCCTTTGTATCAGGGCCCCATCAGTCACCCATTTCATCATTAAGATCTCCATCAAGATCAGAGTCCACCTTACATTAATGACCCATCAGAGTCCCCCTTACATTAGGGCCCACCCACACATCAGTATCCCCATCAGAGTCCCCCCTTCAGGCCCATGGATAAGGAGGTACCACTTTTCCAGTAGGGGGGCCCAGGTAACTGAGTGGATCGGATGTGGGCAGGGAGGGTGATCATCATGGTGGGGGGGGGGGAGCAAGTACTAGAACCGACCACCTGTATGGCTCTCTCTGCAGCAGCTGAAATCTGGCTTATTCTCCTCTCCCTCCTGCTGGCTTTCAGCTGCTGCAGGGAGAGAGCTGTACAGGGGAACAGTTCCAGTAATTGCCCCCCCCACCATACCGCACCAACCACCCTTCCTGTGCACCAAATTTCCCCCCCTGCTGTCCAGGCCCCCCTGTGTATCCCCCCCAACAATGCTACCAGCTCCTCTCCTTCCCACTGGCAGTTACAAGCATACATTAAGATCCTTCAGGATAGAGAGTGGAGGAAGGGTTAGGTAAATATGTCACATTTACCAGCCCCTTCCTTTCCTGAATGAACACAGTGAGTAATCAATACTGATCACTCACTGTGTTCATTCATATCTGAAGTATAGTAAACTGTGGGTGTGGGTGGGGGGGGGGGCTGTCGGGTTGGCTGTATGGGAGCCCTGTGGTTTGTAACAGCAGCCCTGCCCCCCCTTAGATTAATCATAGCTCCCTACTGTCCCCCTTTCCTCCTCATTAGTCCCTCGTTTTGGTCTAATAGCTGTATATAAAATGCACTACTTATCCCAGTCCTGAACCTTTCATCCAATTTCTAAATTGCTGCATTTGTAAATTTCAGAAGCCAATATAAAGGAATAGTAGTGGTAAAAAAATAAAGAAAATAAAATTGGTGATGTTTTTTGTATCAGTCTTCTTTAGGAGGGCGTGGCAAGGGGCGTGTCCTATGCCTACATAGTTTTGGTAATAGGTGTCCCTGGTTGCCATCTCAAAAAGTTGGGAGGTATGGACAATGTCAACACATCTTTGTGTTTTTTATCCCTGCAAAGCAACACAGAGCTCTGTACAGAGGGAACGATCTTTGTGTTTCTTATCCCTGCAAAGCAACACAGAGCTCTGTACAGAGGGAATGATCTTTATGTTTCTTATCCCTGCTAAGCAACACAGAGCTATGAACAGAGGGAACGATCTTTGTGTTTTTTATCCCTGCAAAGCAACACAGAGCCATGTACAGAGGGAACAATCTTTGTATTTCTTATCCCTGCAAAGCAACACAAAGCTCTGTACAGAGGAAAAAATCTTTGTGTTTCTTATCCCTGCAAAGCAACACAGAGGGAACGATCTTTATGTTTCTTATCCCTGCTAAGCAACACAGAGCTCTGTACAGAGGGAACGATCTTTGTGTTTTTTATCCCTGCAAAGCAACCCAGAGCTCTGTACAGAGGGAACGATCTTTGTGTTTTTTATCCCTGCAAAGCAACACAGAGCTCTGTACAGAGGGAACGATCTTTATGTTTTTATCCCTGCTAAGCAATACAGAGCTCTGTACGGAGGGAACAATCTTTGTGTTTCTCATCCCTGCAAAGCAAAACAGAGCTCTGTACAGAGGGAACGATCTTTGTGTTTTTTTTATCCCTGCAAAGAAACACAGAGCTCTGTACAGAGGGAACGATCTTTGTGTTTCTTATGCCTGCAAAGCAACACAGAGCTCTGTACAGAGGGAACGATCTTTGTGTTTCTTATGCCTGCAAAGCAACACAGAGCTCTGTACAGAGGGAACAATCTTGTGTTTCTCATGCCTGCAATGCAGGGAGAAAAAACAAAGAGATGTGTTAGTAAAAAAAAAAGCTGCACATATTACACATATGATGGATCAATATAAACAGTGCTTGCAGGTTATAATTGGTGAGTGCAAATAAATGACCATGTAAAACATTACACAAAAAATCGTTTTTCGCAAATAATGTCTCTTATATAAAGTGCCGGGTGCTCCAATATCATTGCTGGGGCTCCACAAATATGGGCGGTGTCGTGGGGCACATACCCCTCTTGTGACCCCACCCACCGAATGACAAGGACCCTCAGCTTTGCAGTCTGGGGTCAGAAAAGCTGAGATCAGTACGATTGAGTAGGGGACAAAGGGGTCTCTCTGGAGCCTCTCACAATAATGGTTTCCATAGAAGTTCAAAGGTGCTGATTGGTTTTCACAATTGGGAGACAAAAAAGAAGGAACCGATTGTGAAGTACTACATGGATAGAGAAAAGTTTGCGCTGGCTCGGCGTTACAAAAAAATGGACCAAAACAGGCATCAGCATGAAGCCCTGGGTACGTCGCTGCTCGGCTTGCGAAAGCTTCATCAGTGGTTTAGAGACTGGAAATGCGTCAACGCGTTTTGTCCCTCCTCCAGAGTGTCACCCAGGATGATTACAAATAAAACTGACTAAAACAGGCATCAGCATGAAGCTCCGGGTGTGCCGCTGGTCGGCCTGTGAAAACTTTGTCAATGGTTTAGAGACTGGAAGGGCATTGACGCGTTTCGTCCCTCCTCCAGGACGTCATCCAGGATGATTTTTTTTTAAACGGACTAAAACAGGCATCAGCATGAAGCTCCGGGTACGCCACCGCTTGGCTTGCGAAAGCTTCATCAGTGGTTTAGAGACCAGAAATGCGTCAACGCGTTTCGTCCCTCCTCCAGGGCGTCATCCAGGATGATTACAAAAAACGGACTAAGACAGGCATCAGCATGAAGCTCCAGGTGCGCCGCTGGTCTACCTGCGAAAGCTTTGTCAGTGGTTTAGAGACCGGAAGTGCATCAGTGCATTTCGTCCCTCCTCCAGGGAGTCATCCAGAATGATTACAAAAAAACAGACTAAAACAGGCATCAGCATGAAGCTCCAGGTGTGCCGCTGGTCGACCTGTGAAAGCTTTGTCAATGGTTTAGAGACCAGAAGTGCGTTGATGCGTTTCGTCCCTCCTCCAGGGCGTCATCCAGGATTATTTTTAAAAAACAAACTAAAACAGGCATCAGCATGAAGCTCCGGGTACGCCGCTGCTCGGCTTGTGAAAGCTTCACCAGTGGTTTAGAGACCGGAAATGCGTTGATGCGTTTTGTCCCTCCTCCAGGGCGTCATTCAGGATGATGTCATGGATGACGCCCTGGAGGAGGGGAAAAACGTGTTGCACATTGGGGGAGACATCACTGACCGGGCTGGGGGCGGGACAACACCGCTTTGAGGGCCAGATCTGGCCCACAGGCCATAATTAGGGGACACCCCCGTACTACACAATCTGATTGCACAATCTCCTTTCGATCTACCATCATCTATATATCGTGTGAAGGCCGGCCTGATTGGGTGCAGAGATTGAATGGATGTTTCGTATGGCCTTATATTACATAGTTTTGTTAATTCCTAAGATGGCTATACACTCTACAATCTGATTGTACAATCTACAAACGGAAAAGTGCAGCGCTCTGAACAGGGGAATACCAGCAGCCAGGGCGGAATCCACAGGTGGGTGCTCAGGCTGTGGTGTCCTCCAGACAACACCTAGATTGGTAGACAAATGTGGAAAAATAGCCGGCAACTCCAATCCATAAGAAAAATTTATTGGCACATGTAGGGAAAGAAAAAGCAGACGCGTTTCGTCAGAAGAGCTCTTGGTCACTGCAATCTGATTGTACAATCCCGTATAAATTTTCCAAAACTTTTTTTTTTTTTATGAATACAAACTTAAACAATCCATTGAAATAGTCTTCAATCAGGGCGACCCCCTGGCACTGCATATTTAATGGTAGATCTGTCGGAGTGGTAGATCTGGATTGTAATGTGTGTGTGGGGGATCTTCAGATCAACCAACAATTATGTAATGAAAGGGCCTGGCCTGATTGGATACAAATGGATTGGATAGATTAGGTAGATCCTCATATGACAGAGATTTGGAAAAAACCTATGAAGATTGGACCGTGTATGGTGAGCCCAACACTGATGAAGGCCAGGCAGCCTAAAACAGTTTCCCAGTGGGACATAAGGGAAGGATTTGCATGGCTCCGCCCACTCCCCGCCCCATTTCCCCTATGCTCTGTGTTCAACCGACACATTGCGGTGAGTAACTGAGCGCTGCGTCAAGGCCCTCCAGTCATTGTCAATGGACTAGCAGATGGTAAGTAATGTGCGGGCCCCTGAGAGGGGAGCAAACTGGTTGTGAGTAGGTGTGAGGACAGATTCCTAAGGGTCACTTAGCAGTTCACCCACCCCCCCCCCCCTCCATTGCAGCCATCCAATCAGAAGAATCCAATAGGGAAGTTCTTCACTAGGGGGAGCCCCAATGAGGAAGTGACTACAATGACTTCACAGGGCCAACGGATTTCCACCGCCAGAAACACACTTCCTGTCCTGGGGTGACAACACTCACTCATCTCATTATGAAGGAGCAGCGTTGTCACCCTAATACAGGAAGTGTGTTCGGACTACAGAACACCTCTCCCCTATGCTAAGCAGAGCCAAACACACGTCTTGTCCTAGGGTGACAACACTGTTCCTCCTTTGAGGGGTAAATAAACGTTGTCACCCTATGACAGGAAGTGTTTTAGGACTACAGAACATCTCTCCCTTATTCTAAGGTGAGAATGAGGTGTTCTGTAGTTCAAACACACATCTTGTTCTAGGGTGAGAACACTGCTCCTCCTTTTGTAAGTAAGCATTGTCACTCGATGACAGGAAGTGTGTTAGGACTACATGACACCCCCCTCTCGATAACATAGGCATAAAGTGTTCTGTAGTTCTTCTAACACACTTCCTGCCCTAGGGTGACAACACTCATTGATCTCACTGCAGAGGAGCAGCATTGTCACCCCAGGACAGGCAGTGACTACAGCACACCTCACCATTATGTTATGGAAATATGGAGAGGGAGGTGTTCTGTAGTCATAACACACTTCCTATCAAGAGGTGACAACACTGAGTCACCCTATTAAGGAGGAGCAATGTTGACACCCTAGGACAGGAAATCTGATTGGAATACAAAACAGCTTTCCCCTATGGTATGCAGATGTGGAGAGAGGAAGGTGTTCTGTAGTCCACACATGCTTCCTGTACTAGGGTGGCAATGCTTAGTCACCCCGCTAAGGAGGAGCAACGTTGACACCCTAGAACAGGACTATAAGACACCTTTCTCCTATGGTATGGTTATGTGGAGAGAGGAAGGTGTCCTGTAGTCCACACATGCTTCCTGTACTAGGGTGACAACACTGAGTCACCCGTTAAGGAGGAGCAATGTTAACACCCTAGGAGAGGATTACAGAACACCTTTCTCCTATGGTATGGATATGTGGAGAGAGGCAGGGGTCCTGTAGTCCACACACACTTACTGTACTAGGGTGGCAATGCTGAGTCACCCCGCTAAGGAGGAGCAATGTTGACACTCTAGGACAGGAAATCTGATAGGACTACAAAACACCTTTCCCCTATGGTATGCAGATGTGGAGAGAGGAAGGTGTTCAGTAGTCCACACCTGTTTCCTGTACTAGGGTGACAACACTGAGTCACCCCACTAAGGAGGAGCAATATTGGCACCCTAGGACAGGACTACAAAAAAAAAACCTTCTCCTGTGGTATGGATATGTGGAGAGAGGGAGGTGTCCTGTAGTCCACACACGCTTACTATACTAGGGTGACAACGCTGAGTCACACCACAAAGGAGGAGCAGCATTGTCACCCTAGGGCAGGAAATATGTTAGGACTACAGAACACCTTTCCCCTATGTTATAGCGATATGGAAATAAGGAGGTGCCGTGTAGTCCTAGGGTGTCACCTCACTGTATCTATGGAGGGACAGGGTTGTCTCCTATGACAGGACTACCTGCACTTTCCGTTCTTCTCATCTTCATAACATGATGTGGGGAAGGTGCTGTGTAGATGGACAAGGGCTGACAACAATGCTTATGATTTCAGTGGACCGCAGAGTGACTAGGAGACCACTAGGTGGTGCCAAGTATCCTGGAGGGTTTCTGTGAGCTCCATCTAGTGGTCAAATGTGGTATTTGTAGCTTTAAATCAATGAAAAGCATTCAACCAATACAGGAAAGCGCCTAATAATGCACGTTTTTGCCGCATGAACACAGGATGAAGGTGCGGGCACTTTCACTGTGCGCAGAGAAAGGTCCTTGCTCTCTATGTGGAAGCAGTGGTCTCTCTGCCAGGTCCATCGCACAATGTTAGAAGTAACTGAAAACAAGCCGCCTGCCATCCACAGATTAGACTGTAATTTATGTAGATATTCTCCTCTATCTACAGTATATATAAGAATTCCCTGCAGGGGGCAGTGTGGTACCTCAACTGACACAGGCCTCAGATACTAAGAATATGATTGTACCACACTGCCCTCTGCTGGAGTGTTACAGTTATAACTGATTACAACCTTCTATTTACTTTCCTGTCTTCCAGCTCCATCCCCCGTCATCTCAAATCCACCGAATCTTTTCTCTGTCTCCACACAACTATGATGTCATCTATTCTGAGGTCACTACAGTCCTCTGATCCCTACTGGAAGAAATCTCCCACTTCCTGTCCCAGTGGCAACAAGACCAGAAATGAGCAGATCAAACTGGGGCAGGTGGGATGGTGGGAACCCCTCATAATGGGCACAGCAGGTGTACAGACCCAGGGACTCAGCACAGGGATGGTGGGAACCTCTCATAATGGGCACAGCAGGTATACAGACCCGAGGACTCAGCACAGGGATGGTGGGAACCCCTCATAATGGGCACAGCAGGTGTACAGACCCAGGGACTCAGCACAGGGATGGTGGGAACCCCTCATAATGGGCACAGCAGGTGTACAGACCCAGGGACTCAGCACAGGGATGGTGGGAACCCCTCATAATGGGCACAGCGGGTATACAGACCCGGGGACTCAGCACAAGGATGGTTGGAACCTCTCATAATGGGCACAGCAGGTGTACAGACCCAGGAACTCAGCACAGGGATGGTGAGAACCCCTCATAATGGGCACAGCAGGTGTACAGACCCAGGAACTCAGCACAGGGATGGTGGGAACCCCTCCTAATGGGCACAGCAGGTGTACAGACCCAGGAACTCAGCACAGGGATGGTGGGAACCCCTCATAATGGGCACAGCGGGTATACAGACCCGGGGACTCAGCACAAGGATGGTGGAAACACGTCATAATGGGCACAGCGGGTCTACAGACCCGGGGACTCAGCACAGTCATGGTGGGAACCCCTCATAATGGGCACAGCAGGTGTACAGACCCAGGAACTCAGCACAGGGATGGTAGGAACCCCTCATAATGGGCACAGCGGGTGTACAGACCCAGGGACTCAGCACAGGGATGGTGGGAACCCCTCATGATGGGCACAGCGGGTGTACAGACCCAGGGACTCAGCACAGGGATGGTGGGAACCCCTCATAATGGGCACAGCGGGTGTACAGACCCAGGGACTCAGCACAGGGATGGTGGGAACCCCTCATAATGGGCACAGCGGGTGTACAGACCCAGGGACTCAGCACAGGGATGGTGGGAACCCCTCATAATGGGCACAGCGGGTGTACAGACCCAGGGACTCAGCACAGGGATGGTGGGAACCCCTCATAATGGGCACAGCGGGTGTACAGACCCAGGGACTCAGCACAGGGATGGTGGGAACCCCTCCTAATGGGCACAGCAGGTGTACAGACCCAGGAACTCAGCACAGGGATGGTGGGAACCCCTCCTAATGGGCACAGCAGGTGTACAGACCCAGGAACTCAGCACAGGGATGGTGGGAACCCCTCATAATGGGCACAGCGGGTGTACAGACCCAGGGACTCAGCACAGGGATGGTGGGAACCCCTCATAATGGGCACAGCGGGTGTACAGACCCAGGGACTCAGCACAGGGATGGTGGGAACCCCTCATAATGGGCACAGCGGGTGTACAGACCCGGGGACTCAGCACAGGGATGGTGGGAACCCCTCATAATGGGCACAGCGGGTGTACAGACCCAGGGACTCAGCACAGGGATGGTGGGAACCCCTCATAATGGGCACAGCGGGTGTACAGACCCAGGGACTCAGCACAGGGATGGTGGGAACCCCTCATAATGGGCACAACGGGTGTACAGACCCAGGGACTCAGCACAGGGATGGTGGGATCCCCTCATAATGGGCACAGCAGAAATCCAAGGGAACCCCTCATAACGGGCACATCTGGCATACAGACCCGAGAACATGGTACAGCAGGCACATATCGGGAATACGAAGTGTTGGGATAGCAAACACTTTAAGCTGCCTACGGGCAGTGCCAAGTCAGCGGGTGACCGCATTGCCTGGACAGACCAGGTCTAAGAAGGTTTTGTCAATGCACCAAGCAGAATTCTAAAAACAGAACTATGGTTCTTGTTGAAATCAATCGGTCAGTTCGGAGGAAAATCCAATCACATTTGACCAGTAAATGTGTAATCTTTACAGCCAATCATGTAAAGATTCTACAACCCTTCCATCATACATCTTACCGTTCTAGGGAAAAAAAAAATAGAATGTTTTTATTTTGTTCCTAGAACGATAAGATCTATGATGGAAGGGTTGTATAATCTTTACATGTATGGCTGGTATTGGGCCGGGTACATGGAGCAGACAAGGAAATGTCAGGAGCCATTTATACCTGTTAGTTGAGACTCATTTACATACACACGTTAAAAATGAAATTTAATCTGCTTGTATTTTGTCTTCCCCGGTCCCCCCCCCCCCAACATTTTTCATTATATACCCTATTTTGGATCCAGTGATGTCATCACTGGGTCCTTGTGCTTCTCTATGTAATGCAGGCAGATCATGGCTGGTGGGAGGGGCCAGTGGAGGGCTGTACTTAGCTTCCTGAAAACATCACAGCACTTTGCATCGGTACTCCTCAACAGCCCTTGATGCCAGCAGTGGGGCTGGCTCTTGGGAGGAGTGATGAAAATATCAAAATGCCTTGATGGGTGGGTGTCAGTCGAGTTGGGTGTTTAAATTATTTTGTTGCGTCTGTGTTGCTGATCTCCCGTGGCCTTTTTTTACAGCCACTTCCTATGTCAGGAGTCACCTGCTGGTGGCGCTGTTCTTCCCAGAGCAAGAAAAGTTGTAGTTCCAGCGTTCACCAGCAGGTGTCTCCCAGTTAGCTAGCAGCCCACAGGAGACTGGATTATCGGAATCTGCTGGGAGACATCCGCTGGTGGATATCGGAACTACAACCCAGTAGGTTGATTGAGGTCTAACATTAGAAGTGGCTGTAAAGAGGCCAAAATAAATCAGCAACACAGATACAACGAAGAATAAAAAATAAAAATAAAAGGAGAAAACGGTTATTTTATATTAAAAAATTGTCCTTTGAATCCGAGGAGAAGTGAAACAGGAAAAAGTTTGGGTTTACGTCCACCCTTTACCCTATCAGATTGTTTTGGGGGTTATCTCCTATCTCTGGTACACTCAAATTCTGAGAGCTCCTTTTGTGTCTCTGCCCCTCCCACAAAGCCCCAACAAAGTGTCCCCTCTCTCACAAAGCCCCAACAAGGTGCCCCCCCTGTCACAAAGCCCCAACAAGGTGCCCCACTGTCACAAAGTCCCAACAAGGTGCCCCCCCTCTCACTAAGTCCCAACAAGGTGTCCCCCCTCTCACAAAGCCCCAACAAGGTGCCCCCCTTCTCACAAAGCCCCAACAAGGTGTCCCCCTTCTCACAAAGCCCCAACAAGGTGTCCCCCCCTCTCATAAATTCCGAACAAGGTGCCCCCTTCTCACAAAGCCCCAACAAGGTTCTCCCCCCACAAACCCCCAACAATGTGTCCCACCTCTCCCAAAGCCCCAACAAGGTGTCTCCCCTCTCATAAAGCCCCAACAAAGTGTCCCCCCTCTCATAAAGCCCCAACAAGGTGTGTCCCCCTTTCATAAACCCCCAACAATGTGTCCACCTCTCACAAACCCCCAACAATGTGTTCCCCCTCTCACAAACCCCCAACATGGTTTCCCCCTCACAAAGCCCCAACAAGGTGTCCCCCCTCTGACAAAGCCCCAACAAGGTGTCCCCCCTCTGACAAAGCCCCAACAAGGTGCCCCCCTTCTCACAAAGCACCGACAAGGTGTCCCCCCTCTCATAAAGCCCCAACAAGGTGCCCCCTTCTCACAAACCCCCAAAAAGGTGCCCCCCTCACAAAGCCCCAACAAGGTTTCCCCCCCACAAACCCCCAACAATGTGTCCCCCCTCTCACAAAGCCCCAACAAGGTGTCCCCCCTTTCATAAACCCCCAACAAGGTGCACTCCTCTCAAAAAGTCCCAACAAGGTGCCCCCCCCTCACAAAGCCCCAACAAGGTGTCCCCCCTTTCACAAACCCCCAACAAGGTGTCCCCCCTCACAAACCCCCAACAAGGTTTCCTCCCCTCACAAAGCCCCAACAAGGTGTCCCCCCTATCACAAACCCCCAACAAGGTTTCCCCCTCACAAAGCCCCAACAAGGTGCCCCCCTTCTCACAAAGCCCCAACAAGGTGCCCCCCTTCTCACAAAGCCCCAACAAGGTGCCCCCCCCTCACAAACCCCCAACAAGGTGTCCCCTTTCACAAAGCCCCAGCTAGGTGTCCCCCCTCTCACAAAGCCCTAACAAGATGTTCCCCTCCCACAAATCCCCAACAAGGTGTCCCCCCTCTCACAAAGCCCCAACAAGGTGTCCCCCCTATCACAAACCCCCAACAAGGTTTCCCCCTCACAAAGCCCCAACAAGGTGCCCCCCTTCTCACAAAGCCCCAACAAGGTGCCCCCCCCCTCACAAACCCCCAACAAGGTGTCCCCTTTCACAAAGCCCCAGCTAGGTGTCCTCCCTCTCACAAAGCCCTAACAAGATGTCCCCCTCCCACAAATCCCCAACAAGGTGTCCCCCCTCTCACAAAGCCCCAACAAGGTGCCCCCCGTCACAAAGCCCCAACAAGGTGCCCCCCGTCACAAACCCCCAACAAGGTTTCCCCCTCACAAAGCCCCAACAAGGTGCCCCCCTTCTCACAAAGCCCCAACAAGGTGCCCCCCCCTCACAAACCCCCAACAAGGTGTCCCCTTTCACAAAGCCCCAGCTAGGTGTCCCCCCTCTCACAAAGCCCTAACAAGATGTCCCCCTCCCACAAATCCCCAACAAGGTGTCCCCCCTCTCACAAAGCCCCAACAAGGTGTCCCCCCTATCACAAACCCCCAACAAGGTTTCCCCCTCACAAAGCCCCAACAAGGTGCCCCCCTTCTCACAAAGCCCCAACAAGGTGCCCCCCTCACAAACCCCCAACAAGGTGTCCCCTTTCACAAAGCCCCAGCTAGGTGTCCTCCCTCTCACAAAGCCCTAACAAGATGTCCCCCTCCCACAAATCCCCAACAAGGTGTCCCCCCTCTCACAAAGCCCCAACAAGGTGTCCCCCCGTCACAAAGCCCCAACAAGGTGCCCCCCCGTCACAAACCCCCAACAAGGTTTCCCCCCTCTCACAGCTGTGATCTCCTCCATTTTCCATAGCCATATTGTGTATATGGAGCTCCCCCCCCATCGGATGGAAGGGGTCAGCCTATCCTTGAACATACAGGGGGGCCAAATGCATAAAACTGAAATATCGGTTATGACTGGAGCCGCCCTTTAAATGACCCAACCGCCCCTCCCCCATCCTAACCTGATACGTTGAGAATAAGAGACTGTCTGTGATTGCAGGAGGCCGGGATGGATATAGACAGAGGGGACGTGGATGGGGGGGCTGGGCGGGGGGGCAGGTGCAGGGTGCTATATATATATATCTGGTGATAAGGTCAAGGAGTAGAGCGCCCCCCCCTACTCTACATTCCTCAGCCCTCCTAAAGGACAGGGGTAATAAGAAACCCCACTGACCTCCCAACAAGGTCACCCTGAGCCACCGAGACCCATCAGACGTCCCCGGGAGGGGGGGGGGGGGGGGCTCCATACACACAACCCATCCATCTATCGATGGATGGGGGAAAAAAAATCATCATTGGCCCAACCCAGGAGCCAATCAGAAATGATCACATTATAAGCGCCAAAGGATCTAGAAATGCACTTTATTGTACAATCTCCTTCATTGATACTAAATTGTAAACTGTTAATCCCAATCAGGCGAGATCTCACTACATAGTTACCGGTAGATCTGGAAGAGATTGTACGATGAAACCGTTTTCTTCCATCGTGTCCTGTACAAGGAGAACCAGCCTACAGATTGAGGATCTAAGGCGGAACTCCGTCTGTAATGCCGCGTACACACGATCGGACTTTCCGGTGGACCGGAATCCGTCAGAGAATTCGATCGTATATGGGCTCCAGCTGACTTTTTTTCCCCAAAAGTCAGACGGACCTAGAAATAAAACGTTTCAAATCTTTCCGACGGACTAAAAATCGGGAAAACCGTTGGTCTGTGTGCTGGTCCGACGGACCAAATACGACGCAAGGGCAGTTACTGCCCACTGGCTATTGAACTTCCTTGTTTAGTCCCGTTTACGTCATCACGTTCAAAACAAACGGACTTTCGAACGGACTTAGTCCGGTCGTGTGTGGCCAAGTCCGTTTCGTTCAGAAAGTCCGTCGGACCTCCGCCGAAAGTTGATCGGGAAGACGGTCGGACGTTGTGTGTACGCGGCATTAAACACACCCTCCCTCTTGGGGGTGCCATAGATTATTATTATTATACAGGATTTATATGGCGTCAACAGTTTGCGCAACATGGGGACAGTTACAATCCAGTTAAATACATGTTACAATCAGGCCAGCCCCCCCCCCCCCCCCCCCTGACCAGAGCATTTTTGCAATACGGCACTGCGTCGATTTAGCTGACAATTGCGCGGTTGTGCGGCTCTGTACCCAAACAAAATCAACGTCCTTTTTTTCCCACAAATAGAGCTTTCTTCTGGTGGTATTTGATCACCTCTGTGGTTTTTAATCACAATAAGTGATTATTGATTGGTTTGCGCAATAGTTATAGCGTCTACAAAATAGGGGATAGATTTATGGCATTTTTTTATTATTATTATTATTAGTAGTAGTAGTAGTAGTAATGGCGGTGATCTGCGATTTTTATCATGATTGCGACATTATGGCGGACACATCAGACAATTTTGACACTATTTTGGGACCATTGTCATTTATACATCGATCAGTGCTATAAATAGCCACTGATTACTGTGTAAATGACAATGGCAGGGGAGGAGTTAAACACTAGGGGGCGATCAAGGGGTTAAGTGTATCCTAGGGAATGATTCTAACTGTGGGGGGGGGCCTCTCTGGGGACCCCGATGTAAGTGGGGCGCTCTCTGGGACCTAATTTTAAGCGGGAGGCTCTCTGGGTACCCTAATGCAAGGGGGGCTCTCTGGGGACCCTGATGTAAGTGGGGGGTTCTCTGGGGACCCTAATTTTAAGGGAGAGGCTCTCTGGGGACCCTGATGTAAGGGGGGCTCTATGGGGACCCTGATGCAAGGAGGAGGCTCTCTGGGGACACTGATTTAAGGGGGCCTTCCCTTCCCCAAAGCACCATGTTGAGGGCACGTGGCCTGGTACGGCTCAGGAGGGGGGCGCTCGCTCGTCCCCATCCCCTTTCCTGACCGGCCGGGTTGCATGCTCGGATAAGGGTCTGATATGGACCTGGGGGGGACCCCCGCGCCATTTTTTGGCGTAGGGCTTCCCCTTTAAGTCCATACCAGGTGACAGGGCCAGTGACGCTTCCTTCGCTGGTCCCGGCTACCTGGAGCCGTGCTCAAAATGAACGGACTTTCCTCCTGTGTGTGTGTGGGCAAGTCTGTTCAATTCAAAAGTACGGCGGATAGTCCGCCGGAAAAGTCACGTGTGTGGGCAGGTCCGCTCGTTTGGACAGTCCGGCAGACTGTACGATGGCTTGTCCGCCAGACTAAGTCCGCCGGATAGTCTGATCGTGTGTACGCGGCATTAGTGTCAAAGTCAATATTAAAGAACTTGCTTACTTTGACTGCATCCAGAGAATAGCCATTCGCAACTGGATGATCACTCAAGTTGGAAAGTCCCTCTCTCACAAGGTCTAGCAGCCAACAAGGTGCTTAACTCAGGAACAAGTCCCTGCCACAGACGTTGTTGTAAAACATACAAGGATAAGTGTCTGCCACAGACGTTGTTGTAGAACATGTAGAGAAACTAAACTTGTAGAACACTCGTGTGATACCTGGATCTTTCAGTCAGCTTGGCGATATCCATGAGACCGGATTCTCTCAATTACTTCAGCTCCTCCAGGCTCTTGCTAAGAAACCAAACCGTACGTGGTCTTCTTCTGAAGAGTCCTCTCCTGGATAGCATGAAGTCACTGGGTCTCTCCCAAACCGGAGACGGCACCCAACCACCTCAGAATCCTCCTTTAGTTTCCTTGCCTCGGCCTAGCCAGCCCTGAGACATCAAGATCAGGTGGATCCGCACCCCAGGCCATAGCCTTCCTGGGGGCTGGTCAGGAGGACCAGGACCATGAAGTCAGTACATCATTCTGGACCGGAACCCCAAACCACGTGACATCTGCATCTTAAATACCCTCTCCCAGAAAGCACAGCAAGAGCGCCACTCCCACTGGGCGGGCTCCAAGAGAGAGTAACTTAAGCAACCGACCAGACCATAGTTCCATGCCTGCCAGAAGAGACAGCGCCTCCTGTGGTCAGGCTGAACATCTCACAGTCCAATCAGACTAATGCTGAAGTCCAAATTTAGATAATTGTACCCAAACCAAACTGCAGTTCAGGTGTAACCTTAAATTTGAAAAACACATAGCGCATGCTCTTCAGGTAAAAACAGGAAGTAATGGGAAGTCATTGGTTGTTACCAGAACTAGTATTGGAAGATTTTCCTTCTATACCTGTTCTGGACACAACCCAAAATGTGGGATTTGCTTTCACTTGAGTGATAATAGTCACCGGGATGAATACAGAGGGTGAATCTCCCTAACGAGGGGCACAGACAGCAATAAAAACATGACAGGGGTTCTAATCCCTCACCACTTCATCCAAAATGAAAGTGTTCCACCTTTAGTTATACATTAATTCACATCATCTGAACACAAAAAAATATCTTTGCATCTGATGGCTTCTTGAAGTAACCTGATCATGAATAGTAGACATCCATGAGTTAGCCTAGAGGGCAGGGCGAAATGCGTTGGACTGGCCAGAGCTAGGCTGAGGCTGCTTTCATCTGCATGACTGTAGTGTGGTGATCGGGATTTTGATGGTGTGATTTTGTGATGTGATTTTGATGATGTGGATGATGCTGGAGGGATTCCACATAGGTTGGGGTGACCAGGCGTCACTGGTTCTGAGGAAAGGCCCCGATTTTTGGGGGCACTCCCTGGGAAAAGAAAAATGAATGTGGGCCTTAAAGCCCACCATCCTTGCCACCACACATATGTGTTATTTGGTTAAAAATAGTGACCAATCCAAGCTGCTGAGGTGGGGCAGCTGTGACTAGGATGCCCTCCATCATACCAGGGGCAGCATGTTCCCCTTTTAGCACTCAGCTTCTCCCCATCCCTTTCCCCTGCAGGAACAACGGGGCACCCATAGTGCAAGCACTGGCGGGCAATAAGTTCCAAAGTATACCAGAATACCTCTGGATGGGGCAAGTAGTCTGTCATCTCCCTCCATTATATCCCTCATATAACCCCTTATTATACTCCCTTATATCAGCCTATTTTATATATATGACCACTTAATATACCCCTTGTGTGATTCATATACATAACCCCTTATTTTAACCTATATATGAACCCTTAATATACCATTTACTGTATTTAACCCCTTAAATAACCCTCTTACAATTGCCACCACCCCCACCAACCCCCCCCCCCCCCCCCCCTTGGCTTTTTACCTATTTTATTACATTACAGCCATTAGTTCAATGTATTTTTTTTATCTGCAATCTATGTGATGGATCAGAACACAATAGTCTAAGTTGGTGAAGTAAAAATATGAAAAATATATACATAAAAAACTGATAATTGGCATGTGCGTATGTATTCACCCCCTTTGTTATGAAGCCCATAAAAAATCTCTGGTGCAACCAATTACCTTCAGAAGTCACATAATTAGTGAAATGATGTCCATCTGTGTGCAATCTAAGTGTCACATGATCCGTCATTACATATACACACCTTTTTGAAAGGCCCCAGAGGCGGCAACACCTAAGCAAGAGGCACCACTAACCAAACACTGCCATGAAGACCAAGGAACTCTCCATACAAGTAAGGGACAATGTTGTTGAGAAGTACAAGTCAGGGTTGGGTTATAAAAAAATATCCAAATCTTTGATGATCCCTAGGAGCACCATCAAATCTACCATAACCAAATGGAGAGAACATGGCACAACAGCAAACCTGCCAAGAGACGGCCGCACACCAAAACTCAGGGACCGGGCAAGGAGGGCATTAATCAGAGAGGCAGAACAGAGACCTAAGGTAACCCTGGAGGAGCTGCAGAGTTCCACAGCAGATACTGGAGTATCTGTACATAGGATGACAATAAGCCACACACTCCATAGAGTTGGGCTTTATGGCAGAGTGGCCAGAAGAAAGCCATTATTTTCAGCAAAAAACAAAATGGCACGTTTTGAGTTTGTGAAAAGGCATGTGGGAGACTCCCAAAATGTATGGAGGAAGGTGCTCTGGTCTGATGAGAATAAAACTGAACTTTTTGGCCATCAAAGAAAACGCTATGTCTGGCGCAAACCCAACACATCGCATCACCCAAAGAACACCATCCCCACAGTGAAACATGGTGGTGGCAGCATCATGCTGTGCTGGGATGTTTTTCAGCAGTCAGGACTGGGAAACTGGTCAGATTTTAGGGAAAGATGGATGGTGCTAAATACAGGGATATTCTTGAGCAAAACCTGAACCATTCTGTGTGTGATTTGAGGCTAGAAAGGAGGTTCACCTTCCAGCAGGACAATGACCCCAAACACACTGCTAAAGCAACACTTGAGTGGTTTAAGGGGAAACATGTAAATGTGTTGGAATGGCCTAGTCAAAGCCCAGACCTCAATCCAGTAGAAAATCTGTGGTCAGACTTAAAGATTGCTGTTCACAAGAGCAACTCGAAGGAGCTGGAGCAGTTTTTCAAGGAGGAATGGGCAAAAATCCCAGTGGTAAGATGTGGCAAGACTCATAGAGACTTATCCAAAGTGACTTGGAGCTGTGATAGCCGCAAAAGGTGGCTCTACAAAGTATTGACTTTAGGGGGTGAATAGTTATGCACATTGACTTTTTCTGTTATTTTTTCCTATTGTTTGCTTCACAATAAAAAATAAATAAAAAATCTTCAAAGTTGTGGCATGTTCTGTAAATTAAATAATGCAAATTCTCAAACAATCCATGTTAATTCCAGATTGTGATGCAACAAAACACGAAAAATGCCAAGGGGGTGAATACTTTTGCAAGGCACTGTATGTGACCCCTTATACGATTCTTTATTATAACTGTTATATAACCCCCTACTATACTTCCTATAGATTTCCTTTATATGACCCTTTATTATACCCTTCTTATGACCCTTATTAGACCTCTTACATAACCCCTTATTATTATTATTCAATATTTATATTGCGCCAACAGTTTGCGCAGCACTTTACAACATGGGGGCAGGCATTACAATTAAAATACAATACAGGAGGGATCAGAGGGACCTACTCATTAGAGCTTACAATCTAATTATACATCTTATATAACCCCTTATTATACCCCTCATATAACTCTTTATCATACCTCTTATACAATGCTTTGAAAAAGTATTAATACCCCTTGAAATTTTCCACATTTTGTCATGTTACAACCAAAACGTAAAATGTATTTTATTGGTATTTTATGCGATAGACCAACACAAAGTGGAACATAATTGTAAAGTGGAAGGAAAATTATAATGTTTTACAAATAAATATGTGAAAAGTGTGGGGGGTACATTTGTATGGCGCCCCCCGGAGTCAATACTTTGTAGAACCCCCTTTCACAGCAATTACAGCTCCAAGTCTTTTTGGGGATGTTTCTACCAGCTTTGCACATCTAGAGAGTGACATTTTTGCCCATTCTTCTTTGCAAAATATCTCAAGCTCTGTCAGATTGGATAGAGAGCGTCTGTCAACAGCAATTTTCAAGTCTTGCCACAGATTCTCAACTGGAATTAGGTCTGGACTGTGACTGGGCCATTCTAACACATGAATGTGCTTTGATCTAAACCATTCCATTGTAGCTCTGGCTGTATTTTTAGAGTTGTTGTCCTGCTGGAAGGTGAACCTCCGCCCCAGCATCGAGTGGTCATCAAACTGTGACTCTGAAGCCGGAGCCGGCCCTTTGCTTCCCTTTATCTCGCTCTCGATGCCTTATTCCTGTCACTGATACCAACCATGGGGCAACCATCACTGTCACCAATGATGGGGCATAATTCCTTCAACTGACAACAAAAATGGGGCACTATTCATCCCACTGGCACCAGCTATTTCCCCAGATACCAAGGATCAGGCATTGTTTACTCCCACCTGGCACAGTCTGGCCCCCCTAAAATTTAAGGATAGTAAACTGCCCCTTTCTTTAGAACGTTTGGAGACCCCTGATCTAAACCATTGCATTGTAGCTCTGGCTGTATGTTTCGTGTCGTTGTCCTGCTGGAAGGTGAACCTCCGCCCCGATCTCAAGTCTTTTGGAGACTCTTCGACTGAGCGGACTTAGCCACACACAATCACACCAAACTCCGACGGATTCGAACGTGATGACGTACGACTGGACTCGAATAAAGGAAGTTCATAGCCAGTAGCCAATAGCTGCCCTAGCGTCGGTTTTAGTCCGTCGGAATAGCATACACACGAGCAAATTTTTCGAAGGGACCGGGTCCGGCGGAGTTCCGTCGGAAAAATTTGAAGCATGTTCCATTTTCTAAAGTCCGTCAGACTTTTGCGAATCAAAAGTCCGTTGCAGCCCACACACGATCGAATAGTCTGCCGGAATCATTCCGTCGGACTTTGGATGTTGAAAAGTCCGCTCGTGTGTACGGGGCATAACAGGTTTTCTTCTAAGATTGTCCTGTATTTGGCTCCATCCATCTTTCCATCAACTCTGACCAGCTTCCCTGTCCCTGCTGAAGTAAAACATCCCCACAACATGATGCTGCCACCACCATGTTTCACGGTGGGGATGGTGTGTTCAGGGTGATGTGCAGTGTTAGTTTTTCACCACACACAGCGTTTTGCTTTTAGGCCAAAAAGTACAATTTTGATCTCATCTGACCAGAGCACCTTCTTCCACATGTTTGCTGTGTCCCCCACATGGCTTCTCGCAAACTGAAAATGGGACTTCTTATGGCTTTCTTTCACCAATGTCTTTCTTCTTTCCACTCCTCCATAAAGGGCAGATTTGTGGAGAACGCGACTAATTGTTGTCCTGTGGACAGATTCTCCCACCTGATCTGTGGATCTCTGCAGCTCCTCCAGAGTTACCATGGGCCTCTTCTCTGATTAATACTCTCCTTGCCCAGCCGGTCAGTTTAGGTGGACGGCCATGTCTTGGTAGGTTTGCAGTTGTGCCATACTCTTTCCATTTTCGGATGATGGATTGAACAGAGCTGTGTGAGATGTTCAAAGCTTGGGATATTTTTTTATAACCTAACTCTGCTGTAAAGCGGTTGTATACCCAAAACGATGACATTTATTATACCCCTTATATGACCCGCTATTATACCGTTTATTATACCATTATATAACCCCTTGGACCAGAGTACAGGCATGCCAGGCATTAATCAGGGACATGAACTGACCTTTTTGGCATACTTACATTGGGCCAGCTTGGCTCGATGTCAGTATCCGTATCTGATACCCAGAGAGCCACTGGGGATGCTGAATATCACTGCCGTAGCTCGGGCTTCTTACAGCCCTATTCACACTATGCTGAACACACAGAATCCCATTGTTTGTCCCTGTTCACACTGATATGCCCCAAACACACCGAGAGCAAGAGTTTGCATGTACGAAAAAACACGCAGACACATGTTTAAAATATGGTGAAGCTCAAAAAAGATTTATGAGCTTCTTTTGCCATTTTTGTGGTGTGTAGGCATTTTAGAGTAATAATATTATTCTGATTTATAGCATAAAAATGATTTTGTAGTATTATTGTTATTCTTCTTATTACTATTATTTGCTTTAATCATTTGTATTATTATTATTGATATCATTACAATTATTTTGTATTATTATTGTTGTTATTATTATTTGTTTTAATAATTTGTATTAGTATTATTATTTATATCATTACAATTGTGGTGCCCCAGGACGACGTCAGTGTGTGACGAAACGCACATCAGGAGGAGTGGCATGCTGACGTCATTGCGCTGTTTAGCTGAGAGGACAGGTATTTGCAAGCCGGCTGGCTTTTAACAAACCGTGAAATTTTATTTTCTACTTTTGTAAGTGCAACTATTAAGATGTAAAACATTTTTGTATGAAACGATTTACACTATGGTGAGCTCCTTTCTATTTTGGGTAATACCTGGTCGCTTGCCTTGACCACTGAGTGATCGAGTTCCCTGGTTGTTTTTGCTGTTCTAATTCATCCTATCAATCAAGTTGTTCTGAGTTGGTGGTACATACTCCCTGGATAAAGGCCCTGGCTGGGTAGTAGCTGCAGGCTTAAAACAGCTTGCCTTTCCAGCAAGCACGCAACTTTATGTGGTGGTGGTGCACGGATTCATGGTGGTGGTTTGAAGATAACTCAAGAGTTTATTGATGTTTTGCAACTTATGGACTATTTTTTATTTATTTATATATCGTTTTTACACTTTGGTGTGTTGTAATCAAATTCGCATATATATATATATATATATATATATATTTATAATCTTGTGTGATGATAGGCTCGTTTATCACAACATCAACCTTTAGTGCAGTTTCACTATAATTATTATTTTGTATTACTATTGTTGTTATTATTATTATTATTTATTTTAATAATTAGTATTATTATTATTATTGATATCATTACAATTATTCAATCATTTTTGTTATTATTATTTGTTTTAAGAATTTGTATTAGTATTATTATTTATATCATTACAATTATTTTGTATTACTATTGTTGTTATTATTTGTTTTAAGAATTTGTATTATTATTATTGATTCATTACAATTATTTTGTATTATTATTGTTATTGTATTATTTTTATTTCTTTTAAGAATTTGTATTAGTATTATTGTTATTTATATCATTGTAATAATTTTGCTTTATTAATATTGTTCTTATTATTAGTTTAAATAATTTGTATTAATGTTTTTATTATTTATATCATTACAATGATATACCTTTGGAGTTTCAGGGTTCCTGTATCCAGCTGGGAGAACCATCCATCTGTGTGTCCAAGCTCATACGATTCGGTGTCGCTGACATCCGGGTCCAACTGCTCTGGTAAGGGTGTTTCACCTTATTCACTTTTTGGATTCACTCACTGTGGATTGTTCATATTGCACCCACGACGTTTGAAGATCATTACTTTGCTGAGGATCTCCATTTTGTTTTTTTACATTGGGACTTATGTTATGAGATTTGCTTTAAGCCCTTGTACACACGGTCGGACATTCCGACGGAAAATGTCCGATCGGACCGTGTTGTCGGATAATCCGACCGTGTGTGGGCTCCATCGGACTGTTTCCGTCGGAATATCCGACCGACAAAGTTTTAAAGCTGGGCTATAAAATTTTCCGACGACGCGATCCAATCGGACTTTGTCTGATCGTTTGAAGAGAATTCCGATCGGACAAAGTGCCATGCATGCTCAGATCAAATTACTAGACCAAAGCTATTGGCTACTAGCCTGAACGTAGTCCCGTCGTAACGAAATAACATCATCACGTTACGAACGATCGAAATAACATCATCACTTTACGAACGATCGAAATAACGTCATCACGTTACGAACGATCGAAATAACGTCATCACGTTACGAACGATCGGATTTTCCGACAACTTTGTCCGACCGTGTGTATGAAACACCAGTTTTGGACAAAATCCGTCAGACAAATTCCGACGGATTTTGTTGTCGGAATGTCCGACCGTGTGTACAAGGGCTAAGACTTTTCACTTCACATATTTGTTCACTTTAATATGTCGGACTTTGGATTTTTATACATTTTTCGTGGATGTATATATTTTGTTAGCTCTACATCTTTTGCACTTGGATCAAGGAACGGACTGAATAGCTGGGCAACTTGGTGGGATGTCTGTGTTCCAGATCTTCTGACCAGTCCAATCAGAAGATCTGGAACACAGACATCCCACCAAGTTGCCCAGCTGTTCAGTCCATTCCTTGACACTCAAGATCAAGTTTTGGTTCGACTTCCATTAGAGGTGTGTGTGGTGGTCACCCATATACATCTGTGGAGGTTCTGGATCCTTTGGAGTTCCACCTATCCGCCAATTCCGGCACCCTTGCCTTAATGACTCTTTGTCGCTGACATCGGGGTCCACCTGTTTCGGTAAGAGTACATATACCTTTCTCCTTAGTTGAAGATGTACCATCCTTGATGATTTTCTAGCCGGACAGTGCAGTGTACAGGCTATCTTCAATTGATTTCCTCACTTATTGGACTTCCTTTACACGTCACTTTTGTATATTTGATATTTGTATATCTTCACTTATATATCAATATAGGTGTATTTGTGTTAACGCTACAATATTCACGATTTATGCTTTTTATGTTTGTCACATTTTTTGTAGCTGCTTCTTTTTTACTCATCTGAGGTTAGCGTATTCACGCCCATATTCACATTTCTATTTTGAACCTATTTGTAGTGAATTTAAACTAAACAAAAAAAAAAAAACTTTAAAGTCATAGATTTTACTTGTTCTGGAATTGTCCTTTGTCCCCAAACTAAAGCTGGCCATAGACAGGTTGAAAATCGGCTGGTTCGTCGTCCCTGCTGCTGAGCCTGGACACGGAAAAGGCCTTTGATAGATTGGGGTGGCCCTTCCTGTTCGCCACGCTGACCCACCTTGGGATAGAGGGACCTTTCTTGCAGGCCATACGCCATCTCTACTCCAACCCATCATCTCAGGTGAGGACCCCCTTCGCCACCTCCTCGACTTTTTCTATCTCCAACGGTACACGTCAGGGATGCCCTCTGTCGCCCTTACTGTTTGCCCTCTGTATAGAACCCCTGGCGGCGTCCATTCGATGGAACCAAGCTATTAGGGGTATTCCGGTTCGGGGCAGGGAATTTAAGATTTCATTATTTGCGGACGACGTCATCCTCACCCTGACCCAGCCCAGGATATCCCTACCCAACTTACATATGGAGCTAGATCGTTATAGTGCACTATCGGACTACAAAATTAACGCTTCAAAGTCGGAGGCCCTCCCAATTAACATTCCACCACCAGAGGTGGACCATCTACGGTCCAACTTTCCCTACAACTGGAAACTTACATCCCTAAGATACCTGGGGATAAACATTACCCCAACCTTCGCCTCCCTATACCAAGCGAACTACCCACCCCTTTATGGAACTATTAGGCAACTACTCTTACAATGGCGGAAACACCAAATCTCTCTCCTTGGTAGAATAGCCTCTGTGAAAATGACAATTCTCCCGAAGCTCCTCTACCTTTTCCAGACTCTCCCCATCCCCATACCCTCATCACACCTGAAAAAAATACAAGGAGACCTAAGCCGCGTACACACGGGCGGACTGTCTGGCCTACTTAGTCCACCTAAACACATTTCAGCGGACAGTCTGCTCGTGTGTGGGTTTCAGCGGACTTTTTCAGCGTGCAGTCTGGCGGACTAAGTATTTCGGAATGTTGGAAATACTGTCCGCTGGACTCGCATTTCGGCGGACAATCCGCCCGTGTGTGTGCCAGTCCGCCGTACTTTTGAAATGAGCGGACTTTTCCCGCCCGGAGAAAAGTCCGCTCATTTCGAGCGGGTATCCAGGTAGGCGGGGCCCGCGACGGAGACGTCGCTAGCCCCGCCACCTGGTATGGACTTAAAGGGGAACCCCAACGCCGAAAAAAAACGGCGTGGGGGTCCCCCCCAAGTCCACAACAGACCCTTGTCCGAGCACGCTACCCGGCCGGCCAGGAAAGGGGGGCGAGCGAGCACCCCCCCCTCCTGAGCCGTACCAGGCCACGTGCCCTCAACATGGGGGGTGCCTTGGGGAAGGGGGGCCGCGCGGCCCCCCCACCCCAAAGCACCTTGTCCCCATGTTGATGAGGACAAGGGCCTCTTCCCGACAACCCTGGCCGTTGGTTGTCGGGGTCTGCGGGCGGGGGGCTTATCGGAATCCGGGAGCCCCCTTTAATAAGGGGGCCCCCGGATACCGGCCCCCCACCCTATGTGAATGAGTATGGGGTACAATGTACCCCTACCCATTCACCTGTGAAAAAAAGTACAAAAAAAACACAACACAGGGTTAAAATATTTTATTGCACAGCTCCGGGGGTCTTCCGTCTTCAGGGGTCTTCTCGCCGGACTCCTCCGCTATCTTCTTGTAGCTCTTTTGCTAGCGGAGGAGTCCGGCTTTCTTCCTCACCGCTGGCCTCTTCTCCCGACTTCGGGGGTCTTGTCCCCCTCTTCGGTTCTTCTGCCGGGCCACCGCGCCTTCTCCTTCTCCACGCCTCTGCGTGTGTGGGCGAGTCCGTTCATTTCAAAAGCAGGGCGGATAGTATGGCGGACTTAGTCCGCCGTATTAGTCCGCTCAAAAAGTGCCGTGTGTGGGCAAGTCCGTTCATTCGAAAGTATGACGGACTGTCCGTCGGATTGTCTGACGGATTAAGTTGGCCAGACAGTCCGCCACGTGTGTACGCGGCTCTACTCAAATTTACGTGGAATTACAAGCGGCACAGAGTCCCTAGATCGGTCATGACTGCCTCCCGGTCGGATGGGGGGTTAGCGTTCCCTGACCTGGTTAAATACCACCAGGCGGCCCAACTCCGCGCGGTCGCTTCCTGGTATACCCAAAGACCTCACAACCGCTCGTCGGAAGTCGAAAAACTATGGTTGGCCCCGACACACCCTAATAGCATGCTCTGGAGTGCGGCGACATCGGTCCCCCAGTCCTAACTGTTGGGATCTATGTCCCATCTGCAACGCCTCTGGCGTAAGCTTTCTAAAGACTTTGGCCTGGCCTCGGACAAATCGCTCCTGACTTCCTTTTTAGGCAACCCCCAGGTGCCAGATAGCCTATCCCACCAGATGTCACACCCCTGGTCTTCCCGGAACCTCTTCCACCTGGGGGCCCTCGTAGACCCCAGGTCGCGGAGACTTCTGTCCTATGAGGACCTCCAAGCCAAATACGGCCTCCCCCACCAGGGGTTCTATAGCTATCTGCAAATCCGTCACTTTGCACAGACCATATCCTCCGACCTCCGCTTCTCTCCGCCTACCTCATTTGAAAATGTTATTCTAGCGGGCACAGCCCAGAGTGGGATGATCTCAGACATCTACAAAATACCTAATGCATTTCCTATGGGCTCCAAAGGCAAACATGCATACATGCTTAAATGGGAGGGGGCACTGGGTGAAGTGCTTACGGAAGAGCAATGGCGGACGATATGGTCACAAGCATCCAAAAGCTCCATGTGTACACTTTATCGGGAAAACGCATACAAAATTTTAATCTTCTGGTACATGACCCCGGACGTTCTTCATGCCATATACCCCTCAGCAACAGACAGGTGCTGGCGCTGCCGGGAGCACAAGGGCACCCTCCTACACATTTATTGGCAGTGCCCCCGTATAGTCCCTTTTTGGACGGAGGTCCTACATCTCCTGACCAGTATTCTGGACCGCCCGCTGGACTTGACTCCTAAAACTTTTTTGCTTGGTGTCCCTGTCCCCAAACTGTCAAAGTCCCTGCAAAAACTAACTCGGCACATCCTGACGGCAGCACGGTGTCTTGTGGCCCTGCACTGGAAAAAGACACAGCTCCCTACCCTGGGCACGCTACATGCCAGAATCAGGGACGTGGAACTAATGGAAAAGATGACCGCCAGGATACAGGACCGGTTGGAGGCGCATGATGTGATTTGGAGTCTCTGGAACCTCAGGGAAGGCCGGACCTGACAGACATACGGAACGTTTACGGTGACTACCCTCCCCTACCTCTCTCTTTCCCCTCTTCTCTTTTCTTTAACACTCTTTTAGTACCCCTCTCTTTTCCCAGCTTCTGGCTCCTCTCTCACTTCTCTCTTTTTTTCCGAACTCTCCCAGGAACATAGGTTTAATAATGTTATATACTAGTATACAGCACTTTAAGACGGCACCTGCTGTCTCCGCAAGTTATTCTTCACTAGACAAAGAGATTTGAGGATTAGTCTCGTGTTGATAGACCTTTAACTTTTTATTCACGTTTGAGAATGATCCTAATGCCTGCGGACAGCACTACCTGGCCTAGTTCATACCTACTCCAAGTGGCTATACCCCACAGGCCGGTGTGCACTTATTGTTTGTTAACTTTCTGTTTCTGGCTTCACCATTGTTGCATTGAAGTGTATGACATGTACTGCTTGATATTATACAAATAAAATGTTATTTGACAGAAAATCGGCTGGTTCAGAAAGGATCAGTCAAAATTTCAATCCATCCATGGCCGTTCCTGCTTGAGAGAAGTAAATCTAATAATCGGCTAATCTCTTTTCTACAAAAAAATAATAAAATAATCGGCTTGTCTCGAACAAGCATGTTGGAAAGTATTCATTCAATCAGGTTGATCAGTAGGTCCTGAGAGTGAAGGTGTCCGAATACCATAGCATGGCAGGGAGGATTTCTTCATCCACCTCACTTGCGTTTTTTTGATCAGCCTACTGGCTGAGTGATAAAAAAAATAAATAAAAAAAAATAGATCCATCTTTGGCCAGAAAAATCCTTCCAGTTCATGGTCAACAGCCGTGTGTTCGTGATGCAGGGAAATGGTGTGTGTGTTGACCATGTTAGTTCTGGCAGTAGGAAGACAGGCACTCCAACGATGCTTGTGGGTACTGGATGTGATGTTGTCAGAAGTTGACCTGTAATAACAAGGGAGGTTAACTGAGCATGGGACAAGCTTCCTGGGGTGGCCAAAGTGGGAACAGCATGCAACCGGAGTGCCTCCATAGACAGGAACCATGTACAAGCAGATATACTGTATTTTCAGATGAGTAGAAACAAACACCATATGGCCTGACCATCAGATCTACCTATATGGTCAAAACTATGAGTACCCCCTTCAATCGAGTTCAGATTTCTCCAGTGAAGAGTACTGTTATTACATCATCATTAAAAAAAAACATTGTAGACAGTTGTGCTCTTCCTTGTGGTAACAGTTTGGTTTCAGCATGACTGTGCCCCTGTGTAAAAATCCAGCTCCATAGAGACACAGTATGGCCAGTTTGGGATGGAGGAACTTGAGTGTGCTGCACAGAGCCCTGACTTTAAGGAAGGTCAGTTGTTAGCCCACTGAACACAGAGGGCCCGGAGACATTTATTGGTGGACAGGGTTTGGGAGCCCCCCACTGGCTCTCCCTTCTCTGTCACTGAAACAGGCCCACTGAGCCATCGGCCCAGCGGGAAACTCCCAGTAGTCCCAATGGCCAGTACATGCCTGTACATTGATGTTCATTGGGAAGAATGTTCCTTACATTGGTGTTCAGTAGGAAGAATGTTCCTTACATTGGTGTTCAGTGGGAAGAATGTTCCTTACATTGGTGATCAGTGGGAAGAATGTTCCTTACATTGGTGATCAGTGGGAAGAATGCTCCTTACATTGGTGTTCATTGGGAACAATGTTCCTTACATTGGGAAGAAAGAACCCTGACCTCAACCCTAACAAACACCTTTGATAAGAACTGGAAGGTCAATTGTGAGCCCACTGAACACAGGGGGCCCGGAGAAGTCTTTTCTTTCTAAACGGCTGCACAGTGGGAGATGAACTTATTGGTGGACAGTCCCCCGCCTGCTCTCCATTCGCTGTTACTGAAACTGGCCCACTGAGCCATCCGCCCACCGGGAAACTCCCGGTAGTCTCAATGGCCAGTACATGCCTGTACATTGGTGGTCAGTGGGAAGAATGCTCCTTACATTGGTGGTCAGTGGGAAGAAGTCCCTTTGCATTGCTTATCAATGGGGAAGAATTCCCCTTACATTGGTGGACAGAGGGATGAACTCTCTATATATTGGTGGTCAGTGGGAGGAATGCTCCCTAGAGACAGCTGAAAAGATCATTGTTTTCAGTAGTGCCAACCTCTGGAGGTACCTCTAGGGTACCTAGATCTCCATGGAACTCTGACCGGCCCACTGGGAACTCCCGGTAATACCAGTGGCCAGTACATGACTGTACATTGGTGTTCAGTGGGAAGAATGTCCCATACATTGGTGATCAGTGGGAAGAATGTCCCTTACATTGGTTTTCATTGGGAAGAACGTTCCTTACATTGGTGATCGGTGGGAAGAATGTCCCTTACATTGGTTTTCATTGGGAAGAATGCTCCTTACATTGGTTTTCATTGGGAAGAATGCTCCTTACATTGGTGATCGGTGGGAAGAATGTCCCTTACATTGGTTTTCATTGGGAAGAATGCTCCTTACATTGGTGATCGGTGGGAAGAATGTCCCTTACATTGGTTTTCATTGGGAAGAATGCTCCTTTACATTGGTGATCAGTGGGAAGAATGTCCCTTACATTGGTTTTCATTGGGAAGAATGCTCCTTACATTGGTGGTCAGTGGGAAGAATGCTCCTTACATTGGTGGTCAGTGGGAAGAATGTCCCTTTGCATTGCTTATCAATGGGAAAGAATGCCCCTTACATTGGTGGTCAGAGGGATGAACTCTCTATATATTGAAGGTCAGTGGGAAGAATACTCCCTAGAGACAGCTGTAAAGAGCATTGTTTTCAGTAGTGCCAACCTCCGGAGGTATCTCTAGGGTACCTAGATCTCTATAGAACTCTGGTTGATAAAGACTGATCTAAACATATAATACATCTCACTGAACAATCATCAATGTAAACAGAGCTCCTCTGTATTGTCCATGCATTGCTCACACCTGTACTGCTGTTGCACAGGAATCTGTAATTTGAGAATTCTCTCTGGAATTATTATAATAGCTCAGAATTACCTAGGGGGAGAAAACTTGATTTTAGAGATGTATCTATTTTCTCTTCTTGTAAGAGTAGTGTTAGCCTTCTCTGGCCTGACCTCAGTGCTGATAACAGACACTTATAAATATAGGTGCTTCAGATTACTTGAAAGAAACGTAAAGGCTTTGTTCAATGTCCATTCTACCCTTCTCCATAAGTCTGGAGTGTTGATTACGAGCCTGATCTCACACAGAAGACACAACAGCCTTCACGGGGCCTTACATCCTCATCCGGGGCTGACATGTCTGCTCTGACAGGGGGAGAATATAAGTGAATAACAGCACACACAGCCATCACGGAGAGGGGAGGCTGCCCTGTTAAAAAAAATCTAAGGATGGAAAGTCTGAAGTCCATTCCTGAGGGGTTCTCTTTAAAGGCGAACAAACCCCCATACACCTAATTGTCAAATAAGTTGACTGTTTGCAGATGAAAAATCCTCAAGGGGTTCTTCTGTCACATGATGTGTGGTTGTACATCACCCACAAAGGGTCACCGTGTTTATGATTTGCCAATGTGTGTTAGTGTACCCCACACCCTAGTCAGCCTAGGGTGTGGGGCGATTTGTACAGGCTCACATCTATTACATTAAATTCAGTAGCCTGGTTAAATTTAATATGAATGCACAAGGATTTGCGCAATTGGTGGTCCGCACAGGTTTCTACCCTCCTTGAATGGGTTACTGAGATGGACCATATCAAAATGTATTGAATCACTTTTGGTACGGGAACTAGGAACATACAATCAATCTTCTCAGAAAGCTTCACACAAGATTTTGGAGTGTCTGTGGGAATTTGTGCCCATTTGTGAGATCAGGTACTGATGTTGGATGAGAAGACCTGGCCAACCATTGGGGTTCCAATTCATCCCAAAGGTGTTCAGCAGGGTTGAGATCAGGGCCACTCCAGTTCCTCCACACCAAATCTATCAGACCATGTCTTTGTTGAGCTATCTCCACTCTTGTGTGAACGCTTCACACTAACTTTTGGGGTGTCTGTGTGAATTTGTGCCCATTTGTGAGGTCAGATACTGATGTTGGATGAGAAGAACTGGCTCCAGATTGAGGTTCTAAACCATCCCAAAGATATTCAGTGGGGTTGGCATCAGGGCTCTGTGCAGGCTACATAAGTTCCTTCACACCAAACTGGTGCTGCTGGGTGTACTGTTGACTGCATGTGCCTATCTCTTTTCATTTCCCTCACCCCGTCATCATTGTGCTGCAACAGCTGCCTTTCACCCTTAAGCCGCGTACACACGTAGCCGTCTGTCCGACGTACTTAGTCTGGCGGACGTCCACCAAACTGTCCGTCGGAATTTTCGAACGGGCTACTTGCCCACACACGGCACTTTTTCAGCGGACTAATACGGCGTACTAAGTCCGCTGTACTAAGTCTGCCGTACTTTCGAAATGAACGGACTCGCCCACACACGCGGAGGAAAGTCCGCTCATTTCGAGCGGGTCTCCAGGTAGGCGGGGCCCGCGAAGGAGACGTTGCTGGCCCTGCTGCCTGGTATGGACTTAAAGGGGAAGCCCCAACGCCGAAAAAAATCGGCGTGGGGGTCCCCCCCAAGTCCACAACAGACCCTTGTCCGAGCACGCTACCCGGCCGGCCAGGAAAGGGGGGCGAGCGCCCCCCCCTCCTGAGCCGTACCAGGCCGCGTGCCCTCAACATGGGGGGTGCCTTGGGAAGGGGGGGCCGCGCGGCCCCCCCACCCCAAAGCACCTTGTCCCCATGTTGATGAGGACAAGGGCCTCTTCCCGACAACCCTGGCCGTTGGTTGTCGGGGTCTGCGGGTGGGGGGCTTATCGGAATCCGGGAGACCCCTTTAATAAGGGGGCCCCCGGATACCGGCCCCCCACCCTATGTGAATGAGTATGGGGTACAATGTACCCCTACGCATTCACCTGTAAAAAAAAAGTACAAAAAAAAAACACAACACACGAGATAAAATACTTTATTGCACAGCTCCGGGGGGTCTTCCGTCTTCGGGGGTCTTCTCGCCGGACTCCTCCGCTATCTTCTTGTAGCTCTTTTGCTAGCGGAGGAGTCCGGCTTTCTTCCTCGCCTCTTCTCCCGACTTCGGGGGTCTTGTCCCCCTCTTCGGTTCTTCTGCCGGGCCACCGCGCCTTCTTATAGCTCTTTTACAGGCGGTGGCCCGGTCTTCTGTCGCCGCTGCCGCCTTCCGTTCTTCTTCTTCTTCTTCTTCTTCTTCTCCTTCTTCTCCTGGAGATGTTGACTCGACGCTCTCTCCGGCCACAATGCCAGGGACGCACTGCGTGGCCACTTATATAGGGACAAGGGGCGGTGTCACATTGCTTTATGTCACATGGGTTGGTCACATGGGTTGATGTCACATGGGGACTGTGACATCATAAGGGGGGCGGGGTCACCATGTGACACCAACCCATGTGACATAAAGCCATGTGACACCGCCCCTTGTCCCTATATAAGTGGCCGCGCAGCGCGTCCCTGGCATTGTGGCCGGAGAGAGCATCGAGTCAACATCTCCAGGAGAAGAAGGAGAAGAAGAAGAAGAAGAAGAAGAAGAAGAGGAGCGGAAGGCGGCGGCGGCAGCGGCGACAGAAGACCGGGCCACCGCCTGTAAAAGAGCTATAAGAAGGCGCGGTGGCCCGGCAGAAGAACCGAAGAGGGGGACAAGAGCGCCGAAGTCGGGAGAAGAGGCCAGCGGCGAGGAAGAAAGCCGGACTCCTCCGCTAGCAAAAGAGCTACAAGAAGATAGCGGAGGAGTCCGGCGAGAAGACCCCCGAAGATGGAAGACCCCCGGAGCTGTGCAATAAAGTATTTTATCTCGTGTGTTGTGTTTTTTTTGTACTTTTTTTTTACAGGCGACTGGGTAGGGGTACATTGTACCCCATACTCATTCACATAGGGTGGGGGACCGGTATCCGGGGGCCCCCTTATTAAAGGGGGCTCCCGGATTCCGATAAGCCCAGGGGTGGACTGACAACTCATGGGGCCCCGGGCAATAGGGGATTATGGGGCCCCCAGGCAATAAAAGATTATGGGGACACACAGTATACAAAAGCACACACACACAGTATGCAATCACACAGTATACACAGACATGTTTCTATTGGCTGAGAAGGTACTGGAGAGGATTTTTACATACTGTCCCTGGTTTTACTGAGGTTGGCAACCCTGATGGGGCCCCCTAGTGGCCCGGGGCCCTCGGGCAGTGCCCGAGTTGCTGAATGGTCAGTCTGCCCCTGGATAAGCCCCCACCGGCAGACCCCGACAACCAACGGCCAGGGTTGTCGGGAAGAGGCCCTTGTCCTCATCAACATGGGGACAAGGTGCTTTGGGGTGGGGGGGCCCCCCCTTCCCCAAGGCACCCCCCATGTTGAGGGCACGCGGCCTGGTAACGCTAAGGAGGGGGGGGGCGCTCGCTCGCCCCCCTTTCCTGGCCGGCCGGGTAGCGTGCTCGGACAAGGGTCTGTTGTGGACTTGGGGGGGACCCCCACGCCGATTTTTTTCGGCGTTGGGGTTCCCCTTTAAGTCCATACCAGGCGGCGGGGCCAGCGACGTCTCCTTCGCGGGCCCCGCCTACCTGGAGACCCGCTCGAAATAAGCGGACTTTTCTCCGGGCGGGAAAAGTCCGCTCATTTCAAAAGTACGGCGGACTGGCATACACACGGCCGGATTGTCCGCCGAAATGCGAGTACGGCGTGCAAATTTTTGTGCAAACCGAAATTCTAAGTCCGCCGTACTGTCGGGTCAAAAAAGTATGCACACACGGGGGGATTGTTTGGCGGACTTGAGTTTGCCGGACTTTTCCACCGGATTGTTTGATCGTGTGTACGCGGCATTAGCTTCCCTGCTGTGTGAGCAGAGCGGGCTCTGTGTGAAAGTCCCCCCACCCCCTTTCTGGCAATGGACAAATGGTGGGAGGTTCCCTTGCCAGGTTTCTTTTTAAAACATAATATTATTTGTTTATTTACTAAGCAGTGTTTGCCTCCTGTTTGTTGTTGGACGCAGTCCCTTCTTTGGGAGACCAAAGTTTCTTTGGTGGGGGGAGAGTGTATCTGGTTGTACTGCTGACTGCATGTGCCTCTCTCCTTTTATTTCCCTCTCCTCATGTCATTGTGCTGCAACTGCTGCCTCTCAACCTTAGCTTACCTGCTATGTGAGAAGAACAGGCTGTGTCTGAAATTCCCCACACTCCTCCAGGCAGTGAACTTGAGCTAATCAGAGAGCAGGAGGGAGCTTGAGAAAATGGGAGTATCAGAGAGAGGATTTACTCTGCAGCAACGGATTATGGGATATGTTGTCCTTAAAGGTGCACTGATCAATATAAATGAATGCAGACTAATGGCTGCACAACTACAGGCACACAAGTCCCTGCACACAGAGTAGGAGAGATACACTGTTCTCCCTCCGGGTAAAATTAGCTGAGCTGAGGAAGAAGAGCATGAAGAGTGAACAGAGGCAGACCTGTGCTGGAGTCTGTGCCTGGCCAGAGCCTGCAAAGACTAGAAAGAGTGGCTGAGAGCTGCTGTACCTTGAGACCCGAGCCATTGTTGTGTGCCACTACCTCAAAGAGGAGGATCTCACCGTGAGGGGCCAATTGTGTGGACTGAGACTTCTGTGACAACTGTTTGCTAAACGGACTGGATCTGATCTGTTGCATACTGGGAGTGGTGAGCGGAACTATCGAGCTTAACCCCTTGTTGCCCACAGTTAATGCTTACTTAGATTGCCTCTATTTAACAGCCCATTGGCTATCTTTTGTGTAAAGTCTTAAAGAGACAGCTACATATGCATCATCATCAGAAGGGCCCCAACGAAAGCCGGCCGACATTGACAATTACTACTTAACAGTCATCTCCGGGGGTACCCTTTTGCCAGTAACGCATCCACCCACCCGCTATTGGGTCTGTATGTATAAAGCGTACTCAGGAACATTGGTTGAATATCTATTGCAAAGAAATACAGTGAGGTTTCTTTTATACCATTCATGCTTTCACAGTTGGTGCTATATTATGGCTACAGTGTGGATTAGTGCCTTATTGCAGTGTAAGTTAACGGCCGTAGGTGAGGCTAACCTGTGCACTGTCATAGAGCAGTAGAATATTAATGCTTAAGCTGCACAGGTGTGGGTAACCTATAACGAAGTGTGTTGGTGGGGACCGAGTGGGTTATAGAGTGGTGGCAGAGAACTGAGGGCCCATCATACCAAGTGGCCCCTGTGGGGTTAGCACTACACTGGTCAAACCATGTCTTCATAGAGCTTGCTTTGTACACAGGGGTAGACATGCTGGAACAGAAAGGGGCCTTCACCAAAGTGTTGCCACAAGGTTGGAAGTGCACAGCGGCTTAAGGGTCAGCACTCACTGTAGTCTTCTGCTTAAATCTTGACCAGGATACCCCCCGCATGGAGTTTGCATGTTCTCCTTGTGTTTGTATGGGTTTCTTATTACATTCCAAAGGCATGCTGGTGGTAGATAAAGTCACCCTAGTATGTGTATGTAGGCATGCAAGATGGGGACCTTAGATTGTACTCTCCTTGGGGGAGGGGGGAGTTGATGTGAATGTAAAGTGCTGTGTGAAATTGGTAAAACCTGAACCCTTTGGAAAGGGGGGGGGGGGGGGGGGTTCTTCATACTTTCGCCCCATATACTGAATGTTATCTGCTGGAGCTGAACAAGCCCGGCTGTTTGAGATGGGAAAGGGGCACAAATTTTAGCTCCAAAATTTTTGATAAAGATTTAACACTTCCCATGCAAACTCTTTCCTGCATCTACACACATACAATGGGCATCATCCACAAAATTCTGTAACTTACAACAGGAAGAATCACTTTTACACTTGATTGCTTGTTTAAGGTGGATATGTCATGACATACTGTATTCTATTTATTGCATGCTCAATAACACGTCAGTGTAACCCATCCAGATATGTACAGTGATACCTTGGATTACGCGCATAATCCCTTCCAGAAGAATGTTTGCAATCCAAAGCACTGGTATATTTAAGCGAGTCTTCCCATAGGAATCAATGGAAACGGCAGTACCGCATGTGGCCAGTTGTGGGGGGGGGGGCGCCAGAGAAACTCGGAAAACACTCGGAGAAGCTCGGAAACCACTCAGAGACACTCGGGAACAAAGTGTTTCCGAGTGTCTCAGAGCGGCTCCGTGCCCCCTCACCTCTGGCCAAATGTGGTACTGCAAGCCCCAGAGGCATGAATCCTGCTCATCTTGCGAGACAACGCTCGCAAACTGAGTCAGGATTTAAAAAAAAAAATAGCTTGTATTGAAAAACGCTTGTAAACTGCATTTCTCGCAATCCGAGGTTTTACTGTGTTACCTTTTACAGAGATCGCAGTACACCCCCATCAATGCCTTCATCTGTTTTTCTCTCCAGAAGGACATAGCCATCTTTGTTCATGCATCCAGGGTCACCACTTACCTCGAAGACTGATATACTGGCTCAGAGATGACACAATCATAGAAATCCTGATGTCTGCAGTCTCTCACCTTATGATTTAGTCATTCTTATTACCTGACTGCTATACTTTTTTACGTCACCCCCCCAGAACATGCATGCAGACAATGACAATGGAACATCTGATCTGTATATTTGCTCCAGGTTATTGACTTAAAAGCTGGAGATAGCCAGGGATGGATATATCATCCATCATCCAACAGTAATGCATACCGTACAACTGAACAAGGGACCTCTGGGCTTTAAGGGTCCATTTAAATAGGTGGGTTAGAAGGGTGCTGGGATTCCTCCTAATGTCATGTAGACTTGGACACTGCTCAGTTCAACTAGGCTTTTGCAATTTGTTCCTGTTGCCAACCTTTGCTATGTTCACGGATACTGCTACTGCCTGCTGCCTGTCCTGACTTCTGCTGAATTCACAAGTTCCTCTATTATTTGCCACCTGCCCTGACCTCTGCTAAGTCCATGGACTTTTTGACTGTACAGTCTGCCGCCTGCCTTGACCTTAGCTCTATTCTTGGATACCTCTACTGCCTGCCACCTCCCCTGACTTTTGTTACATTAAGGGATACCTCTACTGTCTGCCGCCTGCCCTGACCTTTGCTATGTTATCGGATAACTCCACTGTCTTTCATCTGCCCTGACTTTGCTACATTCATAAACACTTCTACTGTCTGCCTTGACCATGGCTGTACTGATAGATACCTTTACTGTCTGCCGTTTGCCCTGACATTTGCTGCATTAAAGGATGCCTCTACTGTCTGCTGTCTAACCTGACCTTTGCTGCGTTTACGGACACATCTACTGTCTGCCACTTGCCTTGACCTTGGCAATGTTGGCAAATACCTCTACTGATTGCCGCCTGCCCTTTCCCATGTTTACGCATACCTCTACTGTCTGCTGCCTGGCCTGCTCTTTGCTATGTTAATGGATATCTCTACAATCTGCCGCCTGCCCTGACCTTAGCTATATTCTTGGATTGCTCTACTCTCTGCCACCAGCCTTGACCTTTGCTATGTTCACAGAAACCTCCACTGTCCCCTGCCTGACCTTTGCTATGTTCACAGATTATTCAACTATCTGCTGCCTGCCTTGACCTTTTCTATGTTCACGGAAACCTCCACTGTCCCCTGCCTGAATTGACCTATGCTATGTTCCCAGATTCTTCTACTGTCTGCTGCCTGCCTTGACCTTTGCTATGTTTGTAGATAACATTACTGTCTGCAACCTGCCCCAAGCTTCTATGTTTGCCTGCTCTTTACTGTGTTAATGGATATCTCTACAATCTGCCGCCTGCCCTGACCTTAGCTATATTCTTGGATTGCTCTACTCTCTGCCACCAGCCTTGACCTTTGCTATGTTCACAGAAACCTCCACTGTCCCCTGCCTGACCTTTGCTATGTTCACAGATTATTCAACTATCTGCTGCCTGCCTTGACCTTTTCTATGTTCACGGAAACCTCCACTGTCCCCTGCCTGAATTGACCTATGCTATGTTCCCAGATTCTTCTACTGTCTGCTGCCTGCCTTGACCTTTGCTATGTTTGTAGATAACATTACTGTCTGCAACCTGCCCCAAGCTTCTACGTTCGCCTGCTCTTTACTGTGTTAATGGATATCTCTACAATCTGCCGCCTGCCCTGACCTTAGCTATATTCTTGGATTGCTCTACTCTCTGCCACCAGTTTTGACCTTTGCTATGTTCACAGAAACCAACTCTGTCCCCTGCCTGACCTTTGCTATGTTCACAGAAACCAACTCTGTCCCTTGCCTGACCTGACCTTTGCTATGTTCACGGAAACCTCCACTGTCCCCTGCCTGACTTGCTTATGCTATGTTCACAGATTTGTCTACTGTCTGCTGCCTGCCTTGGCCTTTTTGTTTGCAGATAACATTACTGTCTGACTCTGCAACCTGCCCCGAGCTTCTACGTTCACAGATCTCGGATCACCGTCTGCCACCACTTTGGACCTTGGCCAACTCCTGCTGTCTTCAAACTGCTCCTTAATCCACCGGAGTGTCCTCCAGCTTGTTTCCTCCATCACTTTACGGTACGTCTTACCTTTGCTACCTTGGAGCTTCTTGCACTACAGCCATCATTTGACATTATTAAGTCCTGGGGACAGCCTAGTTCTGGTAGGCCTGCTGACAACAGTCCAGTAGCAGGACTAGAGGTTTCACCCAGGGGGGTCATTCAGAGTAATACAATCCTGGTCCACACATGCCACACTGGCACATACTGCTTAGATGTGCACAGGGGGACACAATAAAATACTGTTGCCTTTCAGCTCATGCCCACCTACTGAAGAAGTTGATGTGTTGCTGCTTCCTGACAAGTGCAATCCATCGCAAGGGCTCATGGTGCAATGCATGCAGGGAAATGTAGTTCTCACGCCAATGTAATTGTGTACCTGTGTGTCTGGAGTGCAGGTGCACATAAACAGAATTTTTTTTGGGGGGGGGGGCATGCATGGGGGTAAGTAGACCAATAGCTTAGTGGCAAGCACTTCTGTGTATAGGGTACAATGTACCCTATACCCATTCACATGGGGGGGGCGGGATCTGGGGGCCCCCTTTTTAAAGAGGGCTTTCATATTCCGATAAGCCCCCCACCCGTTGATCACAACAACCAATGGCCAGGGTTGTCGGGAAGAGGCCCTTGTCCCCATCAACATGCCCTTGTCCCCATCAGCACCCTACCCATGTTGAGGGCTTGTGGCCTGGTATGGTTCAGGAGGGGGGGGCGCTTGATCTTCATATGACGTGATCAGGATATTAAGCCGCTGCGCGCCCCCGGTGGCACGCATCTCAGCGATCGTTGTTGCGGTGTGTCAGTCTGACACCCTGCAACTACGATCTCGGTAAAGAGTCTCTGACGGAGACTCTTTACCATGTGATCAGCTGTGTCCAATCACGGCTGATCACAGTGTAAATAGGAAGAGCCGGTGATCGACTTTTCCCCACTTGCGTCTGTCAGATGCGAGTAGAGGAAAGCTGATCAGCTGCTCCTCTGACAGGGGGGGTCTGTGCTGATTGATTATCAGCGCAGCCCCCCCCCCCAAGGATGCCCACACTGGACCACCAGGGACACCACCAGACCACCAGGGATGCCCAGCACCAGGGATGCCATTCAGTGCCCACAATGGATGCCAATCAATGCCCACAATGGATGCCAATCAGTGCCCACAATGGGCATCACTGATTGACATGCATTAATGTTTGGCACTGATTGGCATCCATCCGTACAATACTGTACACTACAATGCCACCTATCAGTGCCCATCCGTGCCGCCTATCAATGCCCATCCGTGCTGCCTATCAGTGCCCAACCGTGCCGCCTATCAGTGCCCAACTGTGCCGCCTATCAGTGCCCATCCATGCCAATCTGTGCTGCCTATCCATGCCAATCCGTGCCACCTATCAGTGCCTATCTGTGTCGCATATCAGTGCCGCCTATCAGTGCTACATATCAGTGGCACTTCATTGGTGCCAGATCATCGGTGCCCATCAGTGCCGCCTTATCAGTGCCCGTCACTGCAGCCCTATCAGTGCCCATCAGTGAAGGAGAAAACTTATTTACAAAGTTTTGTAACTGAAACAAAAAAAACACATTTTTATTTGTTTAGCAGAAAATAAAAATCCCAGAGGTGATCAAATACCACCAAAAGAAAACTCTATTTGTGGGAAAAAAACGATAAAAATGTAGATTGGGTACAGTGTAGCATGACCGCGCAATTGTCATTCAAAGTGCGACAGAGCTGAAAGCTCTAAATTCGTCTGGGCAGGAAGGTGTATAAGTGCCCGGTATTGAAGTGGTTAAAGGAATATTTCATTTTTATTGTTTCACTTTAAGCATTATTAAAATCACTGCTCCTAAAAAAAACATCAGTTTTAAAAACTGTTCTTTTGCATTGATACACGTCCCCTGGGGCAGGACCCGGGTCCCCAAACACTTTTTATGACAAGAACTTGCATAGAAGCCTATGAAATTAGCACTTTTGATTTTTCATGTTCGTATCTCATAGACTTTAATAGGGTTCTCATGTTTGCTCGAACTTTTTGCCTGTTCACATGTTCTGGTGCGAACCGAACCAGGGTGGGGGTGTTCGGCCCATCCCTAATTGTAAGCTCCTTGAGGGCAGGAACTGATATGAATGAGCAATATGTAAATGATTGGCACTATAAAAATATGTGAAATAAATATAATGAGTTAGAGAGCAAAGATCTTTTTATAAAATTTGAGAGTTTGGCTCTATTTGAAGGGCGCAGGAATGGACAAGGACACTGCTTTTCTGGCAGAATCAGCAGGAATTTTTTGTAGTACTTACAGAAAATGTTCTTAGCCTGAAAAATGAAAACGAATGCAGCCATCACATCTAAGGTTCGGTGAGCTACAATATATAATTTTTTTTCTTTTCTTTAAACATGCTTCCACAATAAAAAACACAATTCCTGTGCCTTGTGTCCATGTGTAGACCCTGTGTCCGTGCTGCTGTGTCTTCAGCTGTCACGCTGGTGTCACCCCCCCTCCTCCCAACCCCATGCATTCCAGCATCGTCCCCTCCTTGTTCTATATAAAGAGAAGCAAAGTCCCAGCTGAGACTTCACTGCACTGTCCATCGTCCAGCCAGGAGCCAGGAGGAGCCAGGTACTGTACTTTCCCCTAAACACCATACACCATATATACTGTATATACCCCATATCAGCAGCCTTTCTCAAACTTTTTTCCCCAGAGGAACTCCTAAAATAATTTTTTCAGGTCACAGGGTTACTAAAACAAGTTCATAAGGGTTGTGTGGGAAAAAAATGTTCTTTACATTGGTGGTCAATGGGGGACCTTTACATTGGTTATCAGTGGGAAGAAGGCCCTTTACATTGGTGATCAATAGGAAGAAGGCTCTTTACATTGGTGATCAATGGGAAGAAGGGCCTTTACATTGGTGATCAATAGGAAGAAGGACCTTTACATTGGTGATCAATGGGAAGAAGGCTCTTTACATTGGTGATCAATGGGAAGAAGGCCCTTTACATTGGTGAACAATGTAAAGAAGGCCCTTTACATTGGTGATCAATGGGAAGAAGGACCTTTACATTGGTGATCAATAGGAAGAAGGACCTTTACATTGGTGATCAATGGGAAGAAGACCCTTTACATTGGTGATCAATAGGAAGAAGGCCCTTTACATTGGTGATCAGTGGGAAGAAGGCCCTTTACATTGGTGATCAATAGGAAGAATGACCTTTACATTGGTGATCAATAGGAAGAAGGCCCTTTACATTGGTGATCAGTGGGAAGAAGGCCCTTTACATTGGTGATCAATAGGAAGAAGACCCTTTACATTGGTGATCAATAGGAAGAAGGCCCTTTACATTGGTGATCAGTGGGAAGAAGGCCCTTTACATTGGTGATCAATAGGAAGAAGGACCTTTACATTGGTGATCAATAGGAAGAAGGCCCTTTACATTGGTGATCAGTGGGAAGAAGGCCCTTTACATTGGTGATCAATGGGAAGAAGGACCTTTACATTGGTGATCAATAGGAAGAAGGACCTTTACATTGGTGATCAATGGGAAGAAGACCCTTTACATTGGTGATCAATAGGAAGAAGGCCCTTTACATTGGTGATCAGTGGGAAGAAGGCCCTTTACATTGGTGATCAATAGGAAGAAGGCCCTTTTACATTGGTGATAAATGGGAAGAAGGCCCTTTACATTGGTGATCAATAGGAAGAAGGCCCTTTTACATTGGTGATAAATGGGAAGAAGGCCCTTTACATTGGTGATCAATGGGAAGAAGGCCCTTTACATTGGTGGTCAGTGAGAATAATGCCCCTTACATTGGTGGTCAGTGAGAATAATGCCCCTTACATTGGTGGTCAGTAGCAGGAAATCTCCATACATTGGTGGTCAGTGGGAAGAATGTTTTTTACATTGGTGGTCAGTGGGAAGAATGTGCTTCACATTGGTGGTCAGTGGGAAGAATATCTTATACATTGGTGGGCAGTGGGAAGAATGCTTGATACATTGGCGGTCAGTGGGTAGGATTCTCCATACATTGGTTATCAGTAGATAAAATGGTCCTTACATTTGTGATCTGTGGATAGAATTCTCTATACATTGGTGGTCAGAGGAAAATGCTCCCTACATTAGTGGTCAATGGGAAGAATGCCCATCCCAACCCCCTTTTTATTGGTGGTGGGTGGTTAGAATGCTCCTTACATTGGTGATCAGTGAGAAGAATGCCCCTTACATTGGTGATCAGTGAGAAGAATGCTCCTTACATTGGTGGTCAGTAATGGGAAGAATTCTCCTTACATTGGTGATCAGTGGGACGAATGGTCCTTACATTGGTGATCAGTGGTTAGAATTCTCTATGCATTAGTGGTCAGTGGCAAAGTGCTCCCCACATTGGTGGTTAATGGGAAAAATGCCCCCTACAATGGTCAGAATACCCCCCCCCCCCTTACATTGGTAGTCAGTGGGAAAATCAAGCCATTTACTTTGATGGTCAATGGGAAGAATGCTCCTTACATTGGTGATTAGTGGGAAGACTAAAATCCTTATTTGCTCAAAATGCACCTAACTAAGGACAGCCAAAAAGGTCTTTGGTGTCGTGCTTCTGGTTTTGCCAAGTGTGTGTTGGCCCTGGAACTATGCAGACACCATCAAAACAGCTCAAGGTACCCCCAAACAAGGAACCCTGGTTGAGAATGACTGACCCATACTTTATATAGGTCTGTACACTTCAATATCTGTGGGTTGGGTCGATATCTGTTAGCATGCCGTGTATAGAGATCATGGATTGGGTCGATATCTGTTAGCATGCAGTGTATGGAGATCATGGATTGGGTCGATATTTGTTAGTATGCAGTGTATGGAGATCATGGATTGGGTCGATATCTGTTAGCATGCAATGTATGGAGATCATGGATTGGGTCGATATCTGTTAGCATGCAATGTATGGAGATCATGGATTGGGTCGATATCTGTTAGCATGCAGTGTATGGAGATCATGGATTGTATACCGTTTAGCTGTGTTTCCTCCTAAGGTTCCCTTCCCAGGGTCTGAGGCGGACATTGCCAATGTCACAGCTCTGCTGACCTTTCCCGGATGCTATAACAGTCCTGACCTTTCCCCGTCCTCTCCGACCTTTACAGTGACTATTAATAGGCCGCCTGAGATCGTTCCAGACCACAAATTAAATACCACACAGACCCTGCAGAGACTTCACACCCTGCCGGTGTTATCTTACAGTACAGAGTGATTCTTGTTATACAGTACAGTGTGATCCTTACCCATGTATACTCGGTATTATTATACAGTGCAATGTAACCAGTGTACACCAGGGTGCATTTACATAAAAAATTCACAAAGTTCTTCATTGTGCAATTTTACATCAATTCATTGTGTGCAAATCCTGGCAAAATCTAATGTTACTAGGCTATTTTCTTTCCAGGTTGGATGTTCTTCGTTCATAAGAATAGCATGAATCAGGCAAAATACCACATTATGTCCACCTGGTGGAGCTGATAGGAAATAAATACATATTTACCATGACTATCAGCTCCATCTAGTGGCCATAATGCAATAGTTTCCTGATCCCCTCTATTACAAATGAAGATCATCCAACCGGGAGAGAAAAGAGCCTAGTAACATTCCATTTTGCTGGCGTTCACATAAAGTAAATGCACATGCAGTTTTCTCAGGATGAATAGCTCTGAACTTTTTATTATTATTAATACACCCCTTAGGGCAGGGGTCTCAAACTGGTGGCCCACCAGCTGTTACGAAACGACAAGCCCCATCATGTCTCTGCCTGTGGGAGTTATGCCTCTAACTGTCAGCCTTGCAATGCCTCATGGGACTTTTGTTTCTGTACAGGGCAATATGACACTGACTCTATATGTCGGTTCACTTTTTAGGCATCATGTCCATTCAGAAGATTCATGCTCGGGAGATCCTTGACTCCCGCGGGAATCCAACCGTGGAGGTAGACCTCTATACCGGCAAAGGTAAGTGATGTGACCTTCCACTCACAGATCTGCAGGGACAGCTATGGGTCCAGGTTGGAAAATTTCACAAACTTAAAGGATTTTTTTTGGGGGGGGGGGGGGGGGTACTTATAAATATATGAGCAAAAGTGATCGGCTTAAGACCTGTTTGTTATTGGCATGGGTAGGAAGGAACATGCATTGTTCAAATATTCCACCTCTACATACTGTATGTGATGCTTCCTGCAAAATATACACTGCTGGTCAGGGGCATTGCTAGGTCTACAAAAGATCTGTGGCTAGAGCCCATAGCAGCGTAGTAAAGAAAGTCATACGCTTGGGCAGGCATACACATGTATATACAGTAATATACATGTGTGTGTATATACTGTATATCCCCAGAGAGCCTACCTCTTACATCAGGGTCTCCAGAGGGCCCCCCCTACATCAGAGTCCCCAGAGAGCCTCCCCCTTGCATCAGGGTTCCCAGAGAGCCTCCCTCTTGCATAAGGGTCCCCAGAGAGCCCCCACTTACATCAGGGCTCACAGAGAGCCCCCTTACATTAGGGTCCCCAGAGAGCCTCCCCCTTGCATCAGGGTCCCCAGCGAGCCCCCCACTTACATCTGGGTCCCCAGAGACCCTTCCCTCCCCTTGGGGAACCCTGCAGATACTCGAGGCTATGGTCCCCAGATTCAGGGCTATAACCCCAAAAGCCACCCCCTAGCGACACTACTGCTGCTGGTCGAATGTAGGACAGGTTTGAGAAACAACGGCCCAAACTCTTCCTCCATGTGGTCAGAGAATGGTGCCCGGTGGGCCATTTTCCTCTGGGGAGGGGACGCTCCATTTGGAGGATCTATTTTTCTTCCCCTTGCACTGAATTGATTTCCCCAACTCTAGCACCCTTTAGAAAGGGTTGTTCATGCATCAGTTGTTTATATTTTACCAACAATACGTTTGATGCATGGTAAGAGATCGTCTTTATCACGTGAACTGCATGTGCATCCTTGAAAAAGTGGATGTTGTTCCAAGAAACGCATTGGATGAAAATCTGAATATGCAAGATTCTGTGTGATGTATAAAATAATGATGTCATTCTGTATTTTTTCATGATCTTTGACCAAGATAGTTCATAAATATTATTATTATTATTATTATTATACAGGATTTATACAGCGCCAACCTTTTGCGTAACCCTTTCTAATATAAAGGGAGACAGTACTGTTACAAATCACTTCAATACAAGAGGGTTGGGGGGCTATGTTCCAGTGTTACTTTAGTCGACTAAAGCGACTAAGACATTTTAGTCGACTAAATGAATACTATTTTAGTCGACTAAAATACAACTAAAACGAAAACAATTGAGATGACTAAAACACAAATAAAACTGAAATGCCATTTTAGTCAAAAGACTAAGACTAAAACTAAATTTTAGTTTCACTTCCAAACGAACACTGGTCTGTAGTGCACGTTCATACCTCAATACCATAAATAATAACATATTCGATTCTTCACTCCAGCAGTATATGAGTTTGGAAAATGGAGAGAAGTGTTAACGAATGCATTACATATTAATTACACTCATTCGATTTTAGACGACTAAAATGAGTTTTAGTTGACTAAAATGTACTAGAGATTTAGTTGACTAAATACAACTAAAACTAAAACAATTGCAGAAGACTAAACTGGGAATAAAACTAAAATGGCATTTTAGTCCTAAGACTAATGCCGCGTACAGACGATCGGAATCTCCGACAACAAAACCGTGGATTTTTTTTCCGACGGATGTTGGCTCAAACTTGTCTTGCATACACACGGTCACACTAATGTTGTCGGAAATTCTGATCGCCAAGAACGCACAGAGGTACAACACGTACGATGAGCCAAGAAAAATTAAGTTCAATAGCCAGTGCGGCCCTTCTGCTTGATTCCGAGCATGCGTGGAATTTTTTTTGCCTCGGAATTGTGTACACACAATCAGAATTTCCGACAACAAATTTTGTTGTCGGAAAATTTGAGATCCAGCTCTCAAACATTTGTTGAGAAAGTTCCGACAGCAAATGTCCGACAGAGCCTACACACGGAATTTCACATCGAACTTTTGTTGTCGGAAATTCCGATCATGTGTACACGACATAAGACTAAAACGAAATCGAAATTTTCTGCCAAAAATTAAAACTGCCGTGCTCATGAGAGCTTACAATCTAATAGGGATTGGCAAGTGATAGAAAAGGTAATAACTGGGGTGGAGGCGGGATAGGGTTTTCCTAAGAGATGAGTTTTTAGGGATCACTTAAAAGTAGACATAGTAGAAGATAGTTCCAGAGGATGGGAGAGGCTCTGGAGAAGTCCGAGAGGTGAGAATAGGAGGAGGTGACAAAGGGAGCTAGAGATCAGGAGGTCTTGGGAGGAGAAGACGGTTTGGGTGGTATTTTGAGATGAGGTTGGTGATGTAGCTTGGGAAAAGTTGTAAATTTTATTCACTGGGCAATTAGAAGCCAGTGGAGGGATTAACAGAGAAGGGTGGAGGGCACTGAGTGGTTGGTGAGGTAGATGAGGCCAACGAGGAGGGAGCTGCAATAATCAAGTTATGAAATACCCAGGGGGAAAATTAGTATCTTGGTGGTGTCATTGGTTAAGAAGGGTTCATTTTTTGGAAATGTCATGGAGGTGAAGGTGGCAAGATTTGGGCAGTGATTGGAAAGGGGGAGGTCGGAGTCCAGGATTACACCTAGCCTAATGGCCCGTACACACGCTCTGAAAATCGGAACAAAAATACCGCTTTCATCGCGATCGTACGATAATGTCAGAAACCATGAAATCAGGCTGAGACAGAAGTACAGTTAAATCACACTTGTTTAATAATAAAAGTAAAAAGAACAAATGTGGTCAAAACATAGACAAAGTTCAGTAATGGGTACGGATAGCCAGCCAAGCCAGAAGTCAGGGATCAATGGAAAAAGACCTGGGGGTCCTAGTAGATGATAGGCTCAGCAATGGCATGCCAAGCTGCTGCTAACAAAGCAAACAGAATATTGGCATTAAAAAGGGGATCAACTCCAGAGATAAAACGATAATTCTCCCACTCTACAAGACTCTGGTCCGGCCTCACCTGGAATATGCTGTCCAGTTTTGGGCGCCAGTCCTCAGGAAGGATGTACTGGAAATGAAGCGAGTACAAAGAAGGGCAACAAAGCTAATAAAGGGTCTGGAGGATATTAGTTATGAGGAAAGGTTGTGAGCACTGAACTTATTCTCTCTGGAGAAGAGACGCTAGAGAGGGGATATGATTTCAATATAAAAATACCGTACTGGTGACCCCACAATAGGGATAAAACTTTTTCGCAAAAGGGAGTTTAACAAGACTCATGGCCACTCATTAAAATGAAAAGCAAAGAGGCTTAACCTTAAACTACGTAGAGGGTTCTTTACTGTAAGAGCAGCAAGAGGTGGAATTCCTCTCCACAGGCAGTGGTCTCAGCGGGGGGCATTGATAGTTTCAAGAAACTATTAGATAAGCATCTGAACGACCGCAACATACCGGGATATACAATGTAATACTGACATATAATCACACACATGGATTGGACTTGATGGACTAGTGTCTTTTTTCAACCTCACCTACTATGTAACTACGTAATGTAGTGGAACAGCAAGCAAGATATGGAGCCAGAAGGGTCAGCAAAGCAAGTCTTGAACAGGATCACAGGAGATAGTTTCTGTGATGTTTGACCAAGGCGAAGGCAGAGAACCTCTGGACTGGACGGCTTAAGTAGGCAGGACTGACGAGCAGGATATCATCAACAGCTGGCTACCTGTGGAGATATAGGAGCTGGCAATTAGCCGACAGCTGAGCGGCCAGCTTTGTGAAGGAAGGGCTGAGCTCAGCCCTGACAGATAATCGGATCATTAGTACAAAGCTTTGAGAGCCGATCACGACAGATCATCCAATATTATTTTATCGGACATGCACGAAAATTTTACTCAGACGATACCAGATCGTACGGATTTTCGTTTAATATCAGTACAGTTGTCGTCCGAAAATACAATACAAAACATGACATCACTTGCGATTTTTTTAATTCTGTCATATGAGAATTTTCGGAACTTTAGTAAACTCTTCAGGTTCGATATATGTCTGGAATGCAAAAAAAAACAAAAAAAAAAACGGAAAATCTGTCATCTGATTTTCAGATCGTGTGTACGGGGCATAAACGTAGACAGAGTAACAGATAGCTGGACAGGGCTGGAATAGGAAGTTCCAGAGGATGCGAGAGGGTCTGGAGAAGTTCTGGAGGCAAGTATAGGAGATGGTGATGAGAAAGCTTGAGAGCAGAAGGTTTGAGGGAAGGGAGTAATAGTTGTGTTATTGATCTTGATGGGAAAGTTGGGGGAGGGGGGAATGGGTGAGTAGGAGTATGTGTGTTCATTGTGTTAGGTCAAAAGATGGGGTTAGGATGAGAAGTTGAGATGTTGAACAGCTGAGCTATTAACATTGACAGGCTTGTTAATGTCACCAAGAATGATAGTGGAGAAGGTAGAGATTTGTCCTCTGGATTAGTTCTCATGACCATGGTCAACAAGATAGAAAGTCATGAGAAATTCATACCAGAGCTTGAAGTTAGGGGAATCTTCTGGCGACAGCTGCTTAAAGGGGATGTCCCTTTACTTTGTGTCCCTGCTGGGGAGAATCCCTCTCCCGATTTATCCTGCCAACCATTGTCACATAAGAGAAAATACAAATGGTTGAGTTGCCAAAGAATAGAGGAATTAAAGATGTGCACGACGGAAAAATTTGTTTAGTTAAGTTAATCATTTTGTTTTTTGTCATTTTCGTTATGTTAAAATTATTCGTTTTCAAAACTTATTTTGAATATTCAGATTGATTTCCTATATTCTAATTTATTCAAGATTTGACTTTCAGGAGGCAGCTATATTCATTCTATTTCATTCTTTTATATTCTATTATGTTCCTATAGTTTCTATTTTATTATTTTCTGTTTCTTTTTTATTTTCTAGTATATTCTGTTATTTTCTATACTATTCTGTTCTATGCTATTCCTTTATTTTCTATGCTATTATTTTCTGTTTTATTCTATTCTATTATTTTATATTCTATTATATTTTGTTTTATTCAAGTCTATTATATTTTGTTTTATACTATTCTATTAAGCAGTAGGAATTAGCATCTTATTTCACCTTTATACCTTACTGTATTTATTGCAATATGTTTCCATTTCGAATTTGAAATCAAATCAGGATAATTCTTTTTTTTTTTCTTTTGTAATTTATGTAGGATTTGTTACGATTGTGATTCGGAAATTTGGATACATCCAAATCTCAGAATAACGGAAATTTTGTCCGTTTAAGTTTGTAGTGAAATTAAGCGCACATGTCTACTTCTAATAGAGGCATCTGGTCTGGGGACAACTGTCTAAGGACTTTACTCTGGAGAGATTTTTTTTTTTTTCAATTCCTGGTGTGTCCAATGGGACAGGAAGTGAGTTATTCTCCCCAGGGGGACACAAATGGTAGCATAGAGCCTGACAGGGGTTTAACCATTACTGGAAAAATGAAAACAAGGGCAGTCGCCCATCCAAGGACTGGTAAAAACTTTTTGATCTTGGATTGGATACATTTTGATTTTACATGCTGTGCTTTGTGGGAGAAGTACAGTTCGGCGCTGTCTAAATGATCCTCCTGCTTATTGATATAGGAAGCAACGTTTTATGGCCAGGAGGGTAAGCTGTACAGAAAAAATATTCATAGATATTATACAATTTTAATACATATGAATAATATATTATTATAATATTGTTTCCATGCCTCAAGTCACCCAAGTCATTCAATCTTGTATTTAATCCAGGTCTCTTCCGGGCAGCCGTACCCAGTGGAGCCTCCACAGGAATCTATGAGGCCCTTGAACTGAGGGATGGGGACAAGTCTAGATACCTGGGCAAAGGTGAGCAATGGAGTGAGGTCCATTCCTTCTACTGGCTGCATGACCCTGCCATCCGCCATGTTGAAATTTAGGTGCATTAACGTAGCAATCATTGGTTGACCAGAGAACTCATTGACTCCGCCCAAAGATGCCTATCCTAGGAAGTCTCCTGAAAATGGAAACAGGAATCTCCATTCACAGGAAGATCCTTCCTGAACTTCATATGCAATCAGATAATCATCGGATCATCTACAATGTTATTTCTTATGAATATTAGCAATCATTGAGTATTTAGAAACACATTTATCCTTAATGGAGAGGGAAGTCTCACAGCTTTTACAGTGAAGATCCCTGTCGGCATGCAGAGGTTAAACTTCTTCCACCAGGTGCAGAAAGCTTGTCCTTTGCAGATATTTGTATGGCTCCAACAATGTATGCAGCACTTTACACACCGTACATTTACATCAGTCCCTGCCCTCAAGGAGCTTACAATTTAGGGTCCCTCCCTCACATGCATACACATACTAAGGCCAATTTTAGACAAGATCCGTGTAACCCACCAGCATATCATCGGAATGTGGGAGGAAACCCACACAAGAACTTAGAGAACATGTAGACTATATGCAGATAGTGTCTTGACCAGATTTCGCAGCAGAGACCCTTGTACTGCAAGGCAGAAGTGCTAACAACGAAGCCACTGTGCTGCCCAAAAGGCATGAGGGGTCTTCTCCATCTTGGTGCTATAACACTTAAGCAACTTCAGCTATATCACCTGTAGGAGGCTGCTGGAAAAAGTGTACCAAGAACCTCAATTGCCATAATTCAGAGCATTTCAAATATCAACATTGGCAACAGATAACCATCCAATCCATGACTAGTGTAGTCTGAATGTTCCCCTTCTATTATCCTTTCACCAATACCTTCCCCTATTAGAAACGAGACCACACCATAGGTTGGAGTAAACTGGCCACAACAGCCTTTATTAAACATAACTCAAAACTTACTCCAATCACTTGTAAATATGAAAATATATAAATATATAAATCTATATAAATATATAAATATAAATAACTTTATTAACATTAAACAACCTTAAATAACATTAAATGCCCATTCTGGTGATCTCCGACGGTGACCCCACTTAAGCCAATACCAACTCACTGCGGTACACCTGACCAACTTTCCCAAAGGCCTCCACCTGTGACCGGTCGGAGACAACTTCCACCAGTGAACATAACCGTATTCCATCCAACGTTCAGGAATACCCAGAGGGGCCGATCGTTTGATGAGCCCCCCACACCCTCAGATCCCTTCTGAGTAACTGTCTACCGTCAGAAACCACCAGAAACCACCAGAAACACACCGCCCACCAGGAAAAACCTTCAGCTGTCGTGACAACCGACGAAACCTGCAAAAGAAGAAAAGACCAGCAACAAAACGGCATACCAAGATCAACACATAACATTAGGGCGGGAGGGCGGGAAAAACTGCCTCCTCTGTGTCACGCTGGGATCCGAATGATCCCTTAAGCTCCACCCCTCCCTTTTATATGGCTCCTCCCCTTCGCTAAGCCTGCTTCCTACAAACTTTCCTCGGCTCCACCTATCCAACTTAACCCTGTGAGTCCCTCAGTCACACTGTCATGCCCAGCACTCCTTATGTCCTTTCATTCCTTAATCCGTGCTTCTCTGGTTAGCTTCATAGAAACAAAGAGCAGTATTCCACTACAATCACCATTCCTCCTCCTTCCTTTTCCAGGTGTCCAGAAGGCTGTGGACCATATCAACAAGACCATCGTGCCGGCTCTGCTGGAGAAGGTAGGGTGATATGGAAGGACAGAGGGTGCCATAGTGGCTGATAACTGCAATGTGTGTACAAAGAAAAAGTTTAAAATGTTTTTGGACCATGTTGTACATGAGGTGAAAGCATTTTAAGACCCATTTATTTCCACTTGGCAATGTTCTCAGTGATGTGCTATATTTTGGTTTTACAAAAGACCTTGATGACCAGTTCCAGCCATGGACCAAACCATCTCAAGGGACAAGGGATGGAAGACCTGCATTCTGGAATAGAGTGTGGGCTCTTCAATGAGGGTCCTGTGTATCCCTTTACCAGTTCCTTCCAGTGGACATATGGCCATTGAATACACTTTTCAGGGCCAGAGTAGTAGGAGATCACTGATGGAGGGAATATTTAGAATGGTCTGCTTAGAATGGTCTACTTTTTCTTGCATAGCTACAGTATATAGGCAATTTGATTGGTAAGAGACATTAGACTGCTGAGTTTGGACTTCAGGGTTCACACCCAAGTTCTGAGTTCAGTTCACACCCAACTCCTCTTGGGAAAAATGACTCTCTCAACACTCAAGGGCAATTTGAAGAATTGCCTGGATCAGATTTTTTTTTTACAAAATACATTTTTCTGTAATAATTAAAGGCAAACATAATTGTAAGAAAAACACCCCATCCTTTGTAAAATCCTATTATTGTTCTTGCCATTACTACCTCATGCTTGACTGCCTTTTCAATAGAGAACCCCTTCCTATAATGATGTAAAATTGTCTTGTCTTGACATGCATCACAATCCAACCCCTGGTACTTTTGAACTTCTGGTGGGCCCATGTCTGGACCTGGGACAAGTTGCCTTTCTGTACCCCTTTAGTAATACAGCTCTCTGCTTTCTCTCCCAGAAATTGAGTGTGGTGGATCAAGAAAAGATCGACAAACTGATGCTGGAACTCGATGGGACCGAGAACAAATGTGAGTGCTTGGGAAGTGCAACAGAGCAAAGAGAAGCTTCAGATAGAAGCTGCCATACTGTGACTTGGGGGGCTGCATAGTGCATCTTCACTCTCCACTAAACTTGCCTTGCCCTATCTATCCCGTCAGAGTCTGGCAGTTTCTATTGAAGGCTTCTCATACAGTTATGCTCCATTGCAGGCAAAAAAAAAGACTGCTTTTTATGGCAGTAATGATGGCAGCTGTACAATTATGTCTGTGTCAGGGCTCCAGCGAGTCTCTTTCCTACTAACATTTTCTTCTTCAACAGCAAAGTTTGGTGCTAACGCCATCCTGGGGGTGTCACTGGCTGTGTGCAAGGCTGGAGCTGCTGAGAAGGGTGTTCCACTCTACCGACACATCGCCGACCTGGCTGGAAATCCTGATGTCATTCTTCCCGTCCCTGTGAGTACACATTCTTCTTTTCTCTTACCTCTTTTCTTCCTTCTCTTCTCTCCCCTCTTCCTTCCTTCTCTTTCCTTTCCTACCAACCCTCCTTCTTCTCTTCCCTTTGTTCCTTCCTTCTTTCCTTTCTTCTTTTCTTTTTCCTTCCTCCCAATCCTCCTATCTTTCCCTTCCTTCCTCCCTTTCCTCTTCTCTTCTTTCCTTTTTTCTTTCTTTCTCTTTTCCGTTTTTCTCTCCTTTCAACCTACCTACAGTACCTTCCTTTCCTCTTCACCTCTCTTCTTTCTTTTGTTCCCATTCTTTTCCCTCCCCTATTCCTTCCTTCTCTTTCCTTTCCCTTCTTACCAACCTTCCTTCTTCTCTTCAATTTTTTTCCTTCCTTCTTCCCTTTCTTCTCTTTTTCCTTCCCCTCATCTACCCTTTCTTTCCCTTACTTGCTCCCTTTGCTTTTCTCTTCTTTTTTTTCCTCTTCCCTTTTTCACTCCTTCTAACCTACCTTCCTTTCCTCTTATCTTACCTCTCTTCCTTCTTTTCTTCCTTCTCTTCCCATTCTTTTCCCTCCCCTCTTCCTTCCTTCTTTTCTTTTCCTTCTTCTCTTCCCCTTGTTCCTTCCTTCTTCCCTTTCTTCTTCTCTTGTTTTTCCTTCTCCTCTTTTTCCTTCCTTCCAATCTACCTTCCTTCCTCGCTTTCCTTTTTTCTGTTTTTCTCTCCTTTCAACCCTAGCTAACTTTCTTTCCTCTTCTCCTCTTAACTCTCTTTTCTTCCCATTTTTCCCCTCCCTCCCTTCTCTTTTCTTTCGTTTCCTTCCTTATTCTCTTCCCTTTTTTCCTTCTTCTCTTTTATCTTCCTCCCTGTCTACTTTTCTTTCCATTCCCTCTTCTCTTCTTTACTTTTCCATTCCAACCTACCTACCTTCCTTTCCTCTTCTCTTACTTCTGTTCTTCCTTTTCTTCCTTCCTTTTCCCTTCCTACCAACATTCCTTCTTCTCTTTCCTTTTTTCCTTCCTTCCTCCCTCCCTTTTCCGTCCTTTTCCCCTTTTTCTCCTTTCAACCTATCTGCCTTCTTTTTTTCCCTCTTTCTTTCTTTTGCCCTTTTCCTTCCTTACTCCCTACACCTACCCAATTTTCATCCTTTTCCTCTTCTGACTTTTATTCTTCCTTCCTTTTTTTTTCTTCCTTCCTTCTTTTTTCTTACTTCTCTTCCCTCCCCCTCACCTACCTTATTTCCTACCTTCTTTCCTTACATCTTATAAAGAAAAATAATTATTATGTGTTTTATTAATGATTAAGGGCCCATCTACATGTTTGTATTGCAGTAACGCACGCATTACCACAACATAGTTAGTCAGGCTGAAAAAAGACAAGTACATCCATTTCAACCACACAAAAAAACGCAAAAAAAAAACCATGCATTGCAGTTAATTTTGAATGGCAACCCAACAGACTAAGGAAATGCACATGTGTTGCAGTGTTCTTTAAAACACCATCACAGGTCTGATTTGAAGGATGTTTAGATGCCTTGGCTGTCCATTCATCTTAAACACTCCAAAAAAATGTAGGGACTAATGGACATTATTAAGTGCGTTTGTATGTGCTAATGTTAGGTTCGTTATAGAACTCATTTGCTTGCAATAACATTGAAACAGTGTTCTTCTCCCATCTAAATGGAATGTCTTGTGCAATATGGAGATACAGTTAGTCCCCATGTACTACAATGAGATATTTCAGAGTCTGGTTCAAGGTCAAGCTGATAAGGTGTTTCAAAATAACAGAAATGAATGTACCTTGTTATTAATGATGTGCTGCTTGTGCAAAGCATGTAAAACGTTTATGTGTAAGAGGTCCTACATGACAATTGTCCCATTTGACCAAGAGGGCAAATCCTTGGTACAGTTGCCTCTCTGCAGTTATCTACATATGCCCTTTTCATCCCTCCTCTTTCTTCTCTCCCCTCTTGCCCTCTGTGGGATATTACACCGATTTCTGTCTTCCCTCAGGCATTTAATGTGATAAATGGAGGCTCTCATGCTGGGAACAAGTTGGCCATGCAGGAATTCATGATCCTGCCGATCGGAGCCTCCACCTTCAGGGAGGCCATGAGGATCGGTGCAGAGGTCTACCACAACCTGAAAGCCGTCATCAAGGCCAAGTATGGCAAGGATGCCACCAATGTTGGTGATGAGGGTGGCTTTGCTCCAAATATCCTGGAGAACAACGAAGGTGAGATGAGTCAGAGGCTACACAGAGACACAAGGTCTCCCGCCAATTATATGCCAGGGTGGGAGCAGAAGGTTTCTGCTTATCTGTAAATTTACTTTGTCCTCTAAAACCCCTTAAAAAGATGCCACATCCTGCAGGATAGAGGTTCCCATGTTATTAACTATTATGTATCTGAGCCACCTCCTATTCCTTATGTTTTATGCCCCTGTCAGGGACACATCAACTTGAGTTTGAACTTTTGAGCCTCTCCAGCAGTCCTGTTGCTCATTGTAGAAGGCTGCAGTTACCCTTCTATCCACTTTCAGACGTTATGTACCTGCTGTATTTGTACATTAAGGGGCTATCCCTATACTATACATGTGGGGAGGTGCAGAGTGGTGTGGCAGCAGTAAAAAAAAACTCAGAGTCCACTTGCAGAGACTGAACTTGTAATGAAGTTAAAAATCAACAATACACATCAAGCCCGGCGGGGAGGCACCCAACTGGGAAAACTCACAGAATACAACAGTGATGTGTAGCAGAGCAACTCTCAAATTGTAATAAATACTATACAGGGTATAGCAACCCTATATATATATACATGATACAGAACACATACGTGTTAATATTTCAAACCCAAAGTCTCACACATATAATAAGATTCCGTGACATAAACCTGTAAATGCAAAAATTATATGTAAAACATAAACACCCAGTGTATAAACAATAAGTCCGTGTATAAAACACCAAAAATAGTTGACGTGAGGCTGTAAATGAAAATCCTCTAAAAATAAACCACAATGTTCATAAGAATCCAAAAATGGGAAGAATCGTGTTCAGTCCACCACCAACATACGATGAGATTTACTGCTTACCAGATAGACATGACCCCCCACTACAGAGGGTCACACGGAACTTTATGAAAATGAACGCCACTTCCAGCCGCGGGGGTAGGGGGTTCCTCGAAGTCCTCCTGGCTTCGCTGCTTCAGAGAATCTTGGGAAGGAAACTCGCTCCCGAACACTTAACGCAAAGGTCCAGAGGCAGGGGCATCAAAATCATAGAGGAAGATAAAACTCAAAATAGTGTAAAACTCTTTTTATTGTAAGGATAAAAATATAAAAATGCACTTACAAATGTATAAAAGAAAATGAGCCTTAAGTCCGTGGCACCGGCCGGACACACACGGACAGACCCGTTCTCCTGGAACCCGTCACAAGGTGCCCCTGGATGACGCAATTTTGTTTCGAAACGCGTAGGGCTGAGCGGTACGCTACTTATCACCTCGGTTTTGTGACGGGTTCCAGGAGAACGGGTCTGTCCGTGTGCGTCCGGCCGGTGCCACGGACTTAAGGCGCATTTTCTTTTATACATTTGTAAGTGCATTTTTATATTTTTATCCTTACAATAAAAAGGGTTTTACACTATTTTGAGTTTTATCTTCCTCTATGATTTTGATGCCCCTGCCTCTGAGTCCTTCCTTTGGTCCTTTGCGTTAAGTGTTCGGGAGCGAGTTTCCTTCCCAAGATTCTCTGAAGCAGCGAAGCCAGGAGGACATCGAGGAACCCCCTCCCCCCGCGGCTGGAAGTGGCGCTCATTTTCATAAAGTTCCGTGTGACCCTCTGTAGTGGGGGGTCATGTCTATCTGGTAAGCAGTAAATCTCATCGTATGTTGGTGGTGGACTGAACACGATTCTTCCCATTTTTGGATTCTTATGAACATTGTGGTTTATTTTTAGAGGATTTTCATTTACAGCCTCACGTCAACTATTTTTGGTGTTTTATACACGGACTTATTGTTTATACACTGGGTGTTTATGTTTTACATATAATTTTTGCATTTACAGGTTTATGTCACGGAATCTTATTATATGTGTAAGACTTTGGGTTTGAAATATTAACACGTATGTGTTCTGTATCACGTATATATATATATATATATATATATATATATATATATATATATATATATATATATATATATAGGGTTGCTATACCCTGTATAGTATTTTTTTCAATATTACTGCACGAGTAGTTGGTTGTATTTGTTTTTGTATTTGTTTAAGCGCGGCTTATGATTTTTCGTTTACCTATTCTGCATGTATGTGACATAGTGAAGCCGCAGCTGAATACTTTCATTATTTAAGAATTTCACATATATTTTACACATTTCACATATTCATACATTTATTTTTTTCACCTTAGCGCAGTTTGTTTCCCCCTTTTTTTCTTAACTCTCAAATTGTGCAGGCAACATCCGTCCTAAGGTGCGGAATGTGGCCTGGCTGGCCCATACCCAAATGGGGTTATCCAGGAAGAATGGCATGTCTCTATCCTTTCCTTACTCTTCTGGAACCTCTCCTGGCCACTAATCACTGTCCTTACCAGATGAGTAAACAGTCCCTACACTATCCACATGTGAAATGCGCACAAAGCCTGGGAGCCAGGGCCTTAAATAGGCTCTGTCTGACCCAATATGGCTGCCAGAGTCACATGGGGTGGCAGCCTCCAATCAGATAGCTTCCCCAGTGACCCAGGAGACCATAGAGGAACCATGTTCCTCTTGACTTCTCCAACTGCGATGCTGCTGCGGTCGAGCGCCACCTACAGTGAATAAAATAATCTGTACCTGCTTACATACAGGACTGAATTATTAAAATTATGTAAAAATGTGAAACCCTTGTGCATCCCCACAGCCTTGGAGCTCCTAAAGGCTGCCATTGAAAAGGCTGGATACCCTGATAAGATCGTCATTGGAATGGACGTGGCTGCATCAGAATTCTTCCGTAAAGGGAAATACGACCTGGACTTCAAGTCCCCAGACGACCCAAACCGCTACATCACTGGACAACAGCTTGGTGACCTCTACAAAACTTTCATCAAGAATTACCCAGGTGAGTCAGAGCAACCATCAGGAGGCCCAGAGCAGTAGAGAGGCTACCAATCTGTCCCTTCACTTGCACGGTAACACACTGTCCTCTCTCTCTACAGTGGTCTCCATTGAGGATCCCTTTGACCAAGATGACTGGGATAACTGGAAGAGCTTCCTCTCCACTGTTGATATCCAGATAGTTGGGGATGATTTGACTGTGACCAACCCAAAGAGAATCCAGAAGGCGGTGGAGGTGAAGGCCTGCAACTGTCTTCTTCTGAAAGTCAACCAGATCGGATCAGTCTCAGAGTCCATCCAGGCGTGAGTGTCCACCAGTCACTGCATTATTAACCCAAATGCACACAAGGTCCAATCCCATTCTAAAAACTGCATCAAGTTCTATGGATGAAATATTGCATATCTTGAAGAATTTTCACAAACTCTATAGAAACTGTAGCATTTGTGGGCCAACTGTACAATAGATATTGTTCTCCATGGAGGACAGTCAGAACCTTTGTGTGCAGAGAGAAGCTTTATAATATGCTTTATACCATCACCATCCGATTGATAATAATAATAAATAATAATTTCCAGTGTGTTGTGTGTGTGTGGATGGCTTCAAAGTCTTTAGTACAAGGTGAAAAGGTGTCCATATCAGCCAGGTACATTTTGCAGATATTTAAATTTTGAAGAAAAAGGATTCTTCTATCATTGTTGTAGGATTAATGTGTATCTGGTCTGTGCAGGTGTAAGCTGGCCCAATCCAATGGCTGGGGTGTGATGGTCAGCCATCGTTCCGGAGAGACAGAAGATACTTTCATTGCTGACCTGGTGGTCGGACTGTGTACAGGACAGGTGAGTGAAGACAAGGGGACTGTGTACAAGATAGGGGAGAGGGAGAGAACTGAATATATGATAGGGGAGAAAAGGAGAGGACTGTGCACAGGACAGGTGAGATAGGAAAAGGACTTTGTACAGGATAGGGAAATAAGGTGACTAATGTGTACAGGGCATGGAAGAGAGAGAGGGGCCGTGTACAGGACAGGTGAGAAAGGGAAGGGACTGTGTATAAGACAGGTGGGAAGGGACTGCATACAGGACAGGTGAGAGAGGGAAAGCACCACGAACAAGACACGTGAGAGAGGGAAAGGACCGCATACAGGACAGGTGAGAGAGGGAGGAGACCGCGTACAGGACAGGTGAGAGAGGGAGGAGACTGCGTACAGGACAGGTGAGAGAGGGAGGAGACTGCGTACAGGACAGGTGAGAGAGGGAGGAGACTGCGTACAGGACAGGTGAGAGAGGGAGGAGACTGCGTACAGGACAGGTGAGAGAGGGAGGAGACTGCGTACAGGACAGGTGAGAGAGGGAGGAGACTGCGTACAGGACAGGTGAGAGAGGGAGGAGACTGCGTACAGGACAGGTGACTGAGGGAAGGGGCCGTGTACAGGACAAGTGAGGGAGGGAGGAGACTGCGTACAGGAGAGGTGACTGAGGGAAGGGGCCGTGTACAGGACAAGTGAGGGAGGGAGGAGACTGCGTACAGGAGAGGTGACTGAGGGAAGGGGCCGTGTACAGGACAGGTGACCGAGGGACGGGGCCGTGTACAGGACAGGTGAGGGAGGGAAGGAAGGGGCCGTGTACAGGACAGGTGAGGGAGGGAAGGGGCCGTGTACAGGACAGTTGAGGGAGGGAAGGGGCCGCGTACAGGACAGGTGAGGGAGGGAGGAGACTGCGTACAGGACAGGTGAGAGAGGGAGGAGACTGCGTACAGGACATGTGAGAGAGGGAGGAGACTGCGTACAGGAAAGGTGAGAGAGGGAGGAGACTGCGTACAGGACAGGTGAGAGAGGGAGGAGACTGCGTACAGGACATGTGACTGAGGGAGGAGACTGCGTACAGGACAGGTGACTGAGGGAGGAGACTGCGTACAGGACAGGTGACTGAGGGAGGAGACTGCGTACAGGACAGGTGACTGAGGGAAGGGGCCGTGTACAGGACAAGTGAGGGAGGGAGGAGACTGCGTACAGGACAGGTGACTGAGGGAGGAGACTGCGTACAGGACAGGTGACTGAGGGAAGGGGCCGTGTACAGGACAAGTGAGGGAGGGAGGAGACTGCGTACAGGACAGGTGACTGAGGGAGGAGACTGCGTACAGGACAGGTGACTGAGGGAAGGGGCCGTGTACAGGACAAGTGAGGGAGGGAGGAGACTGCGTACAGGAGAGGTGACTGAGGGAAGGGGCCGCGTACAGGACAGTTGAGGGAGGGAAGGGGCCGCGTACAGGACAGGTGAGGGAGGGAGGAGACTGCGTACAGGACAGGTGAGAGAGGGAGGAGACTGCGTACAGGACAGGTGAGAGAGGGAGGGGATTGCATACAAGACAAGTGGGGCGTGGACAGAGGAGAGAGGGAGGAGACCGCGTACAGGACAGGACAAAGAGGGAGGAGACCGTGTACAAGACAGGAGAAAGAGGGAGGGGACCACGTATAGGACTAGTGAGAGAGGGAGAGGACCGCCTACAAGACAGAGAGGGAGGAGACTGCATACAAGACATGTGGGAAAGGAATGCGTACATGACAGGTGACTGAGGGAAGGGGCCGCGTACAAGACACACGTGGGAGAGGGAGGGGACTGCGTAGAAGACAGGAGGGGGGCATGTACAGGACAGGTGATAGAGGGAGGAGACCGCGTACAGGACAGGTGAGAGAGGGAGGGGACCTCATATAGGACAGGTGAGAGATGGAGGGGACTGCCTACAGGACAGAGAGGGAGGAGAATGCATACAAGACAGGTGTGAAAGGAACGCGTACAGGACAGGTGACTGAGGGAAGGGGCCATATACAGGTCAGGTGGGAGAGGGAGGGGACTGCGTACAAGACAGGAGGGGACAGGACAGGTGAGAGAGGGAGGGGAACGCATACAGGAGAGAGAGGGGACTGCGTACAAGACAAGTGGGGGCGGGTACAGGACAGGTGAGAGAGGGCGGAAATCGCATACTGGACAGGAGAGAGGAGGGGACCGCGTACAGGACAGGGAAGAGAGGGAGGGGACCGCGTACAGGACAGGTGAGAGAGGGAGGGGACCGCGTACAGGACAGGTGAGAGAGGGAGGGGACCGCGTACAGGACAGGTGAGAGAGGGAGGGGACCGCGTACAGGACAGGTGAGAGAGGGAGGGGACCGCGTACAGGACAGGTGAAAGAGGAAGGGGACCGCGTACAGGACAGGTGAAAGAGGAAGGGGACCGCGTACAGGACAGGTGAGAGAGGGAGGGGACCGCGTACAGGACAGGTGAGAGAGGGAGGGGACCGCGTACAGGACAGGTGAGAGAGGGAGGGGACCGTGTACAGGACAGGTGAGAGAGGGAGGGGACCGCGTACAGGACAGGTGAAAGAGGAAGGGGACCGCGTACAGGACAGGTGAAAGAGGAAGGGGACCGCGTACAGGACAGGTGAAAGAGGAAGGGGACCGCGTACAGGACAGGTGAGAGAGGGAGGGGACCGCGTACAGGACAGGTGAGAGAGGGAGGGGACCGCGTACAGGACAGGTGAGAGAGGGAGGGGACCGTGTACAGGACAGGTGAGAGAGGGAGGGGACCGCGTACAGGACAGGTGAAAGAGGAAGGGGACCGCGTACAGGACAGGTGAAAGAGGGAGGGGACCGCGTACAGGACAGGTGAAAGAGGGAGGGGACCGCGTACAGGACAGGTGAAAGAGGGAGGGGACCGCGTACAGGACAGGTGAAAGAGGGAGGGGACCGCGTACAGGACAGGTGAAAGAGGGAGGGGACTGCGTACAAGACAAGTGAAAGAGGGAGGGGACTGCGTACAAGACAAGTGAAAGAGGGAGTGGACTACGTACAGGACAGAGAGGGTGGGGACCGTATACAGGACCTTGTACAGGACAGGTGAAAGAGGGAGGGGACTGTGTTTGTATAGTAATACAGACTGTGTTGGCTAATTAGAATGCAAGCTCCTCTGGTGCTCAGCGAAAATTCATCAATGTAATACATGGGTAATAAATTAGAAACACTTCTTTTTTTTTTTGTCTATCTCAGATCAAAACTGGCGCCCCCTGCAGGTCTGAGAGATTGGCCAAATACAACCAATTGATGAGGTAAGTGATCTAAATATAGGGTAATCCCAACAATACAACTTGTTGTGAGATATCGTAGATGACAGACAAGCGGCAGTGTTCATTTGCTCATACTTTGGTTTCCTCCGCAGGATTGAGGAGGAGTTGGGAGACAAAGCCAAGTTTGCTGGAAAGAACTTCAGGAACCCCAGAGGAAAGTAAACTGAGAACTTCCCCCTGAATCCATCACAACACCATGCCACCGTCCCAGAATCCTCTCAATACAGACCTCCCCAGGGGTTCTCCTCAAGCCCCCCGTCCACCGCTGTGCCATAAAATGGAATCCCTCAGTGGCGACCCAAATACATATGGAGCCAGCGGAATTCTGATATTTCAGTTTGGTGACCCAAATCACTTGGCGGCTTCTTAAATCTCTCCGAGTGTGAGATTTGCCAGTTTGGCCCAACTCCCTCTGGTGTCAACCTCTCCTGCAGGGTTCTCCATAATGCCCAGGAAACAAAAATAGGGGAGTCCATTAAGAGTGACACTTTTTTTCATAGCCTTATGGAAAGGACAGAGGCACAAAGAACTGCGGTAAAATGTAATCACTGTGGAAGATGCAGGAGACAAAACCTACTGCACCATGCTCCCTACTGCAGGGTTCCAGAACTAGAAGAAGCCATCCAGTGATTGTAGTCACCAGTGCCCATCCAATACTGAAATATGACTTGACCTGAAAATTTCCTGGCTGGACCTTGCCCATTGCACTTGGCCCTGTCTTCTCCGATTGTAAATATATCTTCACGCTATGGACCAGCGTGCTTTCCTTTGAATGAAGCACCAGTCTTCAGTCTTCCGCGGGCCCCCAATGCATTTTGAGACGTAGCGGTGAGTTTCCAAATTCAATTGAAATAAAGATGAAAAAAAATTAAGATAGAAGAGTGTGTGAGTTATCTAATTCCAAAGTCACCTACAATAGTGCTCTGATCTCTTCCAGAACACTTGTCAACATAATTTTCTGTGCACAACAGCAGTGTGTTATGGAAAGATGGCAAGAAAATAGAATAGTCTATGGAAACCTTCCATGCACATCCAGCCATGATTGATGAAAAAGGAAAATAGCCCATCACGTTATTGGTGTCAGTAGAATAGTGGCCCCCCCAGGGATAAATAGCTCCTTCAATCATTGCTGTCAGTGAGATAGCGGCCCCTAGGGGAGAACAGCCCTTCAGATCATGGATGTCAGCGGAATAGTCATCCTCAAATAATCGGTGTCAGTGAAAGTGTGCCCTCCCAGGACAGAACAGTCCCTCAAATCATTGGAGTCAGAGGAATAGGATGTGCTAGGAGAGAATTGCCTCTCAAATCATTAGTGTCAGTGGCCCCCAGAGGAGAATAGCCCCTCAAATCAGTGGTGTCAGCAACAGTGATCCCAAGGGTAGAAATGGCCCCTCAAATCATTGCCGTCAGTGGTACCAAAGGAGAGAAAAGGTCCATCAAATAATTGGAAACAACAGGATCATGGCCCCAGCGAATAGGTCTCCAAATTGATGGTCAGTGGCATAGTAGTCCCAAGAGGAGAATATTGGTGTCAGTGGGATTGTGGCATCAAAAAGGGGAATAGATCCTCAAATCACTGGTTGTCAGTTGGATCCTCATCTCAGGTATGAATAACTTCTCACATTATTGGAGTCATGATGAGAGTGGCCCCCAAGAAAGAATAGCCTTTCAGCTCAGTGGTGTCACCAACAGTAGTCCCCCCCAGTGTAGAATAGCCCATCAAATCGTTGCTTCAAGTTGTATAGTGGTCCCCAGGGGAGAACAGGTCCCTCAAATAATTGGAGACAGCAGGATCATGGCTCCAGGGAAGAATAGGTCTCAAACTTGATGAGGTCAGTGGCATAGCAGTCCCAAGAGGAGAATATTGGTGTCAGTGGGATTGTTGCTCTTGGGAAGAATAGCCCCAATATCATTGCTGGCAGTGGGATTGTGGCCTCAAAAGGAGAGAATAGAGCCTCAAATCACTGGTGTTCAGTTGGATAGTGATCTCAGGGACTAATAGCTTCTCACATTATTGGAGTCATGGGGATGATGGCCCCACTGGGAAAGATAGAAGGGAAAAGAAAAAAAAAAAAAAAAAAACCCACACACACACACACACCATTGCTGTCAGTGGGATCATGGGAAAGTAGGTCCCAAGAAAACAGCAGCATCAGTGGCATCGTTGCTCTTGATAAGAATAGCTACACAATCATTGATGTCAGTAGGATCATGACCCCAAAAGTAGAATAGCACCAAAAAAATAAATAAAAATATAATAATAATAATAATATCAGTGGTTTAGAGGCCCCAAAAAGGAGAATAGATGCTTAAAGCAAAGGCATTGGTGGCCCCTCCGAAGAATAGCCTACCTCATCATTGGCATCAGTAGAATAATGCAATCTAGAGGCAAGCAGCCCCTCAAATCTTTGCTGGCCATGGGATCGATGCCCCAGGTGGAAAACAGGTTCTCAAATGACCAGTGTTAGTAGAATAGTGGGCTAAGAGGGGGTGGAGCTGACAATCCAATACAGACAATCAACAACCATTCAAACAAAGAAAACCCACCATGTCATGTGTGACATAAATATGTATGAATATAATACCCAGTATTATACAAACATGGAGGGGGGGGCACTTAAAAAAATAATAAATATACACACATTTTTTTTTTTTTGTTATTGTTAAATGTTGGCTATTGTTGTCCACCATACATTAAAAGAACACACAATGGTGCTCCTCATCCATCAGTACAGGCCCCCGGCAGACATGAATAGTACTTCATATTCTATTAAGATTGGTTCACTCTGCAGGGGCCATTGTTGATGGCATTCCATGATTCTTAGAGGAAAGCAGGTGTCTTTCTTACATCTCCTAGCACATGGGTGACACCATCTCTCCAGCTCTGTCATCTAGTCTTTTGCAGTTTGAAAAGCACACATTCATGAAAAAAAAAAAAAAAAAAAAAACCCACACAGTTTAAAATGAAAGTTTTGATCACTTTAATGGAAGATAAACAGCAGACCAAAGAAAAAAAAAAAAAAAAAAAAAAAAAAAAATACGGTCACAACAGGCCCCCAGCACATACAGTATGTAGTGACCCCAAAAGTAGGATGTGGTGGGAACTACTTAGTCAACGTCCTATCAGCGGTGCTCATACACACGCCTCTCAAGGAACAAACATTCAGAAAAGTCCAGCAATAAAAACTTGACAGGAAGACGTTGAAACCAGACAAAAAAAAAAAAAAAAAAAAAGTAACCCGACAGTGCACTCTGATCCTTTAAAAACTGACTTGTTACCCAAGATGAACACCACAGGTGCCAACCAATAAAAATAAGCACGACGCCTCCCAAAAGCGCTATCCAGCGTTGTCCGTCCTTCCTTCGCCATATTAAAAACCATATTTGAAGAAGCTTAATATACATTTTAAAAATAAGCAGATAAAATAATTCTTAAAATTGTTTTTCATATTTCAGGAGGGGTTCTTGTTTTACTGACAGATGAATACATCAGGTGCCTTTGAGGGATAGCGGCAAGGGCCGTTCTGTAAAGAATTCTTCCCTTATGGAGGCTTCCAAGCGTCTTAGAAGAAAAAATAAAAATAAAATAATCCACGAGTATTAAAACCGCTAGCTGGTAAAAACGTTCATATCTCAGTCTCGGTAATCCTCAGAGCCGGTTTAGGAGGTGCTGGATGCAGACTCTCGATCGTCGTGTTTCAAACGCTTCTTAGCGCGTATTTCATTCATAGCTTCCTCAATGGATCGAGTGTCTCGCTTGTTCGCAACGGGAACTGAGGGAGGAGAAGACAGAATTGCAGTTAAACAATGATGGGGTGAAGACGCTCCGTTTATTCCACGTATTCAGGAAGGCCTGAGTTACATGGCCCTTCTTGATGAATAGTGTCCTCACACATGCAGCATAATATAATTATATATATATATATATAGACATGGGCCTCTGGGAGTGACATGTCATCACGCTTGAATGCCATGCCCTCCCTGATCAATAAACACAACTGCATACCATGTTCCTCCCCAATACTGTCATCACTTGTATGCCATGCCCTCCCTGATCAATAGGTCACCACACTGGTATGACATTGTCCTTCCTGATCAATACAGTCCTTATGCTTGTATACCATGACCCTCTCTGATCAATACTGGTCACTCCAACTGTGACGAGGACCTCTGATCAATACCATCCTCACCCCCTGAATGTAACACCGGTCCCTGTTCAATGCTCTTCTCACACCTTTAAGACATGACCCTTCCTGATCAATACTGTTCTCAAACCTGTATGCCATGGGCCTCCGATACGCTTCTCATAGCTGTATAACCATAATGGCTTAACGCCTGTATGACATGGCCCTCTCTGATCCATACTGGCCACCTCAACTGTATTTTTATTTTTATTTATTTTTTTTTAAATAAAAGGGACCTCTGATCAATACTAGTCACCCCAGATGTATGACATGGCCCTCTGATCAATACCATCCTCACCCCTGTATGCCATGCCTGTCCCTGATCAAAGCTCTTCTCACACCTGTATGATAGGGCCCTCTCTGATCAATACTAGTCATCCCAACTGTAGGACGTGGCCCTTTCCAGTCTATACTGTCCTCACACCTGTAGGACATGGCTCTTTCTGATAAATACTGCTATACCACAGCCCTCTGATCAATACCGGTCATCCCAACTGTAGGACAGGCCTTCTTGGATCGATACCATCCTCACCCCTGTATACCATGTCCCCTCCCTAATCAACAATGGTCACACCCGCCCGCCCACCCCACATGTATGACATGATCACCCCTGATCAATATGGTCCTCACCAATCTTTATTGTCCACACCCCTATGTTAACTGGCCCTTCAGCTACAACACTCTGACCTGAAAGTTACATATACAGGAAAGCAGAACTTCGTGTTCCGCTTCACCAGCTCAGAGGATTAGAGACCAATGGCAGCCCCAAGTTTTGCTCGGCACAGGGCACCTTGGTTCATTCATTAAAATTTAGCTGAAAAAACGCACAAGTTGATCATTTTGGAAAAGTCACGCTTGTTGTCATATCCCTCCCCCCAGTCCTTACCACAGCCATAGGCCTTGTTGGCTTCCAGGGTGTGGGCAGCATCCTTGGCTGCTATCTTCCCGATCAGGTGACTGTATTTGTCCTTGTAGTCAGTGTTGGGGTTGACGCAGGATGGACCTCTCAGAGCATCAGCTTCTGCCTCCTTCTGGGCTTGTTCCTGCCAAAAACCAAGATCAGCATCACCAGGGACCATCAGTTATATGTGGAGAAGGAGGGGGAGCAAGTATTCTAAAAACCAGAGAGCAGCCAAGCACCCCATTCTTGGGAAGATGGGACCCCCCCCCCCCCCCTTAGGTCTGTTTCACCTTTCTTGCATAAGACTGTTTGTACCAGAGTATTGTCCACTGAAACAAAATTGCATTCTGAGCATACCCGTGCGCATGGGCACACCCTAATCACCATGTGTGGTGCCAATTCCCCCTACTGCCTAGGCTCCCCCTGCCTCTCAGTGCTGCTGGCTTCTCTCCTCCTCTACTACCCACCCCCCACGATCCTGAAAGAGGGGAGGCAGCCACATGCTCCTCCATACTGTCACAAGTCTGATGGACAAGTGGTGGGATAGTATGTAATGGGGCTGGGGGCACTTTGATCATTTCGCCTTGAGTGCTATAGGACCTGGACCAGAAAGTGTGACTGTTGGTAACAGTTTCCTTGTAAACACTCGGGGGGGCTTAAGTTTGGAAAGTGCAAAATCAGGTGCTGCTCAAAAAAAAAAAAAAAAAAAAAAAAAAAAAAAAACTTTGACAAATAAAACCTGGAAGCCAATTGATTTCTATAGAGAGCTGTGGGAGACTCCACCATACCTTTAATTTCTTCTTCTCCTCCGCCTTTGCTGGGTCCCACTCCTCCCCCTTCCGGTACGCTTCCAGCTCCTCGTCACACGGAGCAAACTCCTAGAAAGTGGAAATCTTCATGAGAGGTCGGAGAGAACACACAGTCATTACCAGAAGCAGCTAAACCAAAAAACACTCACCTTCTTAAAGATCATCACGTATCTGCTCTCCTCATCCTCTCCAAAGGAAAATGAAGTCAGACCGGCCACCTCCACCACGTCATGTCTGTACAGGGAGAACAAAACTCATGAGCGAGCGAGAAAGAAAGGGAGCGAGTGAGCGGGAGATAAAGGGCTATACTAACAGTATGCTGCGCTCAATCTTCCCCATTGGCTGAAGCTTCTTCTTGGTCTGTGTGCTGTCCTGTATGAACTCCGACACCACCTTCTCCATCTAGAATAGAAATAAAATGCCCGTGTCACCAGGACGTCAAACTCATGTCTCCTATATATGTGTCACCCTGCATGAGGAGGGTAGGTTGATGTTGTAGGTCACTCACCCGTTTCCTGAACTCCAACTTCTGTCTCTTTTCATGTTCCTGCATCTTCTTGAGGCGAGCAGCTTGCTCTGTAGACAAACATGGTGGTAAATTGCAAGAAGACAACATTCAGTACACAGAATACAAGAAGTCTGATTTCCCATTTCGAAATATAAAAAGATACATGGCAATCCCCCGCCAAGTTCTCTGTGAAATATAAAAGATATAAGGCAATTCCCCGCCAAGGGCGGGGGCAACCCTCCCACCAGCGCCAAGGGCAGGGCAACATTTCATTTCCCCCCCTTTATTATACTCCCACTGATGCCAGGACACTCTAAAGGAGCAACAAAATGGCACAAAAAAAAAAAAAAAAAAGTTTGGAGACCCCTACTTTAGGGAAAGCGTACCAGAATGCCCAGTGTAGAGCCCCAAATTAGCCACTAGGTGCCACCACAGTCAAGGTCAGGATCCCTTGCAGTGAGAATAGATATGTAGTTGCCTAGGTAGCTGCTAGAGGTCCCCAGAGTAGGGAGTAATGCGTTACAAGTAAGGTGTTGCCTGTCTCAACCCTTTAGGAACCCTTGAAATAAACTTTCTAGTCTGAGGGATCCCCCTTGCTAAAAAAAGTTACTAGATCTACAACTCATGATACATTAGTGTGATGGTCAGTGGGACGATTGCTCCTGACACTTGTGGACATTGATAAGACTTATCCTCTTAGGGCCGGTTCACACTGCAGGCGAGGCGAGGCGACTCCGACTTGCCTCGCCGCGACCTGCCGCGGCCTCAGCGGCGACTTGCAAATGACTTCTGTATAGAAGTCAATGCAAGTCGCCCCGAGGTCGCCCAAAAGTAGTACAGGAACCTTTTTTCTGAGTCGGAGCGACTCGAGTCGCTCCTCTCAGAACGGTTCCATTGTACAGAACGGGGGCGACTTGCGAGAGCGAGGCGAGTCGTGTCGCCTCGCATCGCCCGCTGTGTGAACCGGCCCTTACAGATAGCAGAACGAACAAAAAAAAAAAAAATACACCCCACACACAGAATGCTGTCAGTGGGAAATTATCGGAGAGGTAGATATTGCTCAAGGAACCCTGCCCCCATGCAACCTCTGGAGGAACCCTGGTTGAGAAACCCTACCATAGAAGGCAAGGTAGTGCCAGCTAGAGGTCGACCGATATGGGTTTTTCTCTGGCCGATGCCGATATATGATGCCGATTTTTTAGGCCGATTTTATTTATTTTTTTTTTTTTTTTAATCCCCCTTGATCCAACACACCTTTCCCACTGGGGCGTTTTTCAGGCGCTTTTGGGCTAAAAATAGCGCCTGTAAAGTGCCTGCAAAATGGCTCCCCTGCAGTCTGTGTGAAAGACAGAGTGCTTTCACACTGAGGCAATGCGCTGGCAGGATCTTAAAAAAAAAAAAAAAAAAAAAGTTTTGCAAGCAGCACGTTTGGAGTGGTGTATACCGCTCCTCCACCACTCCTGCCCATTGATATGAATGGGCACCACTGCCGAAGCGCATGCAATGCGATTTGGCAGCAGTGCTTCATGGGCGCATTTAACCTCTTCCTTGGCCGCTAGCTGGGTTATATGTGCCCCACTAGCAGCCAAATAGCACCGCTAAAATGATGGTAAAGAGCCGCTAAAACTTGCGTTTTACCATCAACGCCTGCCCGCTCCAGTGTGAAAGCGGCCTTCATAAGTGATACAGAAAATTTCTTACATTTATTAAACAAAACAAACCTCCAATTTACTTGTATGTATGATTTAGATTAAAAAAAAAAAAAAAAAAGGGCTAACTTTACTGTTTTTATTTTATTTTTTAAATAGTGTATTTTTTTCCCCAAAAAAATGCATTTGAAAGACCTCTGTGCAAATGCCGTGTGACATAAAATATTGCAACAACCGCTATTTTATTCCCTAGGATCTCTGCTAAAAAAATATATAATTTTTGGGGGGTCTAAGTGATTTTTCTGGCAGAAAATACAGGATTTTTACTTGTAAGCAACAAGTGTCAGAAAAGATTTAGTCTTTAAATGGTTAAACTGAGAACTTCTACACACAGAGATGATTTCATTGAAGTGTAAACATTGCATCTTTCTGTTCTTTTCTTGGCAGCCTGCCCAGAGAGGAGGAAGACGTTTCTATGGCAACTTACACTGACTTCTATTACAGAAGTCATTTCAAAGTCCGCTGTAGTTCTAAATCGGCTTTTTATCAGCACAATCGGCCGATGACGACCATTTAAAAAACGGCAAATATCGGCCGATATATCGGTCGACCTCTAGTGCCAGCCTGGTTGAGAAACCCTACCATAGAAGGCAAGGTAGTGCCAGCCTTGCCCCTGCAGGGCATTTTGGGAACAGGGGTCTGAAAAAAAAAAAAAAAAATCTGGTGGGAGTTCGATGTTGGTAGCCATGGGACGTTTTGCAAGGACCAGGCCACAGCAAAAAAAGGTAAGCCTTGAGGCTCCAGCTCTGGAAGCTCCCCCTTGGAGAGAAGACTGAAATAAAAGCTGTGTAGGCCTTTTGGGACTGCTGGCAAATGCCCTAAAAAAGGTACAGGCTCCTCAACACAGAGAGAGGGAGAACACACCCTTTTCTGATTTCTCACCTAGACAATGTAGCCAATACCAGGACAGGTTCATCTAGCGCCCAGGGCAAGAATGCGGAACTGCGCCCCTCCCCCACTGTTATTGCATGACATTGAATAGGTTTATTGCCCCGTGTCCATTCTCTGCCCCCAAGGGCAGCTGAGTCTCCCCCACCCTGTGTTTCCGGGGATACCTACATCATGCATCTCAGTAAGCTTCAGGGATAAGTTGAGCATGCTGGACACGTGCAGTGGAAGTCAGAGGCCGGATGCCAGGAAGTGGAAGAGATAGATGTCCTTCTGATCTTCTCACCATGGAAGATGGGGGGTGGACATGCAAGAGGATGTGGCAGGACAGTGCCAGAATCATTGGTCAGAGAAGTATGTCATTTCAACTCAACCCAGCAGACCAAGCAAGACAGAGTTAACACAATTAACTCCAAGTGAGGTCATCAGGTACCCATCCTATTGGCTCCTGATCATCAATATGTGACCTAAATGGGCTCTGGTGCCCAAGGAGTAGGTGGGACTCCAGATCGGTCTGTCTGTACTATATGATTGGTTTCATAGTAGAGAGGTCTGGAATCCCCTCCTACTGGCCTTGGGCACCAGAGCCCATTTAGGTCACACATTGATGATCAGGAGTCAATAGGAGGGGTTCCTAATGACTCCAATACTAGGAAACCAATCACAGTACAGAGATCTGGAATCCATCCTACTGGCCTTGGGCATCAGAGGCCATTTAAGTCACATTCTGATGATTAGGAGCCAATAGGACGGGTTCTTAACAAAATTAAACGCCAAGTGAGGTCATCAAGAACCCATCCTACTGGCTCCTGATCACCAGAACATAGTCTCTCTCTCCCCCCCCCCATCATCATCGGTGTTCCCGGAAGGAATAATGCCCCATAATGTTCATTACTTTAAAACGAAAGAAATTGCATATTACTTTTTTTAATTTTATACGATAAAGACATAATAAAGACAATATTTGGCCAACTAGTCGATTATGAAAATAACGGTTAGTTGCAACCCTACATTGTACTGAGATCATTAGGAACCCATCCTACCGTCTCCCGATCATCAGTATGTGACCTTGAACTGTCAGCACCGGTGTGTCACGAGGAAGGAAAAAAAAAAAAAAAAAAAAAAAAAAACACACCACACACCCACGCGCCATTCTAAACACCTTGCCCTGAAGGGTGAAAAAAAAAAAAAAAAAAAATTTGCAAGCCAGAGACTCTTCCTTCTCCTAACCTCCAGATGGGGGCGTCCTCTGGAAATGAACAGGTGCTGGGTCAGGCTGTTATTGGTGTAAGGCCCCAGGGTGGTATGGTGGTGGGTCAAGGGCAAGCCAGGGGTGCTCCCGCATTGGTGCCCAGAGAGGATCATCCAGTAGAGCGAGAATGAACACGAACACACACACACACACACACATACATAAACATTATAAATATTTTTTTATAATAATTTAAAAAAATTATGATATCACAATAAAGGTTGGGGCTCCTCCCACACCACGTGGTTGCTGGTACACAGGAAGGACACGCAGTCCAAGGGACGCAGCCAGGGCGCTGCACAACTCCAGAATTTAATTTGAGGCTGAAAATCCTCATTTGAATTTAAATAAAAATTGAATAAGATTGTCCTCGACTCCATGTGGTCTTCTCTGTCTGCATGACCACCATTAAAACTCCCTCACTGGCCCTTAAACTATATAGGACTGGCAGTTCCAGCAACCAATATGGAAGCAGCTCGCTTTCTTATGAGGCGGTGACATTGGCCTACTTCCGCCCTCTCTCCTCCATTCCCACACCGCTGCTTTTTAAAAATTCAACATAAATAAAATGTATTTGTCACAGATTTCTTAATACTGTATTAAATTATATAAGCCGAGTATACTGGTTAAAAAAAAAAAAAAAAAAAATTGTGAAACGCAAGACTCCGGTAGGTGTAAAAAGATGTCCGCTTGCCGCCTTCAGACTATAGGCTTAGCGTGGCCAAGATCGGGTGTGCCAAGATGGCCGCGACCAAACGTCACTAAAGGATTCCCTTCATGCTGGCTTGTAGTTATCTGATAGAACACCTCCTCCAATCCCACTGAAGGACACGGCAATGCGTCAACCAATCACAATCAAAGTGCGCCACGCTTCGGGCAGATAGCTAGCCAATCAGCCATGAACAGGAAGAAGCGTCTCTTCTGGATTGGCCGGGCTATCGTCCTATAGTAACAGCCAGAGTAAATCCCTCCTAGCGACCAACCAACCTATGGAAAGGTAACAAACCCCCCTCTGGTTGGTCGAATAATATGACGGACAAGCAGCCCGGCCAATGGAGAGAGGCTCTGGCGCCGGTTCGGCGAGAGAAATAAATAAAAAAAATATAAAAAACAGCGTGTAGCGCCACCCTGCGGGCTCAGTGACCCGAATAACCGGGGCCAGCCGAACGCCTCCAACCCCTATCATGTCACCGGGCTCACCTCGGGCCTTCCGCCGACTCTCCTGGTCCCCGACCTGAGGCGGCCGCTCCATGGAGCTGAGAATAGAACTTAGCAGGTCCGCCATCTTGGATGCTAGAAGTGGCCGCGCGCCCGCCTTATATAGGAGCGCGCGAGCCTTAAAGCGCCAACAGCTGTGGTGGGACGGGGGATGGGGGGGCCTTACAGGGGCAATACAAAGTGGGGCCACCACACTGTACAGAAGGAAACACACAGGGTGACGACCATCTGTACACCGCTAAACCCGTCATAACAAACCGCAATAAGAGTATTTACATTGTAATACATGTTTAACCCCTTCAGTACTGGGAACTTTTACCCCCTTTCGTGGCCCAGGCCAGCTGTCGCGCTTTGAACGACAACTACTCAGTCATGTTACACTGGACCCACATGTAATGTTTATTATTTTACACACGCAAATAAAGTTTATTTTGTTGTTATTTAATCACCTGAATTCTGAGACTTCTCTCCTCCATGTAAAAATCATATTTTATTTATTTTTTTGCTAGAGAATTACTCAGGACCCCCAAAACATATATATATATATATATATATATATATATATATATATATATATATATATTTTAAGCAGAGACTCCAGGGAATAAAACGGTGGTCGTTGCAACTTTTTACATCAGGTGGTATTTGTACAGCACATCTTTTTCAAATGCTTTTTTTTGGGGGGGGGGGGGGAGGTTCAGGAATAATAAAAAAAAAAAAAACAGTATTATGCTGTATTACAGATGTTACGCTAAGTAAACAGATACCTAACATGTCACACTTTAAAATTTCACGACAGAGTACCACATGGGGAGGGGACTGTACCACACACCGAGAGGACACGGGGGGGACTGTACCACACACCGAGAGGACACGGGGGGGACTGTACCACACACCGAGAGGACACGGGGGGGAGGACTGTACCACACACCGAGAGGACACGGGGGGGAGGACTGTACCACACACCGAGAGGACACGGGGGGGACTGTACCACACACCGAGAGGACACGGGGGGGACTGTACCACACACCGAGAGGACACGGGGGGAGGACTGTACCACACACCGAGAGGACACGGGGGGGAGGACTGTACCACACACCGAGAGGACACGGGGGGGAGGACTGTACCACACACCGAGAGGACACGGGGGGGACTGTACCACACACCGAGAGGACACGGGGGGGACTGTACCACACACCGAGAGGACACGGGGGGGAGGACTGTACCACACACCGAGAGGACACGGGGGGACTGTACCACACACCGAGAGGACACGGGGGGGACGACTGTACCACACACCGAGAGGACACGGGGGGGGACTGTACCACACACCGAGAGGACACGGGGGGGGACTGTACCACACACCGAGAGGACACGGGGGGGGACTGTACCACACACCGAGAGGACACGGGGGGGGGACTGTACCACACACCGAGAGGACACGGGGGGGGGACTGTACCACACACCGAGAGGACACGGGGGGGGACTGTACCACACACCGAGAGGACACGGGGAGGGGGACTGTACCACACAGGGAGGACACGGGGGCGGGACGACTACCACACAGAGAGTTGTCAAGAATTGGGAATTCTAAGGATATCTGGGCAGTTGCTGAGGCTGCTCCCTAGATATCCACACCCAAAAATGTTTGTTGAGGGGACTATTGCTGTACTAAATAAATAATTCATAGAAGACTTTGTTATAAAAATTTACAAGTAATTTAATAAAGGCAAAAAAATGAAATCCATCAAAACTTTCATATTGCTAAAATCATATACACCACAATTTAATAAACTACCGACGGGTGGCCCCGTAAGGTTTCTATTGAAGAGGGGTATAGAAACGTTTCCTCTACCGGTTTTGCGGCGAACTGCTTCTTCAGGAGGATAGTCTACAGAATAAATAAAAATATTTGCAAATAATCAAATAGCAGTGAATCATATAATGACATAACAAGATTTACAGTAATTTAAATAGTGAGGGGATCAGCTCACCCACAGAGGAGGAGGCAGTAGATCACAGGACCCATCGGTTTTCTCCCACGGCAGATGAAGGGGATTGTAAAGGACTCTTCAAATTTAAACAGATATATATGATATGAGAGTTCAAGTGAGATGAGACATTAACCTATACACACCTAAAGAGCGATATATAGGTGGAAAGGGATGGAAAATAGACTGTGTGCATATTGGCTGTAAAAAGAGCCTATAAAAAGAAAGTGCTTAATTGTGCATCCTAAGGTGTCCTAAGCAAGCAAAAAATTACTAAAGAAATTGACCAAATTGGGAATAAAAGGAAAAAGAAATAAAGAGTCTGTGGAAAAGGGAAACCACCACACAGAATAGGGTAAAAAGAATATAAGTGAAACAAGTGTGAAAGTAAAGGCCAAACATACCGTCTGGACTGTATTATCCAGTGCACACCACCCATGTTCATAGAGGGAGATCGAACAGGGCAACACCATAGTAGCCAAAGAATATAAATGTATAGTGTCTTCTATGAACATGGGTGGTGTGCACTGGATAATACAGTCCAGACGGTATGTTTGGCCTTTACTTTCACACTTGTTTCACTTATATCCTTTTCACCCTATTCTTTGTGGTGGTTTCCCTTTTCCACAGGCTCTTTATTTCTTTTTCCTTTTCTTCCCAATTTGGTCAATTTCTTTAGTCATTTTTTGGATGTTTAGGACACCTTAGGATGCACAATTAAGCACTTCCTTTTTATAGGCTCTTTTTACAGCTCCTATGCACAGTGTCTATTTTCCATCCCTTTTCACCTATATATCGCTCTTTAGGTGTGTATAGGTTAATGTCTCATCTCACTTTAACTCTCATATCATATATATCTGTTTAAATTTGAAGAGTCCTTTACAATCCCCCGCATCTGCCGTGGGAGAAAACCGATGGGTCCTGTGATCTACTGCTTCCTCCTCTGTGGGTGAGCTGATCCCCTCACTATTTAAATTACTGTAAATCTTGTTATGTCATTATATGATTCACTGCTATTTGATTATTTGCAAATATTTTTATTTACTCTGTAGACTATCCTCCTGAAGAAGCGGTTTGCCGCGAAAACCGGTAGAGGAAATGTTTCTATACCCCTCTTCAATAGAAACCTTACGGGGTTACCCGTCGGTAGTTTATTAAATTGTGGTGTATATGATTTTAACAATATGAAAGTTTTGATGGATTTCATTTTTTTGCCTTTATTAAATTACTTGTAATTTTTTATAACAAAGTCTTCTATGAATTATTTATTTAGTACCGCAATAGTCCCCTCAACAAACATTTTTGGGTGTGGATATCAAGGGAGCAGCCTCAGCAACTGCCCCGATATCCTTAGAATTCCCAATTCTTGACAATTATCAATTAGGATGATGGTACTGTTATATGTATTACGTATATTTTGTATTTGAGGCTATACTCAGTCTATGGCTATACCACAAAGAGAGGAGGGGGGGACGACTACCCCAAAGAGAGGACGGGGGACGACTGTACCACACAGAGAAGACACGGGGGGACTGTACCACACAGAGAAGACACGGGGACGACGATGACTGTACCACACAGAGAGGACACGGGGGGGACTGTACCACACAGAGAGGACACGGGGGGGGACTGTACCACACACTGAGAGGACACGGGGAGGGGACTGTACCACACACCAAGAGGACATGGGGGGGACTGTACCACACACTGAGAGGACACGGGGAGGGGACTGTACCACACACCGAGAGGACACGGGGAGGGGACTGTACCACACACCGCAAGGACACGGGGGGGACTGTACCACACGGAGAGGACACGGGGGGGACTGTACCACACCGAGAGGACACGGGGGGGACTGTACCACACAGAGAGGACATGGGGGGGGACTGTACGACACAGAGAGGACGGGGGGACTGTACCACACAGAGAGGACATGGGGGGGAACTGTAACACACAGAGAGGAGGGGGGGACTGTACCACCCAGAGAGGACACGGGGGGGACTGTACCACACAGAGAGGACACGGGTGGGGGGGACTGTATCACACAGAGAGGACAGGGGGACTGTACCACACAGAGAGGACGCGGAGAGGGGAGGGACCTCAGTGCCACACCAATGCCAAGAGGCCCACATATATAACTTTATTCTGATAAAAGTCAGGGGGACAATCCAAAAAGTAGCCAATGTGTTTAAGGAGTCCAAGAGCACCCCCTTCACCAGGGCATGATTAACCACAATGTGAATAGACACAAAGTCAACTGGATCTTTAATCGTATTTTTTCCAGTGTGATCGCACGCACCGCCCTGGTCAGCAGCTGGTTTGGCAGCCAATCTGAAAAGCGTTGGCTACTTTGTGGATCGTCCCCCTGACTTTTACCAGAACAAAGTTGTATCTGGGCCTCTTAGCAGTGGTGTGGCGCTTCAGTTTCAGTTACATCTGCATCACCAGGAGATACTTTCCATTTTTCTTCTGGTAGTGGTTTGATACAGAGAGAGGTAGTGTGTCCAAATGTAGGCCTTGGACCAGTGTTTCCCAGCATCTACTCTCATGTACCTCCCCTAACAGGCCGTGTTTTGGGAATTTCTGTTAGATAAAATGGCTGTCTACCATAAATATCTAGCCACCAGTGTCTTCAAAAATTAACACTATTTTAGTCAACTAAAACAATTCAGATGACTAAAACACGACAAACTAAAACGGCATTTTAGCCAAAAGAGTATGACTAAAACAAAATCTGACTTCACAGTGAACATTGCTAGCCACCGATGTAAAGCAAGGTGAGGGAGATCCAGAAAACATGACCCGTTGGTGGGGTAATTGAGGACTAAGGTTGAACTGATTTGGAATCACTACCTTAGATCACTCCCTCCAAAAACTGCTTTCTTAGAGCCAGGCTAGCCTAGGCCAGGCCATCTCCAGTGGTGGCTTCTGCTTGTAGGCCATCATTGTCAACACAACATGTAGCTTGGAAATTACCAATGGGGCTGCTGTTGTAGAGATGCATAAACTTTCAAAATTTCATAAGGGTCCATTCAGAGTTGTCCCTTTTAACAGAGACCTAACATAGTCATAGATAATTGTTGTGCCTGGAACTGGTCTTTCATAGTGGTTTGAGATTAAGGCTTAACCACTTCCAGGCCGCTCTCCATCCTTATACATCGGTACTTTGAAGGAGGATAATGTTGTTATGGCAGCAGCTAGCTACCATAACCCCCCCCCCCCCCCCCCAGTATCCTCTTGTTCAGCGGGCGGTCCGGTTTAAGATAAAAGTGGTCTCTGCAGCGGATTCACCGCAAGATCACTTTTATCGGTGGCGGGAGAGGGGCCTCCCCCTCCCACCACGATCTGGTGCCCTCCACCGCTTACCAGAGCCGTCGGCAGCGGCGGAGGCGATTGGCTCCTTCCTGTGGCCTGAAATGGAGATGAGTGAGGGGAAGATGGCCCCCACCCTTCTCCATATCATTGCAGGGCAGAAACAACATCAAAACGTCACTTCTGCCCATAGCTCTTAAAGGGCCTTTTTTTTTCAAATTACTTTTTTTTTTAATTGCATTTTAGTGTAAAGAGGTCTTTTGACCCCAAATCTCATATTTAAGAGGACCTGTCATGCTTTTTTTTTCTATTACAAAGGATGTTTACATTCCTTGTAATAGGAATAAAAGTGACAGTTTTTTTTTAAAGAGTGTAAAAAATAAATAAAATAAGAATAAAACATTTTTTTTATTTTTTTAAACGCGCCCCGTACCGACGAGCTCGCGCGTAGAAGCAAACGCATACGTGAGTAGCACGCACATATGAAAACGGTGTTCAAACCACACATGTAAGATATCGCCGTGGCTGGTAGAGAGCAATAATTCTAGCCCTAGACCTCCTTTGTAACACAAAACATGCAACCTGTAGAATTTTTTTAAACGTCGCCCATGGAGATTTTTAAAGGTAAAAGTTTGTCGCCATTCCACGAGTGGGCGTAATTTTGAAGCGTGACATGTTGGGTATCAATTTACTCGGCGTAACATTATCTTTCACAAGATAAAAAAAAATTGGTCTAACTTTACTGTAGTCTTATTTTTTAATTGTTCCAGAACAATTGTAGTACCCTGTAATACTGCTGCGCGAATATGGTGTGACGGAAAGTATTGCAATGACCACCATTTTATTCTCTAGGGTGTTATAAAAAAAAACGTATAATGTTTGGGGGTTCTAAGCAATTTTCTAGCAAACAAAAAATGGATTTTTGAGACAGCTTACCTGTAAAATTCTTTTCTTTGAGTACATCACGGGACACAGAGCATTTTTTCATGACTATCTGGGTTATACGCTACCTTTAGGTGTTTGGACACTGGCAACCAATAGCAAGAAGGTTCCTCCCATATAACCCCTCCCATACAGGAATTACCTCAGTTTTGAAAGTCCCAGAAAAGAGGGGTCCCTGTGTCCCATGATGTACTCAAAGAAAATGATTTTACAGGTAAGCTGTATCAAAAATCCACTTTTCTTTATCGTACATCACGGGACACAGAGCATTTATTCATGACTATCTGGGATGTCCTAAAGCAATGCACCTGGTGAACGTGTGAACTGAAGACCAAGCGGCTGCCCTGCAGACCCGAGCCATAGAAACCTGTCGATGCACTGCCCATGAAGCACTAACCCCTCTAGTGGAATGTGCTTTTAGGTCTCTAGGTGGAATCCTGTGCCTCAACTCATACGCCTGGAAGATAGCCTGGCGAATCCACCTCGAGATAGTTGAACTTGTAGCTGCCTGTCCTTTTTTTGGAGCCTCTGGCAGAATAAAGAGAGTCAGTCTTTCTGAATGGGGCTGACATACTTAAGTAGACCCTGATAGCCCTCACTACATCAAGCGAATTAAGTAACCTTTCTTCCCTAGACTTGGGATTTGGGAAAAAAAAAAAAAGGGAGGGTAGAATGATGTCCCGATTTAAATGAAAATTGGAAACTAGTTTTGGGAAGAATTCCTGACGAGGGCACAAGACTGCCCTGTCCTGATGCAGAACCAAGTAAGGCTCTCTGCATGAAAGGGCAGCCAACTCCGACACTCTTCTGGCCGAAGTTATGGCCACCAAGAAGACTAATTTTCTTGTCAATAGGACTAAAGGAATACGCTTAATAGGTTCAAAGGGTAGCCTCTGAAGGGCTGATAGTACCAAATTCAAGTCCCAGGGGCATAACGGTGGTTTAACCGGCGGCCTTAGGCACGTTACTCCCTTAACAAAGGTACGCACCAAAGAATGGGCTGCAATTGGTCTCTGGGAAAAAAACAATAAGGACAAAATTTGACTCTAAATTGTGGCTAAGGCCAACTTTAAGTGCACTCCTGCCTGAAGAAAGGCAAGGATTTTAACAACTGTATATTTACGAGGGTTCCATCCTTTCCCTTTGCACCAGGAAATGTATGATTTCCAGACCCTGTAGTAAATGTCCCTAGAGACCGGCTTCCTAGCATTTATCAAAGTGGACAAGACTGAATCCCTGACCCCACAGTCTTTTAATACCCTGGCCTCAATAGCCAGGCCATCAAATTCAGCGACCGTAAAGCAGGATGGAATATGGGTCCTTGGGACAACAGATCCGGACGGAACAGAAGGAGCAACGGGTCCCCTACTGCCAACTTCACAATTTCCGTGTACCTGGACCTCCTGGGCCAGGCTGGGGCCACCAGGATCAGCAGTCTTTGTTCTTCCTGTATCCTGCTCAGCAGATCCGTCAGAATTTGAATTTGAGGGAAGGCATACAGCAGGGAGTAGTGGTGCCAAGGAACCACCAATGCTTCTGTCCCAACTGCAAGAGGATCGTTGGTTCTGGACACAAATTTGTCCAGCTTGTCATTGAACCTGGATGCTAGGAGATCCACATCCGGGGTCCCCCAATGTTGACAAATTTGGAGGAAAACCTTGGGATGAAGGGACCATTTCCCTGTCAACAACTTTTGGCGACTTAGTCTGCCTGCCAATTGTCCACCCCCGGTATGAATACTGCCGAGAGAAACGGCACATGCCTTTCTGCCCATGTCAATATGTGATCCACCTTTTTCTGAGCCATTGGGCTCTTGGTGCCCCCTTGGTGGTTGATATATGCGACCACCGTGGAATTGTCGGTTCGAACTTGGACCGGAAGACCCTGCAGCCTGGATGTCCAGAAACGCAGCGCTAGCCGGGCTGCCCGAATTTCCAAAAGATTGATGGGCAAGATCTTTTCTGAGACCACTAATGCTTCCTCCAGAACTGCTCCCCAGCCCAGACGACTGGCGTCTGTAGTCACCACTTTCCAAGCCACTGGTGGAAAAGATTTTCCCACCTTTAAGTTGCTTGTTTTTGCCCACCAAAATAGGCTCCGTAGAGTCTGCAGGGACAGAATCGTAGGATGATCAAAAGTCCGAGTAGTCTTGTTCCAGGCTTTCAAAATGTTGTTCTGGAACAACCTGGAGTGGAATTGAGCATAAGGGACTGCATTGAAAGATGACACCATCTTGCTCAGTAACCTCATACAAAGCCGAACAGACAGCTTCTCTTCTTTTTTTTCACCCTCCGGATGAGCTCTACTATGGAGTCGATCCTTACGGGGGGTAAAAAATAGGATTTTTAAAACAGCTTACCTGTAAAATCCTTTTCTTGGAGTACATCATAGGACACAGAGTCTCAAGTAATTACTTGGTGGGTTATAGGCCTACCTTCAGGTGTTGACACTGGTATAACCAATACAGGAAGTCGATTCCCCTATATAACCCCGCCTCCTTCCAGGAGCACTCAGTTTTTGTAGCCAAGCAATATAAGTAATATACTCTTACCCCATAAAACAGAGGGGCAGGAGCCCTGTGTCCTATGATGTACTCCAAGAAAAGGATTTTACAGGTAAGCTGTTTTAAAATCCTATTTTCTTTATCGTACATCATAGGACACAGAGTTTCAAGTAATTACTTGGTGGGATGTCCCATAGCAATGCTACTTGAGGGGAGGGAGACACAACCCGTAGGGTAACCCCCAGACCCGAGGACTTATACTGCTGCCTGCAGCACACTGCGCCCGAAGGCAATATCCTCATTCCATCTTACAGGCACTTGATAACATTTTGCAAATGTATGTACTGAAGGCCAAGTCGCGGCCTTGCAGATTTGAGATCTGGAGGCCTGGTGACGCACTGCCCAAGAAGCACCAACCGCTCTGGTAGAGTGCGCCTTAACTTGAAAAGGGGGAATCTTTCCCTTTAAATCATAAGTTTGAATTATAACTTGCCAAATGCACTTAGCGACAGTGGATTTTGACGCTGCCTGTCCCTACTTAGGACCCTCTGGCAGAAGAAATAAGACATCAGTCTTACGAATCGGAGCAGTTTTCTTAAATACATTTTCACTGCTCTCACTACATCAAGACAATGTAGTGACCTTTCTTTCCTGGAACAAGGTCTTGGGAAAAAACCCTGGCAGGACAATATCTTCATTCAGATGAAAGCCTGAAACCACTTTTGGCAAAAAACCTGGACAAGGGCGAAACACCACTCTGTCCTCATGAATAATCAAATATGACTCCTTACAAGAAAGAGCAGCCAATTCTGAAATCCTCCTTGCTGAGGATATAGCAAACGAAAATATCAGCTTCCTAGTCAGAAGGACTAAGGGAACATGCTGCAACGGTTCGAACGGCTGTTTTTGTAACACCGACAAAACTAAATTCAAGTCCCAAGGGCTTAAGAGTGATTTAACTGGCGGATTAATCCGCAGCATTCATTGCATGAAACCCTGGACTAAAGAATGCATAGCAAGCAGTCTTTGAAATAAAAAATTGATAAGGCTGAGACTTGGCCCTTAATAGTACTCAGGGCCAACTTCATCTTTACGCTTAATTGTAGAAAGGTAAGAATTCTGCCTATGATATATCTCCGAGGGTACCAACCCTTGGACTCACACCAGAAAACATAAGCTTTCCAGGCTCTATAATATATAGCTCTAGAAGCTGGATTCCTAGCATTAATCAAAGTAGAGATAAGTGACCTGGAAAGCCACGTTTATTCAGAATGTGTCTCAATAGCCAAGCCGTTAAATTTAGCATTCGTAAAGTAGGATGGAATATCGGCCCCTGAGATAGCAGGTCTGGCGTTAGTGGGAAGAGCCCTGGACCCTCCACTGCCATCCTTACGATCTCTGCGTACCATGACCTTCAGGGCCATGCTGGTGCTACCAGTATTACTTATTTTCTTTTAGCTTGATCCTACAAAGAGCTTGAGGTAGCAACTGAATCGGGGAAAAGTGCATAGATCAGTAAAAACTGATCCCACGGGGTCGCCAACGCATCTGTTCCGTATGCGGGTGGGTCCCCTGTACTGGATGCAAAGTTGACTAGCTTAGTGTTGAATCTGGATGCTAGAACGTCTACGTCCGGAGTCCCCCATCTTTGGCAAACAGCCTGAAACACATTGGGGTGAAGAGACCATTCTCTTGGGAATAACTGCCGGCGACATAGTCCACCTGCCAATTCTCTACTCCCGGAATAAAAACTGCCGATAGGCATGGGACATTCTCTTCTGTCCAAGTTAGAATCTGGTTCACCTCTCTCTGAGCTGAGAGACTCTTGGTGAGCCCTTGTGATTGATATATGCCACAGCCGTGGCATTGTCGGACTGGATCCTGGCAGGACAATTCTTTAACCTGGAGGTCCAGGTTTCTAGAGCCAGATACACTGCCGGAATCTCTAGGATGTCGATGGGCAAGGCTCCTACTCCCCAGCCTGAAAGGCTGACATGTGTTGTTACTACCTTCCAGATAATTGATCTGAAGGACTTTCCCTTCAGCAGGTTCCAAGATAGTAACCACCAACTGAGGCTTTGGGGCACTCATGGGGACAGCCACATTGGCAAGTCCATAGCTTGAATCGTTTTGTTCCAAGCAGACAGAATACTGCTTTCAGTTTCGAATGGAATTGAGCATAGGGAACTGCTTCGAATGAAGCTACCATCTTCCCTCATCACCTCACGCAAAGGCGAATTGAAGGATTTCTCTTCGACCTGATCATCCTCACCAGCTCCTATATGGAGCTGATCCTTGCGGGAGGCAAGAACACCCCTTTTCTGGGCTGTGTCTATGATCAGGCCCAGATACTCCAGCCTTCTTAGTGGCTTAAAGGAGGATTTCTTTAGGTTGAGAATCCAACCCAAACCTTCCAGGTAACTGCTTGTGATGGCTACACCTTGCTTCAAGCAAGCCACTGACTGGTCTATTAACAATAGATCATCTAAGTAAGCCAAGACAGTTATGCCCTGTGCACTTAACCTGACTAGAGGTAAGGATAATACCTTAGTGAATACACGAGATGTCGTAGCAAGCCCAAAGGGCAAGGCTATTAACTGAAAATGGTTCTGTTCTACTTAGAACGTTCTAGAAAGAAACCTCTGGTGAGGAGGAAATATGGACAAGCAGCTATGCATCTCTGATGTCGATGGATGCCAGAAGTTTTTCTTCTTGCAGGATGGAAACTACTGACTTGATTGACTCCATGCAAATGGAGCGGATTTTCAGGAACCGATTTAGATTACGTAGATCTAGACTTGGTCTGATATCCCCATTTGGCTTTGGCACCGTAATTAGGTTTGAGTAAAACCTCAAACTTTGATCTTGTTTGAGAATCTGTCTGATCACCCCTTGAGCCAATAATTGGTCTAATGCTTGCAACAGGGATTGCCTTTTCCCTGGATCCTTGGGAACGTTTGATCTCAGAAAACAAGACGGTGGAAACTCTCGAAGCTCTACCTTGTATCCTAGAGACACTGTGGAGAGAGTCCATTTGTCCTGAATCTCCCTTTGCCAGACTTCTGAGTACATCAGAAGTCTTCCCCCCCCACCTTGGTGAGGGGAGATGCCTCTTCATAAGGAGGTCTTGTATTCTGCTTTGCAGACTTGTAGCCCCAGGTCTTCCTTTATGCCTGGTCTGATGGCAGAGGCCGAACAGTTTAAATGAAAGACGCTTATATTTTCTTTTGGCTGGCAAAAGAGTACTATTTCCGCTGGAAATTGTTTGAATGTATTTATCCAAACTATTGTCAAATAATCGTTCTCCCTTAAAGGGGAAACTAGTTAGAAGGTTCTTACAAGGCATCTCAGCTGACCAACCCTTTAACCAAAGGGTCCTTTGCATATGTACAAGTACAAAAAGCAAGGCGTGATGCCTGGTGAATAGAATCCTTCATAGCGTCTACAGCAAAGCATAATGCTTTAGGTAGCTCAGCCAGTTCCTGTGCTTGTTGTGCAGGGAGCTCATCTGAGAGCATCTGTGAACTGGTCCTTTAAGGACTGACAGATGCCTATAGCTGCAATTGCAGGCTGAGCAACAGTACCTCCTAAGAAAAAAAGGATTTTAACAGACCTTCCATCTTCTTATCTGTTGGATCTTTAAGCATAAGCGCATTGTCCACTGGGTTTTTCACATTGGAAATCACAGCGTCAACTGCTGAAACTTTCCCTTTTTTAGTGAATCTTTCTTCCATAGGATAGAGCTTTGTGAGTCTCTTTGGAAGGGAAAAAATGCTTATCCAGATGATCCCATTCGGTATAAATAAGCTTTTTTTAGTAATGCGTGGACGGGAAACGCATGCAAAGGCTGTAAAGGCTTCAAAGAACCCAAGGAAGAGACTGGCCCTTCAGCTAACTCTGTTAGGGGTAGCATGCAAGTAGAGCGAACCATCTTTGCAAGCCTCTGTACTTCAGATTGTGAAGTAGGGATCCTTGGGAACTTCAAGTATTGTTTCCTCTGCAGAGAAATAATCGCATGTCTTTCCTCCCGATCATCTGAGGGCAATACCCCATCCTGTCCCCATAATTCTCTTGGACCCTCCACTCACTGTAAAGAGTCTAAGGTGGGGGAGGGGGATCTAGGACGCTTCCTATACCCTGGATGGAGGATGCGATTAAAGCCACGAATCTTCCTTATAAGCCTTGCAAGGCAGAGGAAAATGCATCTTCAGTCACCTCTACAGGGGCTGAAGTGTGTGAAGCAGTTGCACCACCGCTAGCTTCCAATAACTCACCCTGGCTTGCCATGTCTGATCTCTCTGAAGAGGAAGACAGTATGGAGGCATCTGGGGTGACACCTTAGGTACCTTTACGGTAGGTCTGGAAGACATAGTGCAAAGCACAAGCAGAGGTACACACAAAATAACTGTTTTTTTGCTACTAAGTTACAATCTGTCTGGAAATGCCTGTTTACACTTTTACGTGTCCAGCACTCTGGTGTCTCTTATGCCGCGTACACACGATCGAATTGTCCAGCGTACTTAGTCCGGCAAACAATCCGGCGGATAGCCCAGTGGACTTTCTACCGAACGGACTTGGCCACACATGGACACAGAAAGTCTGGCGTTTGCTAGCGCGATGACGTACAGCACGTACGACGGGACTAGAAAAAGGAAGTTCAATAGCCAGTAGCTTCCTTTTCATACTTGCTTCTGAGTCCGCCGGACTAGCATACTGATGAACGTATTGTCCGCTGAAACCCAAGTTTCTAAGTCCGCCGGACTTTACGCTGAGAAAGTCCGATGAAGCCCACACGCGATCGATTTGTCCGGTGAAATGCGTTTCGGCGGACTAAGTACGCCGGACAGTTTGATCGTGTGTACGCGGCATTAGTGTGACAGACTGCCTCTCTTCAGTTAAAAAGTCTTTCTGAAATGAGAGTGTGTGATATAAAGCCTCAGGTGGAACCTGATTGGCATATAAGGTATATTGAAGGAAAAAGCAAAGCTTCTTCCCTTACCTTGTCCTCGCTGCAGGATATTGCTGATTTAACAGACAGATCCAACTTTCACCCATCACGGCGGGCTGCGTTTAAACACGCTCAAAGAATGGGGCACTTTTAAAAGGGGTTCCGCTCCTTTGGGCCTTGTATACCACCCCTCAGGACAACTTTAGGAAATGTAACAATACCAAAAAGCGTCCTGGTTCCTAGGGTCCAGCTCTCAAAGAGAAGCATTACAGGCAAAACCTCGTTCTTGCATCGAGGTCCAGGTACCATCCTATGGCCTCAGTGGCGAGGATGGATCTGATTGTGGAGGTTTCTTTAAATCCAGCATGGATCCCTCCTGGAGCTCCTTTAGAGCACATCTTCACTCGTGACCAACACCTTAGACACTGGCGAAAAAACTGAGTGCTCCTGGAAGGAGGAGGGGTTATATAGGGGAGTCAACTTCCTGTATTGGTTATACCAGTGTCAACACCTGAAGGTAGGCCTATAACCCACCAAGTAATTACTTGAGACTTTGTGTCCTATGATGTACGATAAAGAAATACCTTTTCTCTGCGGTGTCCAAGTTTAGGCCCAAATACATCAATACTTGAGTTGGATGAAGGGTTCACTTGTCTATATACAGAATCCAGCCTAGGCATTGTAAAACCTGAACCATTTTTAAAAAGTTTTGGACCAGGATGGGATAAGATTGATCCTTCAGGAGAAGATCGTCCAGATACCTCACCACAGCAATTCCCTGGGATCTTAGGGCTACCAACATAGGAGCCAGTATTTTTGTGAAGACCCGAGGGGCCATGGCTAAACCTAATGGCAATGCCACGAGCTGAAAATGGTGCCCTTCTACCGCGAAACACAGAAACCATTTATGCGGCAGGCAGATAGGCACGTGAAGGTACGCGTCCTTGATGTCTATGGACGCCAAGTAATCCCCTTTTCTTGGGGATGTTATCACTGAAAGAGCTGATTCCATACGGAAGGTCCGGACGTTTAGGAAAAAATTGAGACTTGAGGTCCAAAATGGGCCTTACCTCCCCATTTGGTTTCGGCACAGTGAAAATGTTTGAGTAAAACCCTTTGAACTTTTCCTCGTGCGGGACCTCGATGATTACTCCCTGCCTTTGTAGATGCTCCAAGGCTAGGAGCAGACAATTCCTTTTCTCTGGTGCCGCCGGAACCCTTGAGCTCATAAACCGAGTTGGAGGGAACTCCCGAAACTCTATCTTGTAACCTGACGTTATGACGAAAATGACCCACCTGTCCTGAACCAGTCTCTCCCAAGCATCCAAAAACAGCCGAAGTCTTCCCCCCCACCCGTAAGAGTGGGGGCGCCCCTTCACAGGGTAGACTTGGAGTTGGGCTTGGCTGACCTTTAAATCCAGGGTTTTTTCTGACCCTGCGTTTTTTTAAAACCAGACTGCTGAGGCCATCGATACTGATTGGGAGAAGAAGAACTAGGTCCTGGAGCACGGGGAATCTTAAAAGAAGGCCGTTTATTATTCCTGTTAACAGGAAGCAGGGCACTCTTTCCACCAGAGATCTTTGGGATATACTTATCCAGATCTTCGCCAAACAGGCGTTCTCCATGAAATGGAAAGGCTGCAAGAAGTTTTTTGGACGGCGTTTCAGCCGACCAGTTCTTTAGCCGCAAGACTCTGCGCATATGTACAAACAGAAGTGCACAGCGAGACATCTGCTGAATCAAGTCTTTTAATTCGTCTACTGCAAAGCACAAGGCGCGAGGAAGCTCCGATAATTCCTCGGTAGTTTCCTCTTGACAAGGTAGGTTCCTAACCAACCTTTTAAAACGGTCCTTTAGGGACTGGCAGATGCCAATAGCTGCTACCGCTGGCTGAACTGCTGAGCTGGCTACTGCAAAGGAGGCTTTTAACAAGGATTCTAACTTTTTATCGGCTGGATCCTTAAATACTTGGGCGTTATCCACCGGGCAGGTTAAATTTTTATTCACTGAAGAAATGGTGGCATCCACTAGAGGTGTACCCCACTTCTTGAATTTCTCCTCCATAGGATATAAAAGGGGAAACCTTTTTGAAGGTAAATATATCCTGTCAGGATGATCCCAATCCACGTAAATCACCTGTTTTAAACAATGGATGCACAGGAAATGCTTGGGAACCCTGCTGAGGTCGCAGGCAACCCAACGTAGAACAGGAGGGTCCAGTCTCCTGAACTGGGGGTAATTTAAACCCAGCTCGAACCATCTCTGTCAAAGATTGGACAAACAATGTTTGGGAATGGGAGGCTGAGAATGGTTCTTCTGAACTAGACTCCCCTGTTGAGGAGTCCTCAGCTTCTCCCTCTTCCCGATCCTTTGTGACCACTTCCTCTTTCCATTCTGGCTCTGGGTCACCTGGACCTGCCTTGTTATTAGAGTCCTGATGCTCAGATGATTCACCATTAGGGCCAGGCTCAGGAGAGGGGGATCTATTACGTTTTCTCCCTGCTTGTGCTACTGAGGCAATCATACCTGCTATTTTACCCTCAAGGCCAGCTAAGGCAGACGCCAAATCATCTTTGGTAACATAAGCTGAAGCAGGGACACTAGTAGTGGCCACAATGCCTGACAGATGCAATGGCTCAGTCAGGCCAGAAGCCACAGGTCCTTCAGGGGAGACTGGGACAATATCCTCAAGAGTTTGGTCTCCTGGCTTTAAAGGAGGTATTCTTACCCCTGCATTTGCCTTGCTCCCAGTTCCTATTTTCCTGAAAGACATTGCTTACAAGTATAGGAAGACATTACTCCCTCCAAGCCACTAGCTGTAATCCAGCACACAGCAGCTATTACAGCCTAAAAATACTTCCCGTTAACCTGTTTCAACTATGTCCAAAACCTGCAGACGCACGTGCCCAAACAAGCTCTGTGCCTCCACAGTGCATGCCAGGCGAACTCCAGCTTTATAAGGCTCTACAAGGCGTCTTGAGTACCAGCGTGGTGCCAAACCCACCGTGCATACGCCGCATGCGCAAACTTCAGCGTACTCACGCCGCTGCATGGCGCCGAAATACGGCGCATGCGCGCCTGAAGACCGCCAATACCACGAGGTGCATCTATTGCGTCATACATCAGCTGCGCAGGCCCACGCACCCACGGCAACGACGCACCATACCGGAAGACGCACCGTACTAGAAGGCGCACGCTTCCATGGCAACAGCGCACCGCGGTTAAAACAAACAGCATGGAGACAATCTGTAACATTTAAAGGAGGACACAGTAACAGAGGGAAATACAGAAATCTCAGAGGGAGTACTCACCACTCCACGCTGCAGGACCTGAAATAACAGGCCCAATCTTGCCCCATCACGGCGGGTAGTGCCTCTGGACCTTCAAGGACCGGGTCCCCCATCTTGGGATCCACACCCTTGGACCTGTACAGCACCCTTTTGGTTTATCTTGGGCAAAAATTGACCAGAATACCACTATCCAAGGGTCCAGTGCCATAAATGACACATTACAAGCAAAACCTCGTTCTTGCACCAAGGCTCGGGTACCATCCCCTTTAGCTTTGTGCCATCCGAATGGATCCAATTACAACGTCCTCACTGGGACGTCTATTGAAGAAAATCGAAGAGCTTCAACGTTCATGACCATCACCCTTGAAGACACTGGCGAAAAAACTGAGGTAATTCCCGTATGAGAGGGGTTATAAGGGAGGAAACTTCTTGCTATTGGTTGCCAGTGTCCAATCACCTAAAGGTAGCGTATAACCCAGATAGTCATGAATAATCAAGTCATGGGTAGCAGCTCGCTCCAATCTGACCGAAGGCTATGGCGTGCCAGTGAAGATTTCCCTTTAAAAAAAAAAAATAGAGGCTGGAGACATACCGAGAAGAAACTGAAGGTTAAAGTGTATTGGAGTCAAAAAAAAAAAAAAAAAAGTGTATTGGAGTCAAAAGAACAAGCCACTTGGGGAAAACTCCAAGGAAGGTAGCATGGAGTCCCATTGTTATAACATGGAGACGGAGTCAATTTATAACTCTGAACATAACCTCAAAACCAAACAAATGGTCCTTTAAGGCTATGTTTCCACTACTGATTTTGCCGAGACTTGAAGCAATGCCAGTGTATTCTTGAGGTCTATGGACCTCAAGTCGCATCAAAGTGGGACCAAAGTAGTGCAGGGACTACTTTGAAGTCGCTGCGTCTTGAAGTCACATAGATATGAACGGTACTCATTGGAAATCATGTGATACAACTTGTCATGCGATTTTTCAGTCCCAAATCGCATGAAAAGTCACACTAGTTGAAACCTAGCCTTAACCACTTCAACACTGGGCACTTTCACCCCGTTCCATTTTCAGCTTTCAGCACTGTCATGTATTGAATGACAATTGCACGGTCGTGGAACACTGTACTCAAATTAAATTTTTTTTTGAGACAGGCTTTTTTTTTGGTGGTATTTATTCCCCACTGGGTTTTTAATTATCTTTGCAAACTAAAAATTAAAGGAAAATTTAAAAAAAAAAAAAGTTTTTCTTCGTTTTTGTTATACAATTTAGCAAGTCAATTATTCTTCTTCGCTGATGTGCTCTTATGGGCACTGGTGATCAGTGCCCGGATTGTCTGTGTAAATGTCCCCCAGCACACTTGCTGGTTACCGGTGTTGTGTCGAATACTGTTCCCCATCATATAGTGTCCGCCCTGTAGTGCGCTTGTGCAGTACGGAGGACAAGGAGACTCCGAAAGTCTCCCGAAGATGAACAGCGCCTGCGCACTGAGTCCAGGTTCAAGCCCCACCATCCAAGTGGAGATAGTTAGAAAAAAAAATTGCAGAGCGAAGCAAGGCCGTGTCCGAAGCGTGGCAAGCCAAGAAAGCCCGCGAGGGGCCCTGTTACTAAGTGCTACCGTATATCCACTTGGATGGTGGGGCTTGAACCTGGACTCAGTGCACAGGCGCCATTCATCTTCGGAGATTTTCAGAGTCTCCTTGTCCCCCATATTGCGCAAATACTCCGCCTGCGCAGTACAGGGCAGACACTATCCAATGGGGGGACAGTTTTTGGCAGAACACTGGCTCCCCTCTCCTCACACTGTAACAGTGCATGAGGAAATGAATGTCAATAATCACCAAGTTTGTTTGCGATTGGACACAGCTGATCACATGGTAAAGGGCCACTGTCATTGACCCTTTACTGTGATCACATAGCACACCAGATGCGCATCCCAGGGGGCGTGGTCCTGGAACGAGAGAGCTGCGCTGTAGCCGTGTGCATCACCTTTCACAGACACTTTTTTGAGGATGCTTTAGATATGTGCTCTGGGACTCTGAAGTTCAGTGTCCTATAACTTGATCCTAAAGCCAACTCCGTGGCCAGAGCATTCATTTCAACAACAATCTTCCCATAACAGATGTGAATTTAACATATAGTATGCATGTTATTTACGTGTAAAAAAAAAACAAAAAAAAAAAACCCTTCTGTAGACTTCCAAAAGCTCTAAGACTGCTGCTGGGCTCCACCATCTTGGCTACGATGGCTGCAGACTCAGCTGTCACTCTACTGACTCCCTATAGTATTACCCTTCAGTTTGGAAAAGCAGTATTAGCAGTAGATCATAAACCGAGGGATGGTACCTATGGGTATGTCCCTTAAACTCCAAGACAAGGATTTTACAGAAATCCTGTTTTCTTAATCGTTCACCAAGGCACACAGGACCAGCAGAATTTGGGAACATTGGCATGTCTCTGAGCAGTTCAACTGAGGGGAGGGCTTGCATTTGCAGATACCCGAGCATCCACCTGGTGAATCTTGGAGAACCTGTGAATAGAAGACCAGGTGGTTGCCTTGCAAAATCCTGGGAAACATGCTTGATGCCTAAAAGCCTAATGCCGCGCACACACGACCGAACTTTACGGCAGACTAGGTCCGACGGAATCAGTCCGTCGGACATTCTGATCATGTGTGGCCTAATCCGATCGTTTTTCATTAAAAAAAAAATCAGACGGACCTAGAAATAGAACCGGTTTCAAATCTGCCCGATGGACTCAATTGCTATCGGGGAAAACCGTTCGCCTGTATACTGGCCTGACAGACCAAATACGATGCAAGAGAAGCTATTGGCTACTGAACTTCCTTTTTTTTTAGTCCCGTCCTACATCATCCCATTCAAAATGAACGGACTTAGTCAGTTTGTGTGTGGGCAAATCCGTTCGTTCGGAAGTCCATCGGGAAGACCGTCAGACCTTTTCTGCCGGAAAATCCGGTCGTGTGTACGCGGCATAAGAGGCACCTAATGATCCTGTGAAGTGTGCTTTGAGCATAATGGACGGAACCTTATTCTTCAGCCAGTAGGCTTAAAAAATGACCTTTCTTTATATTATTTATGTATACGGTTTGATGCCCCCACTAAGATTATCAATCTGGAGAAGTTCAAATTGATCTGTTTTTGCTACCTACCTTTTGTGTGGGACCTGCTTGCATGACTACCTGTTAGCTCAGAAGTCCATGCTCTGAGGTCAGCATAGAACTTAGATTGAAAGTGGAGGGTCTGCATAGCTCCCCGATTTTGAGGGACTGTCCCCAATTCCCTGTCCCTCTTTCCTCCCTCATTTTGGTCTGATCTATATAGATGTATATAAAATGCACTTTTTAGCTATCAAAAAGTGTTTTCCAGCGCTAAACCTTTCATCTGATTTCTAAATTGCTGCATTTGTAAATCCCAAAAGCCAATATAAAGGAATAGTAGTAAAAAAAAAAAGCACTTGTGGGTTTAACCAATCTTGTTTTTTTTGTACAATTCTCCCTAAAGGGAGCATGGCAGGGGGTGTGTCCTATGCCTGCATGCTTTTGCCGATAGGTCTCCCTCAATTCCCATTTCACAAAAAGTCTGGAGGTATGGGTCTGTCACCATTCATTGATATTGCTGATCTTCACCAGTGGAGACATCTTTTCATCTCCCTGGGACTTGATGTTCACCAGCATATTGGAATGTGTTTTAATATATATATTTTTTTTTTATTGCGCTGCACTTCTTACATATTTTTATCATTTGTTACTGATTTTTGTGAAATTCTTTTAGTGTTCAGCTTGCATTTTGGGGGGTTTATTATTTATTTTTTTTACGCTGATTGAACTTTCTATTTATTTTAAAAAAATGACCTGTCTGAGGCAATGAGAAATAGTGGAATGCAATGCAGGTTGCCCCATATGGTGACCTTCTGGAATGACAAGGAATGAGTCTGTCTGATAGAAAAGACGTAGTAGATAGGTAGACCCAAACAACTCTAAACACTTCTGAGCAATAGAGGGAGAGCTCCTTAGGATAGACAGCGAGACTGAATAACAATTTCCTGAATAAGGTGGAAAGTAGACAACTGTAAGAAAGTATAAGAGTCAGCAACTCGAACATCCTTATTCAAGGCTTTATTGGCTACATAGCGGTGGGATTCTACGCGTTTCGGGTAATAGCCTAATCATGCAGAGCCAAGCCCTTAGACACTGTCATTGAACCATGCATCAGAGATGTTGGCACAGGCATTCTCAAAGGCTAATAGAAGTACCCCAACTTTGGAAAGTGGGGACATCCTTTCACCATGAGGATTTTTATGGAGGTCTGGACTTGAAAGTCCAGGATTTGTGATTTAACAGTTAGAGATTGGGATCCTAGCTAAACATTTTTTTATTTCAACTTCAGACAACCCGTCAACAATAGTACAATGCAGCAGGCTTAACCAGCAAGAATGCTTTTGGGTTATTTGGACCACATCCCCAAGGTCTGGCAAATTGCCAAAACCGCAATAGCAGGCTCCAGGGCAGGTGTAACTGCCCACTTGTCACTTTAAACCCTTGTTCAGTACTGACAGGTGGAACCTTGATGCCTTACTCTTGTTTCCCTGGGGAATGTTTCAGACACTTCCTCTAGTTTTGGAGAAAGGGGGTTCTCATCGATTCAGCATACAGAGGCAAGCAAGCCAGCAGTACCTCATGGGAAGGCAACTGTTTATTAAAGTTTAAGGTTGCACCCCTTGGCAAGCAGAGCAAGGTATGCAGTAAAAGTGCATTGTCTATAAAGGTATATATGTTTTTAGGCATACATTGAGTCCATGCTGTTAGTTAAAATATATGCTGTAGACAATCCACATCTTTGAACATAGTCATGTTTCCTTAGATGTTTAATGTTAATTTAGAGATGTGTGTAATTAACAGAACTCCACATTTGTAATTCTGTTTTAACCCCACTTTTTGTGAAGTTAAAAAGATTAACCTCGGTGGTGTTCAACCCTACTGCACACCTTTGAGGCAAAAGAATAAAAGTACTGCAGCCATCGGAAGCTCTCCTCTTGTGATTTACTCAAAGGCAATTGGGCCGCTACAGCAGGGTTTCCCCTTTATTTCCAGGCTGTGCAGATGTGATTAGGCCTGGGAAAACACATAATTGAAGAGAAGCATACTTTCCTATACTATAGCAATACTCTCTCTCTGCTAGGACTGTATGCATTACTGGGAACCATAGAGACAGATGTATGGGAGCAATCAAATTATGCGGCAGCCCTAATGGAACTGGGAAGACCTGGATTATCACTGTGTGATATAATCCATCTACAAATAGCAGCATTTACAGTAAAAGTTCAGAGATTCTGAATTCATTTCTTGATTGGACGATGTGGAAAGTTGGGGTGGTGACATCACACTCTCCACTTCATCCAATCAGCCAACGCTTAGCACCCATTCCAACGCTGCAAAGCATTCTCTGAAAGGTGCCTACGCTGAGCATTCAACCTCCTTAGTTCACAATGCATCAGGCCACCTGCTTAGCATGGGTCCCGGAAGCAAATAGAGATCACTCAAGTAGGGGTGTCTACTTGAGTGATTTCCAGCTTCCAGAACGATTGCCACGGTAAGACATATGCATACCGTATTTATGGGGGTATAACGCGCACCGGCGTATAACACGCACCCCAAGTTTAGGAGGGAAGTTTAAGGAAAAAAAAAACAAAAAAAAAAAAACTTACATTTAAATGCCCGTCAATGCAGCCTTATCAGTGTGCATCTGCAGCCTTGTCCACCATTGCAGAATGATCAGAGTCATTTGCAGCTTGGCCAGCGCCGTTTGCAGCCTTGCCCATGTTTAAATTTCCCGCCGCCGAAAAAGACCGAGCTGACTTGCTCGGCTCCGCTTGTAGTCCCGCCTCCCTGCTGTTTCTCTAGCGAGCGCTGCCGAAAAAGACCGAGCCGTCTGAACTATGTATTCAGCTGGGCTCCGCTCGCAGTCCCGCCCAGTATGGACGGGACTGCAAGCCGAGCCGAGTACACAGTACAGTCGGCTCGGTCTTTTGCGGCAGCGCTCGCTCCAGAAACAGCAGGGAGGCGGGACTACGAGCGGAGACGAGCAATCGGCTGTCTTTTTCGGCCGGGCTCGGTATTTTTCGGTGGCGCTCTGTATTTTAGACACGCAGACAGTGGGGATCGGCGTATAACACGCACCCACGACATTCCCCCGATTTTAAGGGGGAAAAAGTGCGTGTTATACGCCGATAAATACGGTAGTTACATTGGTCCAAACCAGACCAATGCAACTATGTACCTAATAGCCATACAGTAAACCCCAGCTCTATCGCAGTTCAGTTTTTGCGGTCGCGGGATATATCGCTATTTTAATTAGGAACTGTTATTCTGATATCGCGGTAACATTTTGTCATTTCGCGGTTATGTAGCAGTAAATCAGAGCGAGGCTGCGGTGGAACGCATGCCTCGCTCGTGGACCGCACCGAGCGTGGTGATGTTAGAGGGGGCGGTAACATGCCTAGGGTGTATTTAAATAGGGTCTATTTCGCGGTTTTTTCACTTTTCGCGGGTGGGTCCGGAACGTAACTCCCGTGATGGAGGGGGGTTTACTGTACCTGGAATTCCTTTTTAAGCCTTGCTGTAGTGTCAACAGACCAAGTCTCCTCAGGCACAAACTCATCCAAAAAAAAATTAGACTTTTGTTATCCACATCCTCAGGAATTTCAGGGAGACTCTGGATGAGAGGGTTTAGAAGTATGCTTATGAACCCTGAAAGCTGAGTCAGCTATCAAGGCAGAAATTTTGGTCATAAAACTCAGTATAACTGAAGAAAATTCCCACTCTGCAAGCGGAAGAAAAAGGAAAGAAGACTCGGAAGGCTCAAGCTGGGGGCAAAATTTCAAACTAGCAACATCAAGTCCTCTGAGCGCTACCGGTTGCCCCAGAATGGTTAGAGGATCACGAGCTGGAGAAGCCTGCCCTTGCACTTAGGATCAGGCATACTGGTGGTACAATAAGGGCAAAATAATACATGCCAGGAGCACACGCAACCCACTGCAGAAGCATGTTATATGGCCAGAGGTGATCATGTCACCGTTTGGCAGCAACAAGGACAAACCATGGAAAACCAGTTACCCTTGCAAGGTCAGCAGTGGTGGGAAACTGCTGCATACTTAATGATAATGGTCATACTTATATGGAGACAAGCCTTGAAATTGCAGGTCTGGTGGCCAACAAACACAAGAGAGAAGGCAGAGGCTGGTTTGAGAAAGGAAACCAATAGGAGTTCTGAACACATCACCATAGCAAACAGCCAGCTCCAGGTGTGACATCACATCCTGCCTGGTGTCCCTTAGTGGCTCTCATTACCTCGAGGAACATTGGACTTGGTTTCCTCACTGACTATAGGCGGTTTGCTGTCACAAGTGGCTCTTCTAGTGGACGACTTCCATCCAATGCAGCATGGCTGCAGATAAAGTTCTTTAATTTTATATTTCTGCGAGTTTGCGTTTGGCTTTTTAATCGGAATAAACCCATTGGTGCTTCACTGAGCTGGCTCTTCCTTGTGTTCCTCTTTTTTTTTTTTTTTTTTTTTATTGGTCAAAATGGTCTCCGTCAACACCCCCATGATACCAAAAAAAAAAAAAAGTGGACTTCAACCACATGGCTCAGCTCTGGTGTAACATCAAACCAAGGAAGATCTGTCAAGTCATATGTGAGCCAATATATCACATTAGTCATTGACTGAAGTCTGTTGAAACCAGGACTTGCAACTATCATTAAACCATATTTTGCAAGGTGTTAAAACGCTTTGCCCTAACACAAACAAAGAATCCCTGTATTTTGTAGAGAGCTACTATAGTGAAAGAAAAAAAGTATTTGACCCCCTGCTGATTTTATATGTTTGCCCACTGACAAGGAAATGATAGTCCATAATTTTAGTGGTATTTTTTTTTTTTTTTTTACAGTGAGAGAACAAAAATATCCAGAAAAGCGCATTTCAAGAAAGTTATACGTTATTAAGTTTTATAAATTGATTTGCATTTTAATGAGTGAAATAAGTATTTGACCCCTTCGCAAAACATGACTTCGTATTTGGTGGCTAAACCCTTGTTGGTAATCACAGAGGTCAGACGTTTCTTGGAGTTGGCCACCAGGTTTGCACACATCTCAGGAGGGATTTTGTCCCACTCCTCTTCGCAGATCCTCTCAGAGTCATTAATGTTTTCCGAGGCAGACGTTTGGTAACTCGACCTTTCAGCTCCCTCCACCTATATTTTTCTATGGGATTAATGTCTGGAGACTGGCTAAAGTCACTCCAAGACCTTAATGTGCTTTTTGAGCCAATCCTTTGTCGTCTTGGCTGTGTATTTTGGGTCATTTCCATGCTGGAATGCCCATCCACAACCCATTTTCAATGCCTTGGCTGAGGGACGGAGGTTCTCACCCAAGATTTGACGGTACATGGTCCCATCCATCGTCCCTTTGATGTGGTGAAGTTGTCCTGTCCCCCAGAAAAACTCGCCCAAAGCATAAGGTTTCCACCTCCATGTTTGATGGTGTTCTTGGGGTCATAGGCAGCATGCCTCCTCCTCCAAACACAATGAGTTGAGGCCAAAGAGCTTGATTTTGGTCTCATCGGACCATAACACTTTCACCCAGGTCTCCTCTGAATCATTCAGATGTTCCTAAGAAAACTTCAGAAGAGCCAGTACAAGTGCTTTGTTGAGCAGGGGGAATATGCGGGAGCTGCAGGATTTCAGTCCTTCACGGAGTAGGGTGTTACCAATTGTTTTCTTGGCGATTATGGTCCCAGCTGCCTTGAGATCATTGACAAGATTCTCCGTGTAGTTCTGGGCCGATTCCTCACCGTTCTCATGATCGCTCACTCCACAAGGTGAGATCTTGCATGGAGCCCCAGACTGAGGGAGATTGATAGTTAATTTGGGTTTCTTTCATTCGCGAATAATCTCACCGTTACCCTCTCACAAAGCTGCTTGGCGACGGTCTTGTAGTCCATGTCAGCAGTGTGTAGGTCTACAATCTTGTCGCTGACATCCTTGGACAGCTCTTTAGTCTTGGCCATGGTGGAGAGATTGGAATCGGATTGATTCTTTAGACAGGTTCCTTTTATATAGGTAACAAGCTGAGATTAGGAACACTCCCTTAAAGAGAGTGATCCTAATCTCAGCTCATTACCTGTATAGAAGACACCTGGGAGACAGAAATCCTGCTGATTGATAGGGGATCAAATACATTTTAATGTGTGAAATAAGTAAGTCAATTTATAACTTTTTTTGAAATGTGTTTTTTGGGATATTTTTGTTGTTATTCTGTCTCTCACTGTTGAAATAAATCAACCATTAAAAATGATAGACCGATCATTTCTTTCAGTAGGCAAACCTGCAAAATCAGCAGCCGATCGAATACTTTTTCCCCCTTCGTTTTACATAAATCTCTGAAAATACCTGTCTGTGGTGACAGTGCGTGTACATATATTTTAAAATAATAATGGTTATTGCTGAACCTGTGAAATATTCCTACTTTTCGTTTTAAGAGCAGGCGGCGGCAGTTTAAAGGGTTAATTACTTTCTTGTACAAAAATCCAGTGACAATTGCTCTCAGCCTGCTGGCACTTAAAATTTTGGCCCAGCGAGCTGGGAAATCTTTTGTGCAAGGTGACGCATTGTTGCGTATTCAGTGACAGAGTGGTGCGAGTTCGACCAGCCCTTTGTCACTAGTTGGTGAGAAGGGCAGGGGTCTGACCCCACGTTCGTCACACCCTAGTATTTCTAGCGGCTGCCATCTTGAATAATGGTAGATGATTTATGTAGCAAAAAAAAGATGATTGAGCAAATCCTCAATCCTGCAGTTCAGTTCTACTTTGAAAGGCAAACAGTTGACCATTGGTCTGAGGTCTGCAGCATAATAAAGCTTGCCAAATACCCAATGAAAGGGACTTTTCAGATAATTATACAATAATAAAAAATTATAAAAATATGTCCACGTGAATTTAGCCTGAAAGTTTTTTTTTTTTTTTTTATCAGAGGTTTAAAAATTTAACTTTTTTAAAATTGTTATTAGAGAAACAAATTTAATATTCATATTTCATTTCATTTACAATTATTCAAGTCAGAAACTTTTGTTTCAAATTATTTATACAATTTCAAATGTGATTCACAGGTCCAATGATGATGTTTATAAATGCTCCCTCTTTTTATTATTCAGCCTGCCAGGTGTGAAATTCCACAAAATTCATATTTTACAGAAAAAAAAAAATTTGGAAAAACAATGCCTATTTAACACAAATGCAAATAATAAAAAAAAAAAATTTAAAATTCCCCATCTTTTATAGTTTCTCGAAACAACATTTTTTTTTTATCCCGACAAAAAAAGTTTATACATTTTATAGGTTTCTTTACATTCAAAATCATCCATAATCCCCACTAAACTATTTGTATTGTTATGAAACACTATTCAGCTAAAATGAATAACTTCACACACAGTTATCTTCCGGCCACTTCAGTGTTTTTAATGCAAATGGGTAGACATTCATGCAAAAACAAATAAAAAAATAGAAAACAATTGCAAGACATGCCGGAAAAAAATGAAGAGTTAACAAATTCTCTCTCTCCTTTTCTTTTTGTCAAAATGTTTGCATGTGAAGCAGGCAACAAATTTTACAGTCTCAGAAAAAAAATGTTATTTTACAATATTTACATATTTCATGCAAAAAGTTTCCTCCCCCCCTTCTGCTGTCTATTTTCAAAATATTTTTTATATTTTTTTTAATATAGTGTTATGCTTAATTTTTTTGCTTTCTTGTTATAATTAAAACAGTATATAAATTTTTACCACGTTTTTCAGACTTTTTTTTCAGATGAACTGATAATTTTAGTGTTTTAAATTATCAATATGCACTGAAAACACAGTTAAATTATGGAAACAAGGTGTATATATATATTATTGTAAAAACAGCAATGGGGTTCAATAATTTAAAAATGAACAACAGGTGATAACAATAAGAAAAAAACACAAACGGTCTCCTGAATAAAAAAAAAAAAAAAAAAAAAAAAGAAGAACCATGTACAAAAAAATGAGGTAAAACAAGCAAGAATAGAGGGACCTCTATATAATTTATATAGTCTTATATTTCAGAACCATAAAATATTAAATATTTATATATAACAAATTCTTTAATCACATTCACTTTTTATAAAATCCGCTATCATAAAAGGCGTTCTGCATTTTTTCCTTTCACAAACTTATGTTATTCTTTTTATTTCTGGAATACGGCTTATACATACATTAAGGATTTCAGATTAAAAAAGGATCTTCGCACGGCCATTAATATTTTTATAAATTCTTTTTTTCCACGTTTTAATAAAATGAAGCTTAGATTAATCACGGATACACTTTTTTGTATACTTAAAAAAATTACAATAAAAGGATCTTTTTGATAGTTAATACTCGGGTACTTTTTTTTATTTTTTTAATGAGGATGAAGAATACCATTGTGGTTGCCGGTAGCAGTCCTCCATTTCACACTGGGGAGATGAAACTATATTGTTTGCATAGCCAATAGACGACTTCTCCAATTTGAGAGTGTTAATGCCAAATGTATAAAACATTTTTCGGGCACACAGCACCCATGTACAACTGCACCTCTAATGCGTTGTTTCCCATGTTCTGCTGGCCTCTGACTACTGTAATAAGCCAGCCCCTGGTGAGAGCTACACCCAGTGCAATTGGGAGGAAAGACATCAACTTTATGGAGAACCACAGGACCATATGGGGATGGGGGGTAGCTCTGCTTTCTCAAAATGAGCTTTGTGCTCGCCGCAATGATCAACAGCCATCGTGTAGTGCAATTCATAAACTGTTGCGTCATAAAAGATCAAGGTCTTAAGTGACATTCATCACCAAATGTCCAAGGCTATGAAGAGTATTTCTCTTATAACTGTAAAGGCCGGTAGGAACCATTGCACCCAATAACTAGACAAAGTTACACACAAACTAGACTTGTTCTGCAATACTGAAAACTCCTCACGCAACAGGCTTCTTCAGTTCGCAGTGTCTGGAACATACCCAGTGTGGGGTAAATCAGTCACCTCAACCCAATCACCATGGAATGTGTCAAGGTAAATGTTAATTGCCCAAGATTAAGACAGGAAGCATCAAGGTTTGTGAGGCCACCCAGTTTTTATTTACAGATTCCAAATCTAGGACTGGGTTAACCGTTAATGAACCAGAATTGTGGAAACATTGCCCAAAAAAAAAGGCAGGCAGGAGCAAAGGCCTCGTCCCCAACATTTCCTATGGTCTCCCTTTACGGACTTATGCCTTGTTCTGCACTCTCTCTGGAGGACAACTTGGTTAAGTGACCAGGGCTCTGCTTTCCCATGTCAGAACTGCCCCTCTGACAACTTGTGATCTGATAACTGGTAGGGAAATCGTAAAGAAGCAGAAGGAGAAGTAGATAAAGCACAAATCCACAGAATGTATGAAACAAAAGCAGGGAAATCCTTGTATTACAAGTCCTCAGGTTCAGCGTCCTCTCCAGCAACACAGAGCAGGTGAGACCACCAAATTTCCTTCCAAATCTGGTGAAACTAGCAGTGCGTTAGACAAGTGATTCTCAACCTCAGTCCTCAAGTACCCCCAAACAGGCCATGTTTGCAGGTTTTCCTTCATCTTCCACAGGTGCTTTAAATCAGAGTCAATGGCTTGGCTCTTTATCTAAGAGTAATTCCTAAAACATAACCTGATGGGGGTACTTGAGGGCTGAGGCTGAGAACCACTGCATTAGATGATCTCACACTGCAGATATAATGCTCATCAGGCTCTAGACACAGTACAGTAAAGTTCACAGCATTTATTCAGGAGGAATTTGATACAAAAAGGCAAATATTTCAGTGTACTGCTTGGGCACAATATTAGATATAGTAAAACTCACTATCAGCTCACAGCAAACCAGTCTACTTCAACCGACTCCACCCAAAGCGTTGCGCCACGTATCACGTGGCCTCAGAGGATGGCTCGGGGGGAGGGGATTTTGCAGATACCAGAAGATGGAATTGACTGACTTGCTGTGAGCTGATGGTGATTTACTCTATGTGATGTTCTGTTCTTAATAACCGAGTGCATTACTTTTAAATAAAACAGCTGGAATTACCCAATTACTACACTATAGAGGTTCTTGTATGGTTCTGAGTGTTTGCAGTACCCGCTTATATAATAATCGAAATTTAAAGGGGCAGTACCCGTTCTTGGAATAAAAGGAGGCATAAGTGGTCAGTGACATCCTGGGATACATATTATATTTCGATATAGAGTTCTATGCGAGGGGTCTTCAAAAAGTTTCCACACACACATATTTTATATATATATATATATATATATATATATATAAAATTTTGTTTAAAGAAAGTGCCAAACTTTTTGAAGAACTAATATATAAATATATATATCCCTAGTTGGATAAGCGCATATAGATCTAGGTCCATCTATAGGTCCAATTGCTGAGGTTCAGGGCATACCCTGAACATGGAGGTGCATCTCATGTGTGTGGATTTGTGTTTACAGCACTGGGATTTTGGTCACATTTTCCACGTTAAGACTGCATGAAGAATTTGGCACTGAATTGTTTGATGAACGCTCTGCGCCATTCATTAAGAAGATTATTGGATATATGTGGACTTTGAGATGTTGGGATTATTTATAGTAGTTGTTTACAGCAAGTCCCCTACATAGGAACCTTTGAGTTTCAAACTTTCAAAGGATGCGAACATGTACTTGTAGTTTTTTCATTCAACTCAGCGGCCTGAATGAAAAAGAAAAAAAGAAAAAAAAAAAAAAAACACTCTGACAGATCACCGCACCAACACAAGCAATATTGGTGCAGCGTTCTCCCGAGTTGTGCTATTGTGTTCTGACAGGTGGACTACCCCCCACCAGAACACATTGATCAGTGATCTCAGCCCTTGTCTGCAAGCAATGATCTTTGTTGGACTTACGAGCGAGCCTCCAGGAATGCAACTCATTTTTAAGTAGGGGACTAATTGTCTAAAGCCCTCTCCCACCCAGCCTCGGTATCCCAATAAGGAAACAGACTCTCCCAAGGGGTGGAAGGACTGGCCAATTACTTACCACAGTGCTGATCATTAGCAGAGACCAGAAGCTGTGTTTGACAGCTAGGACCACACAGTGAGCATGCTCTAAGCAAAAAAAAAAAAAAAAAGAAGTTCTGCCACCCATGGACACATATGTGCGGCATGTGGGCATTAAAGCTCACCTTTGCCACTGCACATATGCATTACATGGTAAGCAAGATGATGAAGATGAGGGCCTTCAACATTACAGAACAAGTCCAGGTACATGTGTCTATCACTTGCTATACCAAGGCCTGGATAAATGAGACATACTGTGCTTAACGGGAAACTTTCAAACACATGTAGGCATTCCACTGACAGCTACAAAAAGCCAATAACGGGCAAAACGTGTTGAAGTTTTGTATACTGCAAGAGCCTGGGTGGCCATTTGTAATCATAAGAGGTAACAAATACTATTTGTTAGGCTGATAACTTAAACTGCCCGACATCAAAGTTACTAGAAAAACAAAGTTATACTTTAAAATGTATCTACAGTAAATTTTTTATTTTTAGCTTTGGATAGAAAAGGAAAGGGTTACAAATATGACCAATATTTTTTTTTTTCTGCATGCCTCCCCATTAGGGAGATTTACCCTCTCGATTTGTCCTGTGAACCAAAATGATATAATTATATATATATATAAAAAAAAAAAAAAAATTAAAAATTCTGCAGGCCTCCCCATTAGGGAGTTTCACCTTCTTTATTTGTCCTGTGAAAAAAAAAAAAAAATAAATAATAAATTATATATATATATATATATATATATATATATATATATATATATATATATATATATATATAATTCTCCTGCATGCATCCCCATTAGGGAGATTCATCCTCTCTATTTATATTTATCCTCTGATCTCACACACATAAAAAAAAAAATGTATTATCTTTTCTGCATGGGAAGATTCACCCCCCTCTATTTGTTCTGCGATCAAATTTTTTTTTTTCTGCATGCCTCCTCATTATAGATCTTCACCCTCTCTATTTGCATATATATATATATATATATATATATATATATATATATATATATATATATATATATATATATATATATATATATATATATATATATATATATATATAACGCGTTTATATATACACACACTTATATTGTATATATAACAGATCACAGGACAAATACAGAAGGCGAATCTCCCCATGCAGTAAAGGCAAAAATAAAATAAAAATATAAATTTTTAGATATAGATTTTCCTTTCCTGCATGGAGATCTTCACCCTCTCTATTTGTCCTGTGATAATAGAATTTTTTTTTTTCTGCATGACACCCCATTAGGGAGATTCACCATCTCTATTTGTCCTGTTACCATTGCCACTGGGACTAAAGATGGGAAAAGCCTAACATTTTGAGTCACCGGACTCCAGACATTTTTGTCCACAAGACTGGAAGTAAAAGCTCCCCAATGAGACACAGCAATTGACATAAATAAAAATAAAATGATAAACCCAATTGGGTTTTAAACCTTTCCATATTCTATCCAAAACTAACAAAAAAAGTGGTTATACATATATTTTAGTGAATTATTTGTGACCCTATATACATGCAAAACAGGCCCCTCACACAAGTAGACTATTCCGTGTTATCATAAGGCATGGCATTATAAATGTACAAGCAGCGCAAGTCAGACGCAGTGATGGAACGCAGCCTAACAATTCACACTTTTTTTTTTCTATAAATTTCCAGAAAAACAAAAAAACAAAAATAAAACTAGTGGACAGTTAAAAAAAAAAAATGTTTTTAAAAAAATTAAAAATGCATTTCTTGTAACGGCCGATCTTTAAATAATCATGGCAGATGGGGCACCGGGGATTCACAATAGTGCAATATTCCTCTACCTGCCCCCGCAGGGCAGAGTAAAGGTCTTTTACAGGGATCTCAGAAATGTGCGTTAAACCTCCCTCTGGAAAGTACAAAAAAAAAAAAAAAAAACACAACTCCAAAAAAACTCCACAACCGTGTAAAAAAAAAAATTATTATAAAAAACAAAAAGCGCTGAATGAAAACCCCCAAAACACAGGACGTAAAATATTTTTTTCATTAACGGTTAAAAAAAAAAAAAAATAAAAATTATATATATGCAAATACATATACATGAAAGTGCATGAAATAAAACCAGTCAATTCATTTCTTCAGCTGCCTGTGATGCTCATTTAATCCCCCCCTCCCCTCACCCTCCACAAATGTACAGAAAATATATATTTATATACACACAGCTATAATATTATATATATATATATATATATATATATATATATATATATATATATATATATATATATATATATATATATAACGCGTTTATATATACACACACTTGGACACGCTCACTGGTGTCCGCACAGTTACACATACACCCTCATGCAAATTATAATGCGCGCCCCATACAAGAATCCCTCCCCCCCCCCCCCCCCATTTATTAAATTTTTTCCCCCTGTGCACGCATGTATAGGTTGTATAGGCATACTCACACGTATGTGCACATATAAGTAATATTCACGGCATGTATATTCGTGTCAGGGTTATGTCCCGGGTTCTTGTATACTGGAAAGAACGTGCATAAATATATAAACATATATGTACAGATAAGCCTATGTACATATGATGGCCTGTGCATTTAGGCGTCTGCTGTTGTGCGGCACAAGGCTACACCAAGAGTAGTTTGGGAGTGGGGGCCGTTAAGGAGTGAGGCCACGCAGACTCCTGGACTGTTCAAGACCAGGAGTGGTGGTGACCTTGGCACCCGCTAACAAGATTATTTACATCTGTACATGCAGTCACATAAACTTACAGCCATTCACATGCAACATATACACGATAAGTCACGCTCGTTCACACACACTCTCACTCTCACTCTCTCTCTCTCTCATGCACTAGGCTGGGGAGTGGCGCCCTCTGGTGGGCAGACTCCCTCCATCCGGCAATGTGCGGGTTTCCGGCAGCGGGCTCCGGAGATGGGGGCGGGGAGCCTAAGGTTATTTGGCCAGCCCCCGCTTCTGTAAACACTCCAGATCTTGAGTCTGCTTTAATTCCTTCATCCTGAAAGAAAAAAATAAGAAAGAAGAGGTTCAGAAGGGAGGAAAAGATACCTTGTACATTGGGGGGGGGGGGGGGGCTTAGTCCTTGGAGGACAATGCTACCCTCCTAAGGCAAGTTTCTCTGATGGGAACCTCATATCTACTCTCCCTGCACAGAGTGTAAAATTTATATTTTTGGGTTATGCTGCCACCCACAAAAAAGCACAGGCATACCCCTCTCAGCACAGACACAGTTTTGTAGCAAGCAATGGGGAAGCAAAGAGAAGTGCGGGGGGGGGGGGTTCCCTGTGTCCTGTGATGTAAAGCCAGGTCCAAAAAAACTTAACTGACCCTCAAGAAGCTTCCAGGTAGCCCTAGGGAGAACCCTAGCTATGACATCAAAGCCAGTGACCAGGATGAAATATTGGTCCCTGCGACAGCAGGTCTGGTTAATCTGAAAAGCTAATTACTCTGTTGGCATGCAGCAGAGAAGGAAACTTGGTCTCTCTGCGGAAACAGTGATCTCTTTGCAGAGGTCCAACACTCTCCCTGCAGCTAACAAAACTTATGCTGCCGATTGGAGAGTTCCAACACGCTAGACCTGCTTTTTCTGTGAACCAGAAGGAAGCTTTGGGTCTCCGCTCAGGCTTTCAAAGCAATGTTCAGTTGATCCCATTTGTGAGTGCACACTCAACGGGAGTCCGTCCTGATCCCATGATGTAAGAGTATAGGAAATATCTGAGATCCCACACACACCAAAGCCTTGTGTCGTAAGCTCCATCCAAGCCACGCCCCCAACACGTTTCACCCCAGGGCTTAATAATGAATTAAAACCACGGGGCAGGGTGAAATGTGTTGGTTGGCAAGGCTTGGAGCGAGCTTATGCCACGTGGCTTTGCATGATTTGTGGAGTCTAAAATATTTCCTATGCTCTTATATCATGGGGTCAGGACTGACTCCCATCCAGTGCGCACCCACAAACGGGATCAACTGTTTATTATTCTTATGACATATGGCTTTGCATGGTGTGCGGTGTCATATTTCCTATGCTCTGATTTGAATTTGCTGCAGTTAGGCAATGCTTACACGCCCATGACTGGACAGTGAAAGGAGATGCAGCAGACTGATGAGCTCTGCGTCATTCTACTCTCTTCTGCACTAAGAGTGTTCCTTGTTAGCACGTGAGTACTACAGCACATCTGACTGGCTTCTTGTGCTGCTTCACCCTCTCCTACTCTGAGGTCTGCAGTGCAGTGGCTGCAAGAGGCTGATACCAAGTGTTACTCAGATTGCATTTAAATAAATTGCATTTTATGCTTTAAATCTGCAATAAAGGTACAGTAAAACCTTGGTTTGAGAGCATTTTGCAAGACAAGCAACATTTTTAAAAATAAATTTGACTTGATATACGAGTAGCGTCACGTCACAACTGAGTATAAAAGAGAAGAGAGGCGCCTCTAAGTGTAGCAATATGGTTAGATTTAAGGAAGGTACAACATTTAGAAACGCACATGGTTGAAGATTAAAACAGGCACATCTAAGTATGCAGGCATCCGGGGTAAAGTTGTCCACATAGACCATCCGCCGCACCGTCATCGTCCCTTCTACGAGCGGTTCAAGCTTCGCTTTCAAATCGCTCTACTACAGGGTAGTCTTCCCATTCATGATTGCAGACTGACAGCAGTGAGAGCCGGCGGTGCAGAGGATGGTCTATGACCTCAGGGGTGTCCAAACTTTTTTTTTTTTTAAAGAGGGCCAGATTTGATGAAGTGAACCTGACTCGAGGGCCGACCATTTTGCCTGACATTCTTTGAACCATTAAAATTCAGTCTAAGTGTGTTAGTTCGAGCACTAATACACTGCCCAACTAGAATTTTCTTGCCCTTGTGGCTGTGTGTGAGTAAAGAGATGAGCTTGGGCGTATTATTTGGATATATCGTATTTATTGCCATATAACACGCGCCTTCACTTTAAGAGGGACGTTTCAGCAAATAAAATAAAATTTAAATAAAGAACTGTGAAGCAAAATAAGGGTCAGTGCCCATTGGCAGACCCGCCACTGCCAGGAATGCAGCACCCGCCACTGCCAGGAATGCACACACGAGCGCCAAAAGTTTACCTACAGGAGAATCTCCTGTTTACACAGCAGCCTCTTTAATAGAAAGTCCCGCCTCCTTTGATGGACAGAACAGTCGTCCAATGGCAGTGCCGGAGACGGGACTTCCTATTACACAGGTCGCCCGTAAAACAGGAAAATCTCCTGTGTGTGTGCGGCGCTCATCCCGCCTCCTCCCTGTCCCCTCCAAGGCATATAAATTTTTTGTGGCCCCGGCGCTGGGAGATCGTCGGGGGCCACAAAAGATATATATGTCCAAATAACCAGGCGGGCCATTCAAAATTGGAACGCGGGCCGTGATTGGCCCACGAGCCAGAGACTTTGGACATGCCTGGTCTATTTGGACAGCTTTACCCCGGATGCCTGCATACTTAGATGTGCTTCTTTTAATCATCAACCATGTGAGTTTCTAAATGTTGTACCTTCATTAAACGTAACCTTATTGCTACACTTAGAGTCTCTTCTCTCCTCTTTTATACTCTGGAGCTCCTGCTGGATTTTGCTTCTAACCCTCTTGTGGAGGCTGTCATTTGTGGATGGACATTTTATGGTTACACAACCTCACAAAGACCCATGAAAGACCCATGAAAGACCCATGAAAGACCCATGAAAGACCCATGAAAGACCCATGAAAGACCCATGAATAAATAATTGTGGAACAAATCACTTGAGTTTACATTATTTCTTATGGGGAAATTCCCTTTGATATACGAGTGCTTTCGATTACAAGCACGTTTCCGGGAACGAATTATGCTTGCAATCCAAGGTTTTACTGTACTTTTATATCTGACTGGAGTTTAGCAACTCCCCATGAAGCTGAATATTTACATTGCAGGACCTGAGGGACGGATTTGAAATCTCTAGAATTGCTGGCAGCCACACAAAAACAATGAGCAACTGATAGGATGACATAAAATGGTTAAACCACTCAGCAGGATTAACAACCTGCCTAGGCCAAGGCTTACTGCAGCTAAGTCTTCTGGGCTTATCTCAATAGAGTTGATTGATTAATTGATGGCATAATTTGGTTCTATTTAATTTTTTTTTATAGTCTTAAAGGGGTTGTAAAGGTAAATGTTTTTTCACCTTAATGCATTCTACGCATTAAGGTGAAAAAACAACTGACAGTGCTGGCGCCCCGAGCCCCCCCGTTTTACTTACCTCACCCCTCGAAAGTCCCGCACTCGCCCCCGATGTCCTCTTCACCACTCAGCCTGGCCGCTGATTGGCTAGAGTAGATGGATTGAAGGCAGCGCAGCCATTGGCTCGTGCTGCTGTCAATCACATCCAATGACACGGCGCACCGGAGGGCAGGGCCGTGTGATACAGTGAGCGGCTATAGCCGCTGGCTGTATCACAGGAGCGCGCCCGCAGGTGCTTCTCACCATGTGAGGGAGCTCGCATGAACGTGAGAAGTACCTGCGGGAAGAAGCAGAGACAGCCGCCGAGGGACCCCAGAAGAGCAGGTTCGGGGCCACTCTGTGCAAAACGAGCTGCACAGTGGAAGTATAACATGTTTGTTATTTTAAGAAAAAAAAAAATACCTTTACAATCCCTTTAAGAGTAATTCCAGGCAACAAGTGAAAGCGCTTGTTCAGCGACTACCGCTGTTTTATAAAGACTTTCTTTCTTGGACTGAAAGTTCTGCCAACAGTTCACACTGCTTGCGACCTTTTCCCCAATTTGAAGCATAAGTTCACTTTTGTAAAAAAATAAAAAATAAAAATAAAAAAAGTCAACTTTTTTTCAGTTTTTATATTATTTTATTAGGTGTCTGCAGAGCATTACACCCATGATCAGTGCCCTCGCAGTCTGAGAACTACAAGCTGTCTGCCGTCTGACTTTTAGTTCATTTATTCACAGAACTCTGTACTGATCGATTTCAGTACAACCAGCCATCCCATAAGATGGAATCCAATCTTAACTGGAACCCACCAAAACATGCTGAGATTTCGATCAAAGGGAGGACACGTGCCTGCACAGCCGTGCAAAAAAAGGTGCAAAGGGAGGGCACGTGACTGCACAGCCATGCTGTGCTAAAAGAGTTGCAAAGGGAGGACATGTGACTGCACAGCCATGCAAAAAAAGGTGCAAAGAGAGGGCACGTGACTGCACAGCCATGCAAAAAAGGGTGCAAAGAGAGGGTACGTGACGGCACAGCTGTGCTAAAAAAAAGTTGCAAAGGGAGGACATGTGACTGCGCAGCCGTGCAAAAAAGGTGCAAAGAGAGAGCACGTGACTGCGCAGCCCTGCAAAAAAAGTTGCAAAGGGAGGGCACTGACTGGGCAGCAATGCAAAAAAGGTGCAAAGAGAGGGCACGTGACTCTGCAGCCGTGCAAAAAAAAAGGTGCAAAGGGAGGGCATGTGACTGCACAGCCGTGCAAAAAATGGTGCAAAGGGAGGGCACGTGACTGCACAGCCATGCAAAAAAAGATGCAGAGGGAAGACACGTGACTGCACAGCCATGCAAAAAAAGATGCAGAGGGAGGGCACGTGATGTGCAGCCGTGCAAAAAAGGCACAAAAGAAATACACATAACTGCACAGCATTGCTGTGCAAAAAGGTATGCAGCATTAAAAAAAATAATAAGCACATACTGCATTCAATATAGACCTAAAACAGAGGATAAAAGTATTTAATAGCTGTCACTTTACAACCACTTTAAGAAAAGTATTTTATATCAATTTTTCACATTCTTCACTATATAGCAACCTTTCATTTCCAGCTTTGAAAACTGGTAAAACATTTTGCTGAGAAAATAAGGCCAAAGGATGCCAGTTATTACACAGATCCTTATAAACGGATCATCTGTCATCTGCGATAATCATCTGTAATCATTCCTCAAATGTCATGTACATTCCTCCTCCCTCTTCTTATAGAAGCAGTGATCGCTGTGTCATGTTACCTGTGGCTGCAACGTCGCAGAAATCGCATGATCTTCCGCGCAGCCTGGTCCTGCTTCTTTGTCAGGAATGACCCCCTGTGAAAAGACAAAAAAAAATGTTTCAGCGTTGGCACACAGCAAGACCATCAGAAGAAAAAGATGTCAGTTGTGCTTTGTCAGCGCTCACTTGAGGCGATGTTGCAAGGCCGGTCCCCCGCGGGCTCCCTCTCTGTAGCTCCTGTAACACTGCTGGATCAACACAGCTGCTCTGCGACTCTGCTGGAAACGCTTCTGCTCATAATAACTGCGGAACTTGGACTGAATCAAGATGGCCGCTTGCGTCATTTTCTTGTATAGTGCGTACTGGGCAAGGGGAAAAAAAGTGAGATGGTAAAAAAAAAAAGCGAGCACAAGATTCACATTAAGCCTCAACAGATCTCTACAACCCGCTAATCAGAGTAAATATCACACAAGGAGTCTCCAAAATAAAAACTGCTTCCATCACGTACAAAACCATGCAAATATGAATAGCGGTTCTCATCATCTAGACTGTTTAATGACAGTGGCTGTAGGTAAATATGTAAATCTGAACAGCGAACGTCTCGGATTTTCTCACTTCTGGTAAAATAAATGCACGGTCTGATAAAATAGTACATGTCACATGTTTGCTGCGCTGTTGTACGTTGGCAGCTCAATTAAATGAACAGGCTTGTCTCCAAATAATGTGTGCTAATGCACGTTTGCTAGCACCATACAAAGCCCTGTGGACACCTTAATAGGCCCTAAAAGAGGACAGGAAGCCTGAAGATTTGTCTAGTAGGATGCCAGCAGTGAGTACCATCAAGAGTGGGGGAGGGGTGCTGTGTCGGGGTTCAGTGTGTAGAGTGAAGTCCTAGGTTATCAAGTAAAAGTACAGGCACCTTGGGTAAAATCTAGGGCTATAGGAAAACTGGAGCACCCCGAATTACAGACAATCAGGACATGAAGCCTGGTCATTAGTAAGGGGATTTCTTACTCCAGAGTTTATAAATCCATCTTAAACAGCAGTTACAGCCCCCGATTACCATGGGGGGTATTTTACACCCCTTGACTCACATTGTGTTTCTACGATATATTAAAGCAGGGCTCTGCAATTTTTTTTCCCCACTTAAGGGCCAGATTCAATGTATGTGAATGCATGGAGGGCCGCATTCACCTGCTAATAAATGAAGATAATAATAAACCTAATATAGTAATAACAACAGTACCTCAATGTAAGGTTCTTCACTAATTCAAAGCCAGTTCACCCTGAGGAAGTTTATGGCTGGGGATTCTGACTTTACTGCCCCCTCCCCCATCCTGGCACCCAAGAGTGGCTGACGTCAGCCCTGCCAGCCAGCATGGTCTGGAGATGGGGTTCCTGTCCCCGAGTAGGGGTCCCTGACCCCAGGGGTGATGGGTCCCTAATAGGGCCTCCCCAAAGCAGTGTCCTCTGTCCCTGCACATACGCCCCCGACTGTAGTGTCCTCTGCCCCCCCACCCCACTAAAGCGTCCTCTTCCCCCCCACTATAGCGTCCTCTGCCCCCCCACCCCACTATAGCGTCCTCTGCGCCCAGCCCCCAATAGTGTCCCCTGTCCCTGCGCCCCCCCATCGTGCGTCCCCTGTCCCTGCACCCCCCCCATTGTGCGTCCCCTGTCCCTGCGCCCCCCCCATCATGCGTACCCTGTCCCTGCGCGCCCCCCCCCCCCATATCGTGCGTCCCGTCCCTGCGCCCCCCCCATATCGTGCGTCCCCAGTCCCTGCGCCCCCCCCCATATCGTGCGTCCCCAGTCCCTGCGCCCCCCCCCATATCGTGCGTCCCCTGTCCCCCCCATCGTGCGTCCCCTGTCCCCCCAATCGTGCGTCCCCTGTCCCCCCAATCGTGCGTCCCCTGTCCCCCCAATCGTGCGTCCCCTGTCCCCCCAATCGTGCGTCCCCTGTCCCCCCAATCGTGCGTCCCCTGTCCCTGCGCCCCCCCCCCATCGTGCGTCCTGTCCCTGCGCCCCCCCATCGTGCGTCCCCTGTCCCTGCGCCCCCCCCCATCGTGCGTCCCCTTGTCCCTGCGCCCCCCCCATCGTGCGTCCCCTTGTCCCTGCGCCCCCTCATCGTGCGTCCCCTTGTCCCTGCGCCCCCTCATCGTGCGTCCCCTGTCCCTGCGCCCCCTCATCGTGCGTCCCCTGTCCCTGCGCCCCCATCGTGCGTCCCCTGTCCCTGCGCCCCCATCGTGCGTCCCCTGTCCCTGCGCCCCCATCGTGCGTTCCCTGCCCCTGCGCCCCCATCGTGCGTCCCCTGTCTCTGCGTCCCCTGCCCCTGCGCCCCCATCGTGCGTCCCTTGCGCCCCCATCGTGCGTCCCCTGTCCCCCCATCGTGCGTCCCCTGTCGCCCCCATCGTGCGTCCCCTGTCGCCCCCATAGCGTGTCCTCTGCCCCCCCCCCCCCCACCATAGTGTCCTCTGCCATCTGACACTCCATAGTGTCCCCAGCCCCAAATGGTGTCCTCTGCCCCCAGACCCCAAATTGTGTCCTCTGCCCCCAGACCCGCCACTGTAGTGTTCCCTGCTCCCATAGTGTCCTCTGCCCCCCACCCCCATAGTGTCCTCGTGTCATTTGCCCCCAAATTGTGTAGTGCGTCCTCTGCCATCTGCCCCCATAGTGCGTCCTCTGCCATCTGCCCCCATAGTGCGTCCTCTGCCATCTGCCCCCATAGTGCGTCCTCTGCCATCTGCCCCCATAGTGCGTCCTCTGCCATCTGCCCCCATAGTGCGTCCTCTGCCCCCCCCCCACCATAGTGTCCTTTGCCATCTGACACTCCATAGTGTCCCCAGCCCCAAATGGTGTCCTCTGCCCCCAGACCCCAAATGGTGTCCTCTGCCCCCAGACCCCCCCACTGTAGTGTCCTCTGCTCCCATAGTGTCCTTTGCCCTCCACCCCCAATAGTGCCCCCTGCCACCAAATAGTGTCCTCTGCCCCCCCACAGTGCCCCTTGCACCCAACTCCACGGACTTAAAAACACACACTGTGTAGGTAGAACTCTCCTAGCTTACACAGGTGTAGAGCACACCGGCCAGTGGCTGGTATCACAGGGCTGGATGGGGGCGAGAACTGCTAAAGTGAACTTTTTACATCAACGGGCTATTGACTGGTTGCTAGGATCAGCCAGCAACCAAACCTACTGCTGCTTAATGTAAAATGTTATCAGCGGTTCCCGCCCCCATCCAGCCCTGTGATACCAGCCACTTGCCGCAGTCCAATGAAGAGGGCAGCGACAAACGTGTCTGCGGGTTGGGTGCCCGTGAACTAATCACGGGCAGTGAGGGGCCGCACAATTAACGGTTGCAGGCCGGGTGTGGCCCGCAGGTTGCCGACCCCTGTATTAAAAGGCTAAGGTCACCTTTTATTTAAAAAAATAAAAAAATAAAAAAATAAACACGACTACAAAAAACAAATGCACATCTTTTTGCAGGGGGGGAAATTAGATTTTTTTTTTTTTTTTTACACTGAAGCCTGTAAAGCCTTGCACCAGCGATCGGTGCAATGCCAGGATCCTGCAAATTCTCCGATACAGACAGCCAGTTACTGAATTGCAGGAAGAATCAATGAACAATGAGAGCGCTCACCAACATCCTCACAGTTCATTGAGAACTGCAAGCCATCAGCCTGGGTGGCTGAGCGTAGTTGTTCATTCATTCACAGAAACTGTAAATGAACGGGGGCTGTGTGGGTGGAGCCACGCTGTTTTTTTTAGATTGTGACAGCTGGTGTTGGGAGAGGATCCTCTGCCCGCTGTCACAGGTGGGAGGGGGAGAAGTGGTAGGAGCTGGAACATGTTACATGTTCCACCCTAAATGCAGACATGTTCCAGAGGTGAACGTATCCTTTAATGAGGAACTGCAGTCTTCTCATATCATTTGTAATAAAAACATCTTTGCCATTCTTAAGCTTCCCTCCAACCACTTTGCATATTTTATATATACTGTGATGCTGTACTTGCCAAATACGCTGCAGAAATCCCCCTCCACCGAAGTCTGACTGCAACCATTTTAACTGTGGGCAGCTGCAGGGCTGTCTTTAACACAGGGCAAAAGGGGCAGCTGCCAAGGGCCAAGTCATTGTTATGGAGCCCAAAGCAGCTGCCCCTTAAGCCTGCACTGCCCACAAATTCGGTAGCGCCCAATAAAATTCTTGCCCAGGGTCCAATCGATATTAAAGATGGCCCCTGCTCATTTCCTGGATTAACACAGGAGGCACACCTCGAGCTCTGCAGCTTTCATTGGCCTTCTTATGACTCACCCACCTCCCTTTCTGGCACACACTCAGGGGAGTGAGAAAGAGCTGTGTATGATGTCATAAGCCTAGGCTAATGACCAGACAAGAAACAGGAAGTGGGCTGTAGGAGGGATTTACTGGCAGAAAAAAAAAAAAAAAAAAAAGTTTTACTATCCAACATTAAAACAACAAGGGCAGAAGATTTAATAGATGGAAAGATGAAAAAAATATGACTAAAGGTCAAAAAACAATCCTAATACTTTGCCTTATATTTTAATGATACAGTTCAAATGTAAAAATATCAAAAGTAACAAACAAAGGTTCATTCAGATAATTGGGAGGACCCCTATGCTGAATGGAAGGTGGGGTGAGGACATGTGAGAGACAGTTTACCTTCAGAGCAATCCAGGTTAGCTTGTAAAAGGAGAAAAGTACGATTAGATGATAGGCAATGAGCAAAACTCAAGATGGAGAAACACAAGGGGGGTCCACTATGACCACTCAGAGAGGCAAATCGAAAGCTTCAATTCTATATTATAAAGCAAATAGCGCAGCACTAAATAAAGAAAGAAGACATGTGATGAACATGAACAGAATTATTCCCAAAACCCAACCCAAGTTCATAGAAGAAGTGCAATTCCATAGAAATCTCACATAAGTAGCTTAGACCCCTTTCACACTGAGGGCGTTTTGCAGGCGCTATAGCCTTAGAAATAGCGCCTACAATCCGCCCTAAAAAAGCTGCACCATTGTGTGTAGTGTGAAAGCCCCGAGGGCTTTCACACTACAGCGGTGCGCTGGCAGGACGTCAGGGAAAAGTCCTGCCAGCAGCTTCTTTGGAGCGGTGAAGGAGCGGTGTGTTTACCTCTCCTCCACCGCTGCTCCCCATTGAAATCAATGGGGCAGCGCTGTAATACCGCCGGCAAAACGCCGCTATTGCGGTGTATTGCCGGCGGGTTTAACCCTTTCTTGGCCGCTAGCGGGGGGTAAAAGCGCCCCGCTAGCAGCTGAAATGCGCCGCAAATCTGGCGGTAAAACGCTGCTACAAATAGCAGCGTTTTACCGCCAACGCAATGGGCGGTGTGGTGTGAAAGGGGTCTTAGAGAGGTTGTAAACCTTGGGGGGGAAAAAAAAAAAACAAAAAAAAAAAAAAAACACAAAAACAAAACCTGCAAGACAAAGGCATAATAAGCTAGCATGCATCGCATACCAACTCATTATGAAATACCGTATTTATCGGTGTATAAACACGAACATTCATTTTAAGAGGGAAGTTTCAGGAAAAAAATTTTTTTTTAAATTTTAAATAAGGAACTTTGAAGCAAAATAAGGGTCAGTGGCCACCTGCAGCCTCACCATTGCCATCACTGCAGCCTGATCAATGCCCATCTGCAGCCTCACCATTGCCATCACTGCAGCCTGATCAATGCCCATCTGCAGCTTCACCATTGCCATCAATGCAGCCTGATCAGTGCCCATCTGCAGCCTCACCGTTGACATCACTGCAGCCTGATCAGTGCCCATCTGCAGCCTCACCGTTGACATCACTGCAGCCTGATCAGTGCCCATCTGCAGCCTCACCGTTGCCATCACTGCAGCCTGATCAGTGCCCATCTGCAGCCTCACCGTTGCCATCACTGCAGCCTGATCAGTGCCCATCTGCAGCCTCACCGTTGCCATCACTGCAGCCTGATTGATGCCCATCTGCAGCCTAGAGGGGACAGAGGGGGGCGGAACGAGCACCGACAGATTACATACAGTGAGAATCTCCTATGATAGACAGAACAGTGGTCCAATGGTGGCCCAGGAGATGGGACTTCCCATTACAGAAGCCGCCAAGTTAACAGGAAATTCTCTGTGTAATCTGACGACGCTCGTACCACCCCCCCCCCCCCTGTGCCCACTGAGGCAGCTAAAACTGAAGTATTTGCGTATAACACGCACAAGCTATTTGCACATGATTTTCAGGGTGAAAAAGCGTGTGTTGCAGAGGATCGGCGTCGGCCCGCAGAGTACAGCGTGGACATCTTCTACTGGAGTTGCTTCCAGGTTCGCGGCTCCGGAGCTGTGATTGGCCAGACCCGCAATGACAACACTCCCGCACATGAGAGCTGCCGGTCGCGGCACAACTCCCGAAGAAACAGCACCAGCTGCCGCTGGTTTATTTAGTGCGCATGCACCGACGTCGGCAGCAGCGCATATATGGAATATCTCCTAAACTGTGCAAGTTTAGGAGATATTTCCAGTACCTACAGGTAAGCCTCGTTATAGACTTACTTGTAGGTAAAAGTGGTGTAACCGGGTTGACCATCACTTTAAAAATAAACAATCGTATTGGTACAAGTGATCGTTCTTTCAGAAAGCAAGATGGCCGACCATCAATTGTGCATGCAATGGGCGGAGTCACGCACACACGCTACCACACATGCGCGATTGATGCTCACCCATCTTGCTCCTTGGAAGAATGATCATTTGTACCGATACACTTGTTTTTAAGCTACTTATGCGAGTGTTACTTTTTTTTTTTTTTCTTTCTTTCTACCAATAAATTGTTTATACAATATCATGCCATGATGATTACCCTTCTGTTTCATGTCTGGTGAATTGTGATCATCCCGATGGGTGAGTTACATTCAGAGGGCTTTGCTTCCTGGCATTCATGTAACCATCTCCATGGCGCAATTTATCCAGTGACAGGGGTGGATGATATCTAGGAGATCCGGATTGGTTATTGTAAACAAAGCGCATTGGACCCACTCTTATTCAGGGGTCACAAGTCCTCTGGTAAGCGCGGTTGTCATTTCTGGCTGGTGACACTCACCCTATCTTACCTTTGAGGCCTCAGAACACATAGTCAGTGTTTGGACATCTATCAGTCGGATCTATGTGCAAAATGCACCCCCCAACAGGACCATTTTTTTTTTTTTAAACAACTTTTATTAGCAGCCCCGATGAAGTCCTTAGTCCCACGAAACGCGTTGGTTTAATTTTATTGCTGAAAACTTCAAATAAAACATCTTTAATACCTGCATTTACTGGATACCCGGCGCAACTTTACTTTCACTTCTTTCCAAGCAAACGCGGAGTCAACCACAAGGCCGTAACTCCAAGGCAGCAGCCCATCCCCTTTTTTTTCCCTCCAACTGGGCACAAACCTCTGGAAACCAACTCTTCCTCATCTGCCCACACACTACATAACCTACAGCAGTGACGGATCGAGTCAGTCCAGTGCGATCCACACCTCCTCTCCTATGCTACCATCTTACCTTTGTCACTGTCACGGCTTGGGGGACCTTTTCATCCTGATTGATTGTATGGGATTGCACAGATTGATCAATGACATTTCTATGGATTTGCACTTCTATGAACTTGATTGGGTTTTGGGAATAATTTTGTGCACGTTCATCGCATGTCTTTTCTTTATTTAGCACTGCACTATTTGCTTTATATTACATGTGTCAAGTGTCTAGACATTGTGCACAGCTGCTGTTTTATTTGGTTGTTTTTCTGTTTGTGCCGATATGCATTTTTGTTTTATAGGTTTATTTCAGATATTATAGACGTATCTACTTCATGGTAAAACCTTGTCTACTCTGCATCTCAAATCAGTATTCTGTGGGCAACCAATGAGAACGAAGGTTTACTTCTTACATCACAGTAAAGTTACAAATACCATAACAGATTGGCGCTTCAAGCCTGCAGTACCCACCTATCAGGTTTACACTCTGTATTCAGGTGCAAACAGAAATAGAGCACATCTCGTTCCAAAATATAATATAGCATTCAGGTACCGCCGCACACTGTTCTCAACTCTAATGTAAAGTAAATGAATGAAAGGCTCCAGCTCATTGGTCCCTCTGACATGTTTCACCCACATTGGGCCAACCTCTATGATTAAGCCCAGTGTGGGTGAAACATGTCAGAGGGGTGTGACCAAAGGGCAGGGATCTGAGCTGAAGCCAATGTATCATTTACCTTACATTGAGTACAGTGTGCGGCGGTACCTGCATGCTACAGTAATATTTAAGTTACTTCCAGACATTGTGGTCAGCACTACATTCTCCAACACCAAAATCAGATCTATAGACATTCCCTCTTTTAAAGTCACATCTACAGTCTACAGTCTCCTTCTAACATCATGATCAAATCTTAAAGTGATACTAAAGTCTTTTTTTTTTTGTTTAAAAATGACAAACATGTTATACTTACCTGCTCTGTGTAATGGTTTTGCACAGAGTGGCCCTAATCATCCTCTTTATCGGGTCCCCTGCCGCTGCTCCTGCGCGCCCCCCCCCCCCCCCAATGCCCCCACAGCAAGCAGTTTGCTATGGCTGAGACACTGCTCTGTGTCAATTCAGACACGGAACCACGGCCCATCCCCTCCCTTCTCATTGGCTCCGATTGACAGCATCAGGCACCCGCTGTGTGTCTCAGCCAATCAGAAGGGAGAGTCCCGGACAGCCGAGTCTTGTGCAACATCGCTGGATCGAGATGGGCTCAGATGAGCATTAGTGGGGCTGCTGCACACTGAAGTATTTTTTTATCTTAATGCATAGAATGCATTATACGTTTGTTACCCAAAAAAATAAATAAAAAAAATAAAAAAGGATGATGATCCCGTTACCTTAAAGCATGTTATTGCAGGCACAGTGCTTGTGCTGTGTCATTTGGCCCCTTGTCCAACCTAAAAAACCTGGCCGATCCTGCCTGGCTATGCCCTCCCCCCTGTAAACTGACCACAGTTTATTATGGCTGCTGAGCCTTAACACCGTGGTCAGTTAATGTGTCTCCATCATGCGTAGCTCTCCTCTCCCCCCGTCAGCTCCATCCACTCCCCACCCATCCCCTCCTGCTGCCATCATAACTACAGTATAACCATACAATCCCCTCTGTAAATAACTTTATGTGTCCCAGCGTCTGTGTTTGGCATATTATATATATATTCTCTACCTTATATGAGAGTGTCTATTTCCCCTCCACAGCTGACATCAGCGGGGGTTCTCGGCCCCTCCCGCTGGAGCTGTCAGCCTGGGAGAGGAGAGAGAGCCGAGGAATCATGTGAGCATCAGGAGACGCTCTGATATAAAAAAGGTAGAAATCAGATTTTTTTTATTTTTAATTTTTTTTAACATTCAATTTTTTATTTAGTTATCAGAACATAAAACAACAAAGATATTAAGAAAAGTATAACACACCATTACAGTTACATAGTATAGCGAATGCATTTTTGATAAATACATTAAGTCAGTATAATAATCGTGAATAATCCTTCAAATTCATATCTTTAAATTCAGTTTCTAGTTAGTATTCAGTTTCTAGCTAGTGGCATCTTTTTTTTTTTTTCCATAACAGACACTGGGACACAATGTTATTTTACAGAGTTTGGTTATATTGTAGTGGCTTAACAACCACTTTAAGATAAAAAAAACCCCTCCTGCCTTTAAAACCACTTTCAGCTGGGTATACATTTTTCATTCAACTAGCTGGTTGAACGAGATGAACATTAATTCCCGCATCAACACAACAATGTGTAATACAGGGGGATCTCTCCTGCTGTGCTATTATATTCTAACAAGGGGGACCCCTCCTCAAACCCATCTGAATACACATTCTGAAGGAGTAAGGGGGGGATATAATTGTAGCCCTTGGTTATAAGCACTGATCAAATGATGTTTTTTCAGCAAGACCATTCAATAGAAGCCAGTTGTTTGAACAGGCTCTGTTGAACAGACAGCAGTACACACGTACCAAAAGTCAGCCGGTTCCTGCTGAACCGGACGAATTTCGGTACAGGTGTACCAGGCTTTAGTCTCTTCTAGCCAACAGGGTCAAATCTACAGATGCTACTTTATCCAAAAGAAATACATATAGCCTGAAGTTGTGGTTAAGAGTGCCATTATAGCCCTCTTCATATACTGCCTATAGTTAAAAATGGTCCTGAATTCAAAAAGTGAAGATTTGCTATGTTATTGTGTACATCTAGGAAAGGGATCTGCAATTAGCGGACCTCTAGCTGTTGCAAAACTACAACTACCATCATGCCTCTGCCTCTGGGTGTCATGTTTGTGGCTGTCAGAGTCTTGCTATGCCTCATGGTAATTGTAGTTCTGTAACAGCTGGAGGTCCACTAATTGCATATCCCTGATCTAGGAGATGCCATTTGTGACTAAGTAGTAGCTGCAACAATTTGTATTATATTTCTGATTTCTCCTGAGACATTCCTGTGCCACCTTATTCATTCTTGTTCGGTATAGAGTCTTACCTATGGCGTAAGATCATCTTCTACTGCCTATCACCACAGTGAGATTTGATGAGGTCACTACTGTGCTGATCACTGTTCTCCTTGCTGAAGAGGAAGCTGTATCTGTGGACATGCAGCGAAAGGACTTCCCTGCTTCTGCTTCATTTCCGAGATTTATGCTTTCAAAACTTTCCCATTGCGACTTATTACTTCATCAGTTATCATATTACCAGCTATCAGAGGGGCAAGCTCTGACCTGTGGAAGCAAACCCTGCCTCTACCACCTCTACAAAGAGCAGAAACAAGGCATGGCAAGTCATTAATGGTTACAAAAATAAATAAAATCAAGTCAGCTGCAGCTACACTATGGGCCATACTAACGACTTGTTTCTTTACCTCTGCTTGTCTTTCTTGGGCACAGCTTCCACAGTACAGGATCTCTTTAAAAGAGAAATTGGGGATGTCAGTCAACAGTGGGCTGACCAGAGCGACCCACAGGAGAAGTCAAGTGTCAAGTGGAGTCAAAAAAGCATTGGCCCTACTTCTCTTTTTCCCACCGCCTTTAGGCCCGAGTACTGAGCAATCAAAGATTGCTGATCACTCAGTTCTCAGTCTTCAGTCTTCAGTGAGCAGGTAGTGGTGACTGTCAGTCACCGGCTCTCTGCTCCTCCAGCGCTCACTGTAGCACCGGGCTGTGCAGGAGGTGGGAGCGGTATGCTTAGAGGTTGAGCCAGTCAGGCATCTGGGTGGATCCCAACATTAACCACTTAAGGACCAGCCGCCGCAGTTATACTGCGGCAGGTTGGCTCCCCTGAGTGAAGCACTGTAACTATACGTTGACTGCTTTAAAAGCTCTGGGCGGCACAACGCCGGAGTCAATGCGCAATGCCGGCAGGTGCGACGGCGGCTGGCCACCCGCAATCACTCCCTTACAGAGACAGAACGGAGCTCTGTCAATGTAAATAAACAGATTTCTGTTCCGTCAGGGGAGGAGAGGCAGATCTGTTGTTCCGATTAGAAACAGCAGTCGGTCTCCTCCTCCAGGCAGTCCCATCCCCCCCACACTTAGAAACACTCCCTAGTTAACACATTTAACCCCTTGATCACCCCCTAGTGTGAACCCCTTCCCTGCCAGTGAAATTTATACAGTAATCAGTGGCTATTTTTAGCACTGATCACTGTATAAATGTCAATGGTCCCTCAAAAGTGTCCAATCTGTTCGCCGCAATGTCTCAGTAACAATAAAAATCGCTGATCAGCACCATTACTAGCAAAAAAGTAATTAAAATGCCATAAATATATCCCCAATTTTGATAACTTTTGCGTAAATCAGTATACACCTATAGCGATTTTTTTTAATTTTAAATATGCAGAAGAATACATATTGGCCTAAACTGATGAAAAAATGTGTTTTTTGAAAAAAAAAAATGGGATATGTATTATATCAAAAAAGTAAAAAAATAATGTTTTTTTTTTTCAAAATTGTCACTCTTTGTTTACAGCGCAAACAATAAAAACCGCAGAGGTGATCAAATACCACCAAAAGAAAACTATTTGTGGGGAAAAAAAAAGATGTCAATTTTGTTTGGGTACAGTATGGCACGACTGTGCAATTGTCAGTTAAAACGACGTAGTGGCGTATCGCAAAAAATGGCCTGGTCGTTAAAGTGGTTGTAAACCCTTACAAACCACTTTGACCTACAGGTAAGCCTAGATTAAGGCTTACCTGTAGGTCCAAGAAATATCTCCTAAACCTATACGGTTTAGGAGATATTTGCCCGAAGACAGGCACCGCTGTCTACGGCGCGCAGGCGCATTGAGCGTGGCATTTCCAACAATGGAGCTGCCGCGCGTGTCGGCTCCCGTGCGCATGCGCGGGAGTGACGTCATCGCGGCTCTGCCGAATGACAGCGGCGGAGCTGCGAGACCCCACCGAAAAGATGGATGCGGCGGACTACAGGGGACAGCGGTGACTTCGCTGGCTCCTGTGTCAGGTAAGTGACACATAATGGGCTACTATGCGATGCATAGTAGTCCATTATGCTTTACCTTTGCAGGGAATGAAAGAGGAAGTAAACCCATCAGGGTTTACTTCCTCTTCAGGGGGCAAGTCTTCTGGTCCTTAAAGCGGTTGTAAACCCGCTGAAGTTTTTTGTTTTACTCACCTGCAAAGGAAAAGGCATAATGAGCTAGTATGCACCGCATACTAACTCATTATGAAATACTTACCTTGGAACGAGGCCCCGACATCTGGCCCGATCCACGCCGAGGGTGCCGACTTGTTCCCTCTGAGTGTTTTTTTCCAGGTATCACGGCTCCGGTGCTGTGAGTGGCCGGAGCTGCGATATCGTCACTCCCACACATGAGATTTCTTCCCGGCAGGGTCCGGCGTCTGCCGGACTTTCAGCCGAGAATCCCCTGTGCGCATGCGCCGCTGCAGTCAGCGGCGCATTGCGAGGGGAATATCTCCTAAACCGTACAGGTTTAGGAGATATTTTTTACCTACAGGTAAGCCTTATAGGCTTTCCTGTAGGTAAAAGTCCCAAAATTGACTATACAACCACTTTAAGTGGTTAAAGTCAAGATCCCTTCAGAGTCTGGATTGAGTGACGTAGGTGACCGTAGGCTCACCAGAGTGGAGTCAAAAGAGCTTCGGCCCTACTTCCCCTTTAATGATGGAGCTTCAGTTTCTACTCCCTACACAATTGTTATATACAGAGGTGGACAAAAATAAGGCCCTTATTATGATACAGAACTCCCTCAGACACAACATGACGATTCCCAAAGAAAAAACAAAATATCACGTCAAATCCTGGTACAACTCCTTAGTTCTGTCCCAGTGAGGACATAGTAGTTCTCAGTAGAAAGTAGGTTATTCATCAAGCGCTTTCATTGAGATAGAGGGTCAGAGATCTGCCCACCCGCTTCCCAAGAGGCCACACAACAAGCTTCTTGCCTAAAAAGTTAAGACAACAACAATACAATTTTAGGTTGTTACCTGCTTGTACTTCCGATAGCAGCGCTGAATAACGGCAGCCGCTAGGTCCTGCTGTTCCTTTAACCGTCGTCCCTGCTTAGAAAAGAAATTGTTGGAATAAATCATCAGCTTAAATGCATTACAGATCATTTCGGTCCTCCCTCCAATACTCAGATACCCTTAATCCTATTGTTACCATACAAAACTTAGTCTATTGACTGTGGAGGTTCCCCGGCCGCAAGTTCTATCTTTGCCCTTTCCCCATCTGAAAATGTCCCAGCTGGACTCTCTGGGTTACTTATCGTACTATATGGAAAATCCCTGGAGAACAATTTTTTTTTTATTTTTATTTTTATTTTTTTAAGGCAGTTGGCTGCAACGCAAAGAAACCATGCAAAAAAACTGTAGTATTTAGGGAAGAGGTGCCTTATAAAAAGACAACATTATCCATGTGTCCACGTTGTAATGGAAATTTTTAAGTTCTGTATATAACTGTAATCTATTTTGTATGTATTGCACACTGCCCTCAATGCGCACACGTCACTAATAAATGTTTTCATTACATTTTTGCATTCTTCGAGTCCTTATTAGAATTGGCCTGCCTTGTTACCATAAACGTACAATTGTAATATTAATGTGATACCTACATAATCATGTGTATAAAAACCTTCAGTTGCGTCATAATAAAGCAGAACAGTGATTTGGAAAGATGCCAAGTGTATCTTTTGTGTCTGTTCCCTATTGCAGTAGTTATTATTAATTTGGAACCACTAATCAATATGAGGATAGGAGTTGCCTATCTATAAAATTTCCATGTCGACGTGAATATTTATCAGAATAATGAAGGTAATTGCAGTTTGTCTTTGCAAACAAGTGCAAGGTAAAGTGTCTCTAAAGTCAATTTGCTTTTAAAACTGGATTGTACAGCCCCCTTTTTACGAGGAATGGATTTTTTTTCTATATAAACTTGATTTTATTGTAAACCTATATGCTACGAGGAGGGCTCCGGCCGAAACGCGTTAGTACTATAGATGTAGCACAGCTGTTAGTGCCAAATAAAGATTTGTAAGACGACTCAATCGCGTGGTCGACATTTCTTGCTATTTTGATGTTCATGGGACACAACAAGCCTGAGCAGCCATATTCAGCTCATTACTTTACAATTGTGCGGTAGAGCTTGGGGCGAGTCTTTGTCTACATTATCTAAAGTCAAGACTTTATTTTTTGTTTTTAGAGAGGTTATAGAAGGGGTTAGAAACACTGTCGCGTTTTTACTGCTCATTTACCCTTTAGTTGACCTGGTGACCCATTGACATTGGGACCAGTGTTAAAGCGGTGTTCCTCCCAAAAAATAATTAAAAAAGTAAAAAATTAAAAAGCCAGCAGCTACACATACTGCAGCTGCTGGCTTTTAACAATAGGATACTTACCTGTCCTGGAGTCCAGAGATGTCAGCACGTCAGCTGTTTCCATCAGCTGTTGGGTGCTGCTGCTGCCGCCATTGCGAGTAAGGGTACCCGGCAGTGTAGCCTTACGGAACCCTTCTGCGCATGCATGAGGCCCCGTGCCTCTCTATAGGCCTGGCGACAGGAAGGAGGAGGAGGAGGGAGTCACGGGCCGGGATCCCCAGAGGTGGGAACAGGATACCTGTCAAAGGCAGGCATCCTGTCCCCCCCCCTCCCCCCCGAAAGGTGCCAATTTTGGGTGGAACTCCCCTTTAATTTCTTAGACTAAAACATTTTCGTTGACTAAAATGCAACTAAAACAATCGTGAGATGATTAAAAACACAAACTAAAATGGCATTTTAGTCAAAAGAGAGTATGACTAAAATGAAAATTTGATGTCAAAATGAAGACTGGTCTGTAGTGCATGTTTAAACCTAAATATCATAAATAACAGATGCGAATTTTCACTCCAGCAATAATATATAATGCGTTTAGAAATTGTAGAGAAATGTTTAAATAATGCATTACAATTGAACTACACCCATTCGATTTTAGACCACTAAAATATATGTTGGGTGGGGCTATGTTATGGAAATGTTTTATGTGTTTTTTGTTGTATAATGAAAAAAATTCAATAACTATTTGATTAAAAATAGAAATTATATATATATATATATATATACACACACACATACATATATACATACACACACACACACACACAGTAGATTTAGTAGACTAAATAGGACTAAAACTAAAAACAACTGCAGAAGACTAAAACTAAAATGCCATTTTAGTCAAAATACTAAGATTAAAACTGAATCGAAATTTGCTGCCAAAATGAACACCGATTGGGACAGGAAGTCAGGGTAATCTAAATTCCTAGGCCTTGTCCACGTGTCATCCCCATGCAGGCAGTTGACTGATGTCAATAGAGAGGCAGTGGTGGCATGGACACAGACGCTGCTCCCGATCTGACATCCGTGTAGGTGCACAGCCCCATATACACATGTTCTGCATTTGGGGCCAAGCACCATATATACATATATCAGATTTGAAGTAACATATGTGTCTGTGCAGCAGTCTCTCGCTGAATGCCACCAATGGGACTGCCTGCATGGGTACTTACAGCCCCCTCCGGGCATAGGCTTTGTGGGGCCGAGGCCTAAGAGATTCTTAGGAAGAAAAAGTCAAACTGCCTCACACCAGTTCAGCTCCTGTAAAATCAGTAGCTACGGCGTCAGCGTGACTCCACCCAGGTCATGCAGCTCATGTTTCATCCGGCCCACAGGGCTTAGTCATGGAGACGAAACGCATCAGGCATGGCCTGGATGGAGCTGGGCTGAAGCTGTATTTACTAATTTTACACTCAGAACTGGTGTGCGGCAGCTTGACTTTCTCTTCATAAGAGGGTGTACACAGAGCCGGGGCCAGCTCTTCCTTCCACCTGCACCTGACGTCGGCAGCTTCAGATGTTTATCTAAGCATGGTCACAGTGAAACCCAACAGATGTTCAATAAACAAGGAGGTAAGGAGAAATCTTCTAATGTGATTTCCCCTCACTTTGGAGAGATATTTTTTTTCTTCATGTTGTGTCTCCGGAAATGGAAGTGAAGAAAATTCCACACTAAGAGACAGAGATGGCAAAAGAAGAATAAAAAAATGACGTTGGTTTTAACCATTCACTACTCTATCCAAAAAGATGAATGTAAATAATCAGCAGACATGTGCCAATAGATTAGTCGATCCTGTTGTGGTCTCACCTTGTACTTGCGAAAGGCGGTCTGAATAACCCGAGCCGCCTCGTAGAGCTCCCGCTGTTCATGGTCCGAGAGGGTCAGCAGAGCAAACTCACTCTCCATGCGTCCACTGCTTGAGGCACTGAGGAACTCGGACCACCTGGCTGCACCGGGAGGGTCAAACCGTTCAAATGAGATCTCTCCCAACGGGGGAGGAGTTGTAGGGGATGGTGGGGCCTCGGACCTGACAATATAGAAGGATGGCAAAACTTTGAGGTCTAGAAGACCATTTCATGCAAGAAAAGGAGCTACAAGTGAACTTCCATTACCTGGTCACTTTGACACGCAAGCCTTCCATGGACCTTCTGTTCACCCGTTTGCTTCGCTGCCCAAAGGCTCCAACGTCGCCATGTGACCCCAGGCTGCTACCGTCCTCTCCTGGACTCATCTGAGCAAAGCGAGCCAAGGCACGTGCTGCCCGCATGCCCTCTCTGCATGGAGATACCACAGGTTAGAGTCATCACAGCTGCCTTGCTCGAGTACTGCTTTGTGATACAAGCTTACAGAACAGAGTAAGAGCAAGCCCATCATTGGATTTAGAAGCAGGAGAGAGTACAACACTGGTGACAAAATTGCAGCCCTCGTGAAGACTAAGTATTCTTATATAGCCACTTGCCGACCGCCCTATAGCAGATTTACTGCTATAGAGGGGCCGTTATGTGCAGAATTATTATATTATATATATATATATATATATATATATATATATATATATATATATATATATATATATACACACATATACACACACATACATATATACATACACACACACACATATACATATATACATACACACACATATATACATATACACACATACACACACACGATTCTGCACTTCCTGGTAGGGGGTGTACATGCACACATTCTACTGTGATTAGTCACAGCAGAAGCCAAATCAGCAGGTGCCAGCCAACGGATGTCCACTGGTACTTGCTGATCTACAAGGACACACATTGGACAGAGCTCTGCCTATGTAAACAAGGCAGAGCTCCTCCCTGGTCAGCAGGGATGTCCTGGATTTTGTTTCCCTGCATTTTGTTTAACCACTTCAATACCGGGCACTTTCACCCCCCCCCCCCCTGCCCGGGCCATTTTTCGTCTTTCAGCGCTGTCGTGCTTTGAATGACAACTGTGTGGTCATGCAACACTGTACCCAACTGAATTTTTCATCATTTTCTTGACACAAAGAGCTTTTTGGCGGTATTTCATCACTGCTGGGTATATTTTTTATTTAAAAAAATAAAATAAAAAAGTTTCTTAGCTTGTCAGTAAATTTTGTAAATAATTAATTTTTCTCCTTCACTGACGTGCGCTGATGAGGCGGCACTTATATGCCGCACTGATGGGCGGTACTGGTGGACACCAATGATGGGCGGCACGGATAGGCAGCAATGATGGGCACTGCTGGGAGTCACTGATGGGCACTGCTGGGACTTTCCTGTAATTGGGGCACTGATGATCAGTGCCCCGATTACCTGCCCTGGTCTCCCCTGCAAGGAGATACCGCTGATCAGCACGCCTCGCCACTCGCTTCATCAGTGTGAGGCAAGGAGAGCCGATTACTGGCACTTCCGCATTTACATGTGACTGGACACAGCCGATCACATGGTTAAAGAACCACGTCGTCGGCTCTTTACAGAGATCGGGGTCATGCCGTGTCTTAGGAACACGGCGCACAAGAGCGCGCGTTCTGGGGCACCTTCATAGGATGTCCTCCCAGAACGAGAGCTGCACCGCTCCTCCATCATTTGGCAGGGGGCGGGAGGCAAGTGGTTAAAGTAGAACTATAGGCAACACTTTTCTTTCTGATTTTGGATGGAGTTACAGGGTTATAACCCCTATCAGATTTTTTTTTTCAACCCCATCTATGTACTGTTGCAGAGATTTCTCTTCACTTCCTGTCCTACAGCCAAACAGAGGGGATCCCTGCAAACTAAGGGAATCTCTCAGGTCACCAGAAATAGTGTGCCCATTGGAAGATCTCCCTTCTATTACTTTTCTGGGGAAAACCAAAATATTGGATTTTCCTTTACTTTCAATGATAATGGTAAACAGGACACAGAGAGGGCGATTCTTAAAGGGGGCACAGAAAGCAATAAAAACTGACAAGCATTCTAATCCCTCTACACAAAAACAAAAAAACTTTGTTCTACTTAAATTTTGCAAAAGAGGATTGAATTTAATTATTGTAATGAGTGGCCATTACTTTTTGCATGAACTTTGTTCATTTGCAAACTTTGTGACTTATTGGTTTGGATTGTTTACTTTATTCAAACTTTATGTTTATTCAAACTTTATGTCATGGAAACCTAGGAGGTAATGTTAACCTTTCTCAAAAAATTAAAAAAAGTGTTAAAATCATTCCAAACAATTACAGGAAGAATACCACATCCCTAGAACTCGTTATTTTCCAATACCTCCAATTACGCCAATGCGTTCCATGTCCAGCAGAGATGATCTCCACTATTGTTCAATCAACTAGTTGTCCTTAACACGGTACTTAAGGTAACCGGCAAAACGGGGGGACGTTTCATATGTTTATCTTAGTGGACCTTTTCTCCCCCCTCCCCCCCCCATGGACATGGAAAATAAATAAATAAAATAAAGGATTTGAGAGATCTCTGCTGAGTGGGGATTTAGCAATGTATTAGCTTCACAAATATGGCCATAGAGAATCTAAACTTTGTCCAAGATGTCTTGGAGACGAGGGGGACCTACTGCACAAATATTGGCATTATCCCAAGTTATTTCGGTATTGGCGTTGCATAGTGGACATAGCCCGTTTGGTGTTAGTTTCCAAGATTCCCTGTACCCCTCTCACGTATGTCTAGGGTTGGCTGGAACTTCCGGAAAAGAACACCATGGCGAACTGTTGCCAAAAAGGCAAGTGTTATTTATAGCTGGGAAACTGATAGCCATGAAGTGGTTGTCACCTTCTTCTCCAACATCTTGGATTAAGGAGGTCAATTCCTCCCTCCATTTAGAAAAACAGAAATCATCAGCAAAGGGGTTTCCCACAAAAATTTGAAAAAAAATAAATGTGGGAAGCTTGGCTGGACATGCCTACGGTGTAGCACTGGTGGAACTGGTATGGGATAGACTGATCCTTAAAGCGGTTGTAAACCCGCTGATGTGGGTTTTTTTTTTTTCCCACCTGCAAAGGAAAAGGCATAATGAGCTAGTATGCACCGCATACTAGCTCATTATGAAATATTTACCTTAGAACGAGGCCCCAACATCTGGTCCGATCCATGCCGAGGGAGCTGACATGTTCCCTCTGCGTTTCTTCCAGGTATCGCGGCTCCGGTGCTGTGAGTGTCCGGAGCCGCGATATCACCACTCCCGCGCATGGAATTTCTTCCCGGCAGGGGCCGGGCTTCCAGCCGAGAATCCCCTGTACGCATACAAGTTTAGGAGATCTTTTTTTTTACCTACAGGTAAGCCTTATTAAAGTCCCAAAAAGGAATATACAACCACTTTAAAAGCACCTATTCCGTTGATACACTATTTCCCCATTGATTTCTGCAAATATACCTTCTCTCGATTATACTTATGGGCCCCTTCTGTCCAAGAGTGACAACGTCACTACCCCTTTACCCTGGTGTTGGATTGCGATTACATATTATGTTATATATAACTGGATACTAGATAAAGTTGATCCGGTGTAGTGTCATATTTTGCTCCCCATCATAGAATGCTCCGGAAGTGACGTTGCGGCCAGAAATTTTGCACTGCGCATGCACAATGCTTTCCAAATGCTTGCACCATGCGTTCCAGAGGATTTCCGACAATGTAGTTCAGTGAAACCGTCAGATAATGTCACGGGAGTGAGGGGAGGTAATCGTGACATTAACTTTAGACAGAGCAGAGAGCGGCGGAGAGAGAGCAGGTAACTGTGGCTCAGGGAGGGGATTACTTCCCCTCACTTCTCTGACATTATCTGATGGTTTCACTGGTTTGCATTGTCGCAAATCATTTGGAACGCATGGCGCAAGTGTTTGGAACGCATCGCGCATGCGCAGTGCTAAATTTCTGGCCGCAACGTTACTTCCGGAGCATTCTATGATGGGGAGCAAAATATGACACTACACCGGGGGAATATCAGATTGCCTCTCGAGGGATCAGGAAGCAATTTTTTCACCTGCTGAAGCAAATTGGATCATGCTTTGCTGTTTTTTTTTTTTGCCTTCCTCTGGATCAACTGTGGGTATAGGATTGTGTATATGGGATTTTTATTGGTTGAATTAGACAGACTTGTGTCTTTTTTCAACCAGACTATGTAACTATATGGTGAAGTTTAACCACTTCCCATCCAGGCTATTCCTGGTCTTGAGATAGATTTGTTGCTCTCGCTTTAACGTTCGTGGCGATGCCTCACGTGTGAATCGAATGCAGTTTACATATGAGGGCGCGATGTAGGCACGAGTTTGCTTCTGCATGCGAACTCGCAGGGATGGGGCGCTTCAAATTTATTTTTTATTGCTTCTTTTATTTTCAATTTTTACACTTCCCCCCTTTAAAATGTATTTATTTTTGATCACTTTCATTCCTATTACAAGGGATGTAAACATCCTTTGTAATAGGAATAGGGCATTACAGAGGTCCTCTTTATGGACCTATAAGACCCCATATGTGTCTCTCCTCTAAGCTAGAAAAAAAAAATTATAATTTCAGCTTTCCAATACACAGCAATGTTTACAACTGCCGGGCGTGACGTCATAACATTGTGCCCAAGCCTCTGAAATAGGGCCTCCTAGAGAAAATAGAGAATCTGTTCCTTGGCAATCTTTATGGTCAACTTCCAGCGCCGGTGGATTCCTTCTCCGGCTTGCCGATCGCCTGGGTGAGCCGATAGAAGCACTGGAGAACATTTAAGCGGCTGAACTGCCACTGTGATTGTTCTTACGGTGCAGGGAATCGACCGGCTGAAAAGAACGATGCCAGGTTGATGCCAGGTTGATGCAGGTAAAACCACCGAAAGGGGAGGACGTCCATGAACGCCCTCCCGGCAGGAAGCGACTAATAGGACTACGAGGCCGTTTTCCCCGTTCCAACACATCCCTTTTCCTTTGACGCTTTTGTTTTTTTCTAAGGCATATGACTTCTTTTGATGCACTGAATTTATATGGTATGATGATTGTACTCCATTTCATTTTGTAAAAGGTTTATACCTGGTCATACCCTATTATTCCCCTATGTAATTCTGTAATAAAAACTGGCAAAAAACCCCCCCAAAAAACCTTGTGTATGTCATATGTATTAGGCAATCAAATTTCATCAAAATAAAAGTATATATTTCCTTGCATGCAAATGTGTGTGTTTATTTGAATATTTCTGGTGAGGGGGTCCATAACTTTCATCAGATTTCTAAAAGGGGTCAGTGACTCAAAAAAAAATTAACCACTGTTCTAAAATAACAACAAGGTTTTCTGTATCCTTAAAGTGTAAGTTAGTCTTTACAGAAAATCTGTAACGTGACCTTACACTGGACCCCAATCTCCCCCCCCCCCCGGTCCTGGAGTCCCATGATCCTCTGCTGTCAGATGCCGGCATGCCACTTCTCCGGTCCAGGGAACCAGAAATCACCGTGGCTCTTTCCCCTTGCATTGCTGACAGGATGGACTGGGAGGATTCCGATTGGTCAGCGCCATCCATGTGACAGTACTGACCAATTAGAATCACTCTGTTACATAATGCCTAAGCAGTACAGATAGGTGGCTGTAAAGGCACAGGTTTTTTTTACCTTCGTGCTTTCTATGCATGAAAGTAAAAAGCCTTCTGTGTGCAGCAGCCACACCATCCCTCCCCCTTACTTACCTGAGCCCCCTCTCAGTCCAGCGATGTCCACAAGAGCCTTGCCTCTCTTGGGACTCACATTACTGATTGGCTTTTGGCAGCAGCAAAAGCAATTGGCTCCGGCTGTTGTCAATCACAGCCAGTGAACCAAACCGGAGATAGATGGGCCGAGCCGCAGCTCCGTGTGTGAATGGACACACAGAGCCGGGGGTTGGGGGCGAGCCTGCTAGGGTGAACCCAGAGCAAGCTGCTTGTTGTGGGGGGCACCCAGCAGGAGGGAGGAGCGCCGGCGTGGGACCCGAGAAGAGGAAGATCCGGGCTGCTCTTGGCAAAACCACTGCACAGAGCAGGTAATTATGACACGTTTTTTATAAAAAAAATACAAATAAACGACTAGACTTTAATATCACTTTAAGATTTTGAATCCCCATACTGATGAATGTAAAGGATCGTGAGACTCCGGTATAGTGGGACAGAGGAGAATGGGGTCCAGTGTAAGGTAACCATACAGATTTTCTGTAAAGGTGAAGTAGTTAGTCTTTAAAGTTTCAATAAAACTGGATCACTTTTAGTTAAAAGTAAACTTTCAAAAAGACCCCAAATATCTTCTTTACCTATATAGAAATAAATAAAAAAAGCAAAAGCAAAAAGCAGAAGATAAAAAATAAAAAAAATACTTTGTTTACTTCCACCCTGGACCGGACATCACTCCGGCCCTCCAAGGCCATAGAGGAGATCAAAAATGATGTAGTCTTCTATAGTCTCTGAACAGCCGGCCGCACTGTCGGGTCATTTCCCTGGCGTGCCGGTGGAAATGGTAAGCCTAGAAACACCAGTGAGCTGTCCCCTCCCGCAGCTTTTAAAAGCATTATTCCAGCGGCTCAGACTGCTTTGATGAGTAAAAAATAAATAAATGAATATATAAAATAAAAAAAACGGGATTATGGCGGATAGCTTTAGCCATAACCTCAGTAGACCACTTGAAAACCACAACACACATATACAAAAAAACGCAATACGTGTATTATATATACACACACATATACAAAAAAAAAAAAAAAAAAAGATATATATATGTATTAATTTTCACTCCAAAGACATGCATGTAGATCAATTGGCTTCTGTCCAAAATTGACCCTAGTGTATGAACGCGGACCTTGAATCATGGGCTCCTTGAGGGTAGGGACTGATGTGAGTGTGCAATGTACAGGGATAGGGGCAATGATAGGCACTCACTCAGGTTGAACTGGATGGACTGGTGTCTTTATTCAACCTTACTACGTAATAAATTATATATATATATATATATATATATATATATATATATATATATATATATATATATATATATATATATATATATATATATATATACATACATACATACATATACACATACACACACACACACACACACACACACACACACACACGTATTGTGGTCAGAAAATGGTTAATAGACAATGCATTCATGACTGGAGTGAACACACATGCCGGCACCCCCATCTCAGAGGACCAGGAGGGAATCGGCTCATCTCTTAGCTTTTTAGCGGCGCATTAAGTTTCATTACAGTTTAGGTTCAAATCGATGAGGTTTTTTTGTTTTTTTTTTTACATTTTTCTAATAAAATATACCTTTCAAAAATATCTTCAACAACAGAACCCCTATATAATTCAAGAAGTTTTCTAAATTTAGCCAAAAGAAACACACACACACACACACACAAAACCCGAGGGATCCATGTACTGACCCATGCGGGGGTAAGCCGGGCATCTGGTCGGCGGTGTCCAGGTAGCTGGCCAGCCATGCCATGGTCTTGCTAAGGTTTCCCGACCTCTCTCTCAGTGGAGCGGAGTCTGAGGCGGTGAAATCATCCTGCTTGATGCGATCGGGAGTGGCCTCTATGATCTGTTCTGCGAGGGTGACCATATCAACCTGGGACAAGGGAGAGTGGGGGGGCGATGGGGAGGGGGAAGGAGGTGAGGGGCCGTAAGAGAAAGGAAGGTGCACAAGAAGAAACAAAAAGAAAGGGACGGGGGGAGAGGAAGTAAAGAGAGCAACAGATAAACAGCATGGAAAGAGTGTGGGGTAGAAGAGCGGTGGGGAACAAGGAGAGAAACTTTACCTGCAAAAAGTCTCGGTTTTCGGTGTCTTCTTTGTATTGCAGGAGATCTGCATCAACCACTCCAGGGGAGTCCAGGTACTGGCGTTGTTCCACGGGGTCGTCTAGGTCCCAAGATGCCGCCCCTAGCAGCCTGGAATTAGGGGATGCTTCTACAGGAGCGTCCTGGCTGCTCTCTGGGCTGCAGTCCAGTGAACCACGGAGAGCAGAGCTGCTGGAGTAGGCGGAAGTGACAGAAATGGAGCCATCTGACACGTCGGAAGGAGACGGGAGACTGCTGAGACCTGGAGAGAGAAAACGTTCAGAAGAATGTAAAAGTCGCCCTCAATTTCTCAGAATAGGAATGATAAAGGTTTTGTAGAACAATAGGATTTTCGAGCTAACTGTAAAATCATTTTGGGAGATGAAGAGAAGCGTCTTGGCCGCCTCATACCTTCCTGCAACCCTGGGCCCACCCAAGCACACTAGAACGGGGTGTGGACCCCAAGCATTCATTTCTGGGTGTGCCAGCACAGAAGGGAGCTCGTCCCAGGCTCCTGAAATCACTGCCAATGAAAAAAAGGACTCCCTGAAGCCGCACATCCATGCTGTCCTTAAATGTGTGAATGGCAACCTCATTCTTGGCCCTGACCAGGCCACGCCCCCATGTTTCACTCCGCCCCCAATGCGTTTCGCTCCGCCCCCCAATGCTTAGTCATAGGGCTGAAGATCCCAGGCATGTGGGGGGGTATTTATGCATCATTGGTCGTCATTCAAAGGTGCAAAAAAAATGTAACAGGTGTGTGTGGTGTCTGTAGAAAAGGCTAGCTTATAAGATACGAGATAATTAAACCGCCTGAGGCTTTTTACTTTTCACAGCCTCAGGCTTCTATAGACTACAATTCATACATACGACTCCGCTTCATGTTTAATCTCATTATAGTTACATTTATTTATTTTTTTAGGTTAGGACTTCCCATGTCGTGAACCACTTGCTTACTGGGCACTTCTACTCACCCCCTTCCTGCCTAGGCCAATTTCCAGCTTTCAGCACTGTCGCACTTTGAATGACAATTACTCAGCCATGCAACACTGTACCCAAATTAAATTTTTTAAATTTTTATCACACACACAGAGCTTTCTTTTGGTGGTTTTTAATCACCACTTGCGTTTTTTCTATTGTTTGCTAAACAATTTTTTTTTGACATAAAACGTTTTTCATATTTTGTTATAAAATTTAGCCAACAGGTAATTTCTCTTTCACTGATAAGCTGCACTGGTGGGCACTAATGAGGCAGCAGTGATACGTGGCACGCATAGACGGCATTGATGGGCACCGATAGATGGCACTGGGGGGGGGCACTGATGGGTGGCACAGAGGGGTGGCATTGATTAGCAGTAGTGATGGGCACTGATAGATGGCACTGGTGAGCACAGATTTGAGGCACAGATGGGTGGCATGGAGAGGTGGCTCCGATTAGCAGTACTGGGGGGCACTGATAGATGGCACTGGTGGGCACAGATCTGCAGCACTGGAGGGCACTGATGGGTGACACGGAGAGGTGGCACTGATTAGCAGTACTGATGGGCACTGATAGATGGCACTGGTGGGCACAGATCTGCAGCACTGGAGGGCACTGATGGGTGACACGGAGAGGTGGCACTGATTTGCAGTACTGATGGGCACTAATAGATGGCACTGGTGGGCACTGATTAGCAGTACTAATAAGCACTGATAGATGGCACTGGTGGGCACAGATTTGCAGCACTAAAGGGCACGGAGAGGTGGCACTGATTAGCAGCACTGATGGGCAATGATAGATGGCACTTAAGGGACCATTGTCACTTAATCAGAAGCCGGTTACCAGCTTAATTTTTTTCTTCACGCTGTGAAGAAAAGAAAAAAAAAAGCCGGTAACAGTCTTCTGTTTACCTCTGTGATCAGCCGTCATTGGCTGACAGCTGATGATGCGGTTAAGGGGCCCACTGTGGTAGGCCTTTTACCCTGCTCTGTGATCAGCCCAAGAGCATAAAAAGTACGGCGTGTGGAAGGCGCAAAAACGGGAAGACGCACATGGACGCCCTTCCGGCATTTGAGGTCCCTGCTGTAGCCGTCTTTCAGCTATAGCGTGATCATCAAGTGGTTAAATATTACATGAACAGCACTGACAAAAATAGGTTAGTGTTCCCTCAAGTCATAGTTCTGACCCTCGGTAGGGGGAGACAGCGCTATTACCGGTATCTGCACTTGTAGATATCGGAGAGAGTCCTCGACCAATCTCCTGGCTTCCCATCAAGGAGTGCCAGCTCCCAGAATGCAACTCGGTGAAGTTTCCCGGTGCCACTTCTTGTCTCTGCATCTCCTCCAGAGTGGAGGCCAATTTGACGTGTCCTCGAGAACGGGCAACTCCAAGAGGAAAGCGGCCCAAGGAGTCCGGTATGGAGAGAGCCCGGCAGTCCCAGCGGAAGAGGAGGGTGGCAGCCTCTGTGTGCCCCAGAGCACAGGCCCACATCTGTCATAAAGAAGCAAGAACAGTATAAATGTAAAGCATATAAAGACCCAAAACCACAAAGTGCATATAATAAGTACAATAAGAAGATAAATGGGTGAATGTGACAAAAGAACAACTCTTAGCTTCATAAGTTAGAAAACAGACTGATATTCATGAAGTTCAACCTCTCCCATCTCCTGCAGTTTTGAAGAAGTGTTGGTGCTCCCTGAAAATAACTTTATACTAAGTGAGTGCTGTAGTGAATACGGTCTGGGAATGGGTACTGACACAAGGTTAACCACTTCAATACCAGGCACTTATACACCTTCCTGCCCAGACTAATTTTGAGCTTTCAACGCTGTCGCACTTTGAATGACAATTGCGCGGTCATGCTACACTGTACTCAAACTCAATTTTTATAATTTTTTTTCCACAAATAGAGCTTTCTTTTGGTGGTATTTGATCACCTCTGCGGTTTTTATTTTTTGCGCTACAAATAAAAAAATACTGAAAATTTTGAAAAAAAAAATGTTTTTTTTTTTGTTTCAGTTTCAAAACTTTGTAAATAAGTACATTTTCTCCTTCACTGATGGGGCTACACTGATGGGCACTGATAAGGCGGCACGGATAGGCGGCACAGGTGGGCACTCATAGGCGGCACAGGTGGGCACTCATAGGCGGCACAGGTGGGCACTCATAGGCGGCACAGGTGGGCACTCATAGGCGGCATTGGTGTTATAGTAATGGATGCCAATCAGTGCCAAACAATAATGCATGCCAATCAGTGATGCCCATTGTGGGCACTGATTGGCATCCATTATGGGCACTGATTGGCACCCATTGTGCCGACTGGCATCCCTGGTGGTCTAGGGAGGATTACCTTTTCCCTGGTGGTCTGGTGGCGTCCCTGGTGGTCCAGTGTGGGCATCCTCAGGGGGGCTGTGCTGATGATCAGCACAGACCCCCCCTGTCAGAGGAGCAGCCGATCGGCTCTCCTCTACTCGCGTCTGACAGACGCGAGTGAGGGAAAGCCGATCACCGGCTCTTCCCATTTACACTGTGATCAGACGTGATTGGACACGGCTGATCACGTGGTAAAGAGTCTCCGTCGGAGACTCTTTACCGAGATCGTAGTTGCTGGGTGTCAGACTGACACCCCGCAACAACAATCGCCGCGTCATATGACATCCGGTCAGGATTATGAAACCACTTTGCCGCAGTCAATTGCCTATAGGGCGGGCGGCAAGTGGTTAAGGCATGTATTACCATCACACCAAGGATCTTGGAAATAGCAGGCAAAAAAATGGATTGAAGTGATCGCAACCTGGTCATCCCTACGGCTTACCGGAGCCGTCGTTAGTGGAAGGGACAGTGTAAAAATAAATAAGATAAAAAATAAATACATTTAAAAGCGGCCCGTCCCACTGCCCAAAAAAAATGCGTTTGTAAGACCGCTGCGCAAATATGGTGTGACAAAGTATTGTAACGACCGCTATTTTATTCTCTAGGATGTTTGAAAAAAAAAAAAAAAAAAATATAAATATAAATATATATATATATATATATATATATATATATATATATATATATATATATATATATATATATATATATATATATATATATATATATATATATAATAATGTTTGGGGGTAAAGACCAAGTATAAAAAATAGGCCTGGTCCTTAAGTGGTTAACCCCAATTTTGCCAAGCAGTCGTAGGGCATTTGCGGTCCTTCCCCATTGGCTTGTATGCGTGGCGTTACAGGTCGGGTCAATTCAGCCACGGTTGTGAAGCGAAGCATTGTGGTCGAGGTAAATAAATATCCCCCTCTTCTGCTTATTGCAGCTTTGGGGGGGCACAGTTGGCAGGCGGGGAAAAAAAACAAAAAACGGGCAGGCTCAACTGCAAGTCTAAAATGACAGCTTAGGGGTTTATAGAGGGGCGATACTATACTACCAACACATGTTCTTTATGTACATCACAATATTTTATTTACTTTTTTTTTAGCTCCAGTATGGTGCACGATAAGCTTATTGTTATCCAGTATCCCCAGTATTTCTCAGTCGTTCAATCGTGAAGAATTGGGAATATCATACCATACAGCAAAGAAAAGAGGTGGGGGATGACAAGGTAATGTGTATTACTTTACAAATGTTTTGGTAGGTAAATCGGTTCTTAGCTTTGTTGAAGGTGTTTGGTTAGAGTTTTAGCTTTGGAACAAACAAAAAACAAAACAAAAAAAAACACACTGACCAGAGGAGTGCATGAGAAGTGATCGACGTTCAGAGGATCCACCTCTAACTCCACCACCAAACTCTGAGAATGGATGTTTCTGAAAACAGATGAACAGATTTATGTGAGTTTTTGTTAAATATTTTTCTTACTCCATTTTGCAAAACCACAAGTCACTCACCTCCACTGTATTAACGTCTCGATAAGCCTGGCGTAGCCCTGGGCTGCGGCCAGATGGAGCAAGGTCATTCCGCGGAAGCTCATCTCATGGGCTAGAAGGTCTGAAGTCACCCAGCAGGTCTGTGACATCATTTTTTCACAAACAGCAACAAGTCGAGCCTCGAAGGAATCTGCAGATGACACCTAAAAGGATTGAAGGAAAAAAATAAATTGTAATTACCCATAAATTGTATGTATGTAATTAGACAAAAAAACTACGACAGGACATTTCAAAGGACTAGAACAGTCGCTCAACCTTTTCAACACAGAGGAACCCTTGAAATAGTTCGAGTCTCAGGGAACCCCTGCTAAAAATTTGAAATCTACAACTCATGATACATTAGTGTGATGGTCAGTGGGAAGAATGGTCCTTACATTTGTGGTCATTGGGAAGAATTACCTCCTTACAGATAGCTAAAAAGATCAATGTATCGATGGGAACTTATCCAAGAGGCCGAAATGGCCCAATGCTGAAGGAACCCCCAGCAAACTCTGGAGGAACCCTAGGGCTCCACGGAACCCTGGCTGAGAATCACTGCCCTAGGAGGATTAAAAAAAAAAAAAAGAGCATCTGAAATTACACAATCCATGGAACAGATATAAACCCTGAAAATTACTTTCTATGGTTCAATCCAGTGAATACAAAGCACTCATGGCAACCTCCTAATTCACATACTAGTTCTTAGTGGATTAAGGCACTGCAGACATTGGAACAACATGATGATCAATTCAATAAACTACCATTTAATGTTCGTATTTTCAAAGTACACCTCTCCAAAGTAAGTTCAGGTGTCTCTTGTGAAGCTCCATAAAGACACTGCTTTTTTTTATTTTTTTATTCTTTATTCAATTTTTTTCCAATACAACAAACAATTCAATAGCAAAGTAATCATTACCATCATCAGAAAACAAGGAAAGTGAAGAAAAGAAAAAAGAAAACATCAAATATATTTTCCTTCTCCGATATTATATAATATGGCAATACTCATTATCCCCTTCCCTCTCTTTCCCCACCCCCCCTTAATAATCAATTAATCTCTCTCTCTATATATAGATATATCTATATAGAGATGATAGAGCAGATAGAGCAGATAGAGATGTATAGATATCTAGCTATAGCTACCTAACAGATTTTAAATATACCGTATTTATCGGCGTATAACACGCACATTAATTTTAAGAGGGAAGTTTCAGAAAAAAAACGACATTTAAATAAGGCAGCTGAAATTGAAGTATTGGCGTATAACGCTCACACGCTATTTGCACCAGATTTTCATGGTGAAAAAGTGAGTGTTATACGCCAATTATATATATATATATATATATATATATATATATATATATATATATATATATATATATATATATATATATATATATATACACACACACACACAATTTATCATTTCGCTCAATAATTTCTTTCAATTCACATAGCTTTACTTATTTTAGGTTTAAAGGTTTGAAAAGATGTTGCAACGTACCTATACCAAGTTGTCTAATATGCAGATTTCACACTCAACACTGTTTTTAGTGTTTCTCCAATCCTACTATATACTCTCCCCTCTAAAGGAAGGGGGGGGGGTCCCATTTTTTTGCAGCCAGGACTTCCACATTTTCTCAAATTCCTTGAGATTTCCTCTCATTATATAAACGACTCTTTTACAGATAGTCTCATTTACTACACTAATTTCGTCCCTCACTGCCGGGAGTACCGTAGACTGTCATCTCATTGCAATGATCTTTGTGGCTTGGAATAAGCATCTTAAAATTGCTACTGTGCTACTCTTCCTCTCCTCTAATGTATTCCTGTATCCCAGTATACAAAGTCCAGCCTCCATCTTCAAAGTTATCCAAAATACCTCACCCACTATATTAAGCTCCCCCTCCCAATATTGAAACAACTTTGGGCATCTCCATACCATATTTATGAGACCTCCAGTCTCCTGGCACCTAGGGCATTTATCATCTGGTCTTATACCATACTTGAATAGTCTCTTAAGCCCCATACACACTACCAGATTTTCTGCTGACTTTTTCCTTCAGAATTACCAAAACCATATAATATGGAGGTCAAACCTTAGGGGTTTCAATGTGTATGCAATCAGGCAGGCCCTTGCACTACATGGTTTTGGTAAATCTGAAGGAAAAACTCAGCAGAAAATCTGATGGTGTGTATGGGGCTTTAGGGGTGTAGTAGGCTCTATATATCAGCATCAAATGAGATACTTTCTGCAGGGGCAAGACCGAAACCACTGGTCCCATTCTCCAGGATTCTCCTCCACTGCTCCTGTGATATTTCCCCTATATCCTCTTCCCATCTCTCTTTATCCTTATGGAGGTCCAGTATTAACTCTTTTACGTAACGGTCCAAATAATTTGGATACAAGTCCCTTAGTTGTACCTGCTATGTTTTGGAAGAGAGGAGTTTTATTCCACTCTAAGGCTTGTGTGCTAAATTGGACTTCAAGGGCATGCCGGATCTGTAAGTATCTAAAGAATGAGTATTGTGGTATATTAAATTCCAGTCTCAGATCCAAGAAGTTTTTAAAACTATTAGCATCATACAACTGTCTCAGCCTATTAATAACATGTACTTCCCATTCTCTAACCTTTCCTATCAAGTGCACTTCCTGACGATTCCTATTGTTCCAAAGGGGAGTATATTCAGTTAGCCCAATATAACCCATCTGTTTAACTATTTTCCACATTTTTTTTATTTTTATTGTTGGATTCCGATAACAGAAAGTCTGCCTCCAACGCATTGATAATTTTATTGTGCAGAGCTCACGTTAGCATTATTCTCCCATTAGGGGTACCACCTCCCAGAATGTCACATCCCATTAGGTGTTGCAACTGCGGGATGAGGTACTGCCAGGCCCCCTTACCTGGTCAGGAGCTGCATTGCTCGGAGTCGGATCCTAGCTTGTCCCCCTTTCCATATTAGCTCTCTAAAGAGAGTCTTTTTTTTAAACCATATCTTGCATATTCAAACTGGAGAGTTGTGTAGTAGATACAATAGTTGTGGCATCCAAATCATTTTAATTAGGCTACATCTACCCGCCACCGACAAAGGAAACCGCTTCCAGATATACATTTTTTGTTTAAATTTGGTCAGTAATGGTATTACATTTTTGCTAATATATTAGTTAGGATCTTTAGTCAGGAACAACCCCAAATATCTCAGTGTATCCACTACCACTAGTTGTGGCATTCCTGATATTGTTAAGTCAACAATAGGGTCCACCAGTAAAAGCTCAGATTTCTCTCAGTTTATCACTAATCCTGTAAATCTTCCAAATTCCTCCACTATACTCATTGCTTTTACCAACGACTGCCCCGTATCCCCCAGGAAGAGGAGGATATCATCCGCATACAAAGCTATACTTTCTTCTCCAGTCTTCCTCTGAAATCCTATCATCTCAGGACATGATCTTATACAAATAGCCAATGGTTCCATCGCAAGGCACCCTTGTCTCGTCCCCCTCTCCAACTGGATCTTATCAGAGAGTTCATTATTAATTCTAAGCTTGGCACTAGGGTTACCATAGAGCATTTTATCCAACCAATAAAAGGACCAAACCCAAATCTCCCCAAAGCCCGCCAGATATATCCCCACGCCAGACTTTCAAAAGCTTTGGTCACATCCAGTGACAGCACAGCTCTTGATCCCTCGTTCTCCGACGGGGTCTGTAAGTTCAGGAATGTCCTTCTGTAATTCATGCTGGTGGATCTATTAGCGATAAATCCCATCTGGTCTGGGCGAATCAATTTTGAAACAAATCTATTCAGCCTAGCTGCCAAGACCTTAGCTAATATTTTGGCATTCGAACATAGGTGGGATATTGGTCTATATGAAGCTGTATCTAGCGGGTCCGTCCCCTCCTTATGTAATACTGTAATAGTTGCTTCTAACATCGAGGCAGGCAGTCTTCCTTCCATAGCCGCTCCCCTCAGTGCTTTTAGCAACTGAGTATTATTTCTCCATAGTATTTATACATCTCCGTCGGAAGCCCATCTAGGCCAGGAGACTTTTGGTTTGCCATACCAGCTACTGCCTGTTGCAGTTCCAAGAGAGATATTGGGGCTTCCAGTTCATCTTTCCCTTTGCGTAATGGTCGGTATCTCCAATTTTCCCAGGAAATCCTCCATTACTACCTCCTCCCCCACCCTCTGCGATGTATAACGTTTTTATAATAGGCACTAAATGTATCCATTATCTCTGAGGTAAGAGAAGTAATCTCTCCTCCTATTAACCTAATAGTGGGGATGGTGGAGGGGAGAGAATTAGATCACACAAGTTGCGCCAACATTCTACCTACGCTTTCACCCTCTCTGAAGGCACACTGCCTCTGGAAGAGTCGTCTGCTCTCAACTTTCCTTGTTATTGCTATTTTATATTTTTGTTGTTAATCTACCCATATTTATTTCTTCCCCAGGGATGGATCAATTACAAATATTTTCGGCCCTTGACACCTTTCTTCGGACATTTTACTCCCAATTCCCTGGTTTCTTTATTAAATTGAGCAACCTGCTGGATCGAGATACCTCTAAGTTATGCCTTCAGGGTATCCCGAAGCGTCCCAGCAGCCACCGTACCTTCATTAAACTCTAAAAATTCTCTCAGTTTAGGCACGACCTCATCTGTTTTTTTTTTATTTTTATTAATTCAAACCAGAATGGACTTATTTTCCACGCTCTCTGAGCACTTTTTCCCCCTAGGTTCAATGTAAGCACCATAGATGAATGAACTGATACCCCTCTTGGTAAGTATGAGATATTGTCTCATTTGCATCTCTCTGCAGTTTCCCATAGCCATGTCTATCGTGGAGTACTTGAGTAGTAAGAGTATTGTTGAACGCCAGGGCTCGCTGCTCTCCACAAATCTATTAGCCCTGTTTCCTCCAGGAATTGGCTTAAACAGCTCTTCTCTGTAGGCTCTGAGTGTATCGAAACCGGAAACCTATCCTCCTTTTTATCTAAGACCTCATTGAAGTCTCCTACTATTATGAACGGTAAATCTTCCTTATCCAGCATGAACTCATTTAATTTAAACAGAACTTCCATTTTAAAAGGTGGAAGGATATAGATATTTGCCACGACCTACATTCTGTTCTCAATTGAGCAATAAAGAAAAACATAACGATCATTTTCATCTATGCTGGTCTGTCTGCAGGAAAAAGCCATCCCTGTTCTCACCATTGCACTTATCCCTCTAGAATACGAGGAGTATACCGAACGGTACTGAAATTGATATTTCCTATTCTTAAATTGTTGAATTGTATGTTTTGTAAGGTGTGTTTCCTGCAGGCAGACCAGCTCTACTCCATATCTTTCCAACATGGAAAATACTACTGCTTTTTTAACCGGTGTACTCAGACCCCTGACATTTCCAGGATCCTATGTTAAATTTTCTAGCCTGCATATGAGGGCAGGGGGAAAGCTGTCAAATACTTATTCAAAAATAAATTTGTGTAAAATTCATAACTAATCTGTGCATTACTACTCTTGATTCTATGTTGAGGCCTCTGTGCATATTTCTCTTTTGTATTGCCTTTTGTTATTTTTATCACCACTACCAAAAGAAACAAGTAGACATTAAAAAATAGCTTCATACGAGTTTCAAACACACTCTTTCCATTGCTAGCATTGATCCTCTTTGTACTGTATTGCAACCACTGAGTACTATTTACTATTATATTCTCTTCTAATGTGTATTTAATTAATAATCTTTTATTCAATCTACATTTCTCCTCTACTAAAAAGTTAACTGTTCCTTCTCTAATTCCCCTCCCCCTATGCCCCCCATCCTCCACTCCCCACCACCTATTTAGGTGTACCCCAAAGGACTTTTTTTGTAACCGTTTCCCACACCACTCGTTCCTCATGTTCTCTCCCATCCATCGCCCTCGCTATCAAAACATAAAATAATATTTTTTCAAACCATCACCCATTTGAAAGGAGCAAATACCAACTTGTGTGTGCGTCTCCCCACCATCCTCCCCCCATAAATTTTTAGTTACCTTAAAGAAAAAGAAAATACACATAGCAAAACAGCAAGTTCACACATTATAAACCATTTCCCTCCTTTCCCTTCCCCCTCCCTCCTCCCTTCAGTTTGTTTGCAGCTTCTCTCTTCCAGCCAGCTCTCCAAAAATCTGGGTTCCTCCCAGTGCTACTACAGTTAGCCGTGCTGGGTAGAGCAAAGCATAGGTTAACTTCAATTTCTGTAAAGTACGTTTAATCTGCATGAATTCAGTTCTACACCTCTGCAGTTACGGCGAGAAATCAGAGTATAGTGATATCTTAGTGCCATTGAAAAAGATATTTCCCACCTCCCTTGCCTTCCGTAGCAGCGTAACTATCTTTATAATTAAGGAATCCCACCAAGAGAGTGGCCTAGGGTATGCGCTCCTGGTGGTGGAGCCCTAAAAAGGAACTGTATGTGCTTTTTCAATTGAAAACATTGCTGAGAATGTTTCTCTTCCAAAGAGTTCAATGAACCATTTTTTCAGAAACTCTATGGGATTAAGACCCTCACTCCTTTCAGGCAGCCCCATCAATCTCACATTATCCTTTTGGAGCCTATTCTCTATGTCATCCATTTTTGACGCATATCTACTACTCATCTGTTCTTTCATATTTTTAACCTCATTTTTTAATGGGTATAATCATCTTCTGGCTTATCCTCCCTTCCAGGGCTGCTGTTCTTTCTGCTTTTTTTTTGTAAGTCTCGTCTGACCAGTGTCAGGTCCTCCTTCACTCCCTTCAGCTGGTCACATGGTTCTTTTAATGAGCCCTTGCACGCAGTCACAGCCAGAAATACATCCTTTAATGTCGGTTCTTTCTCTAGAGATGAGCGAGGATCAGATGGTACTTCTATATTTTGTTCAGTCGGCCCTGAACTCTTATTACTCAGGGTTTTTGTTGAGGCAAGTAGTGCTATTACTGAAGACTGACCATGACTTTTCCCATCTAACATAGCACCCTGTTGCTCATTGGCATGCGAGCCCCCTTTTGTTGGGAGTCTTACCCGAGGTATGAGCAAAACACTCCAATTTTGCTGCAGCTACCACAGACATCTGCTGGGAGTTCTTTTCTTTTGCGGAGCATAGTTGTTGCAACCCCGCGTTCTCTGGCCGAGTTTGGTCCTCTCCTCCTCTTCTTCTTGTTGCCATGCCCACAAACGGGCCTGGGTTTTTTTTGTGCAAATATTCAGCAATTGAACAGGGAAAGGAGGGTCAGTTAAGCCTAAGGGGTATGTAACAGTACAAGGGCATACATTTAATCCTTTGTGGGTATTATAGTGTTTGAAGAATTTTAAAACTGGGAGCCAAGAAAAAAAAAGGTACTAGAACTGGATGTCCAAGATGCTACCCTCTTATTACTAGACTCAGGACACCTTAATTATTCAGGTTTGTGACTTGCAGGAGTTGCTCAAGGTTACCCCAACCACTACTGCTTAAATGCTAAAATTGTGTGTGCTGGAATTACCATACGGTTACTGAGAGGGGGGAAAAAAAAGAAAAAGGACCAAGCTCTCCTGAATTCGTATCCCCACAGTTAAAACTAAGGGAATGGTTTCCTCAGGAGTTTCTAAGCCAATGCTGTGAAGTGCGCATCTGCAGCTCCAAACCCTGGAGTGCCAGTCTAAACACTTATGATTGTGCATATAATATAATCTCAAAAAGCCAGGAGCCAATAGTGCCGGAAATAAAATGCAGTATAAAAGTTATTCAGTATTTAGCACTTAGAGTGTTTATGGCTCAAATGGCAGGAGCGGAGTGTATAGAATTTGCTTGCAATTCATAAGGTTCAGAAATTCAAAAATTTGTAAAATCAGTACTGCTTGGACCTTGAACGAGGAATGAATTGGTGTGAAGGAACTAGAGCAGTGATGGCGAACCTTGGCACCCCAGATGTTTTGTAACTACATTTCCCATGATGCTCATGCACTCTGCAGTGTAGTTGAGCCTCATGGGAAATGTAGTTCCAAAACATCTGGGGTGCCAAGGTTCGCCATCACTGCACTAGAGTATCCTGCATAGCGCGCTGACCTCATCCCTACTCAACATCTCTGGAATTGGTCAACTGTGAGCCAGGTCTTCTTTTTCGACATTAATAAGTGACCTCACCAAATCTTTTTTTAGCTGACTGGAAACAAATACCCCAGACACTCCAAAAAAAAAAATGTATGGAAAGCCTTCCCAGATGATTGGAGCCAGCTCCATAAGACAGTTTGGTGTGGATGAACTCCCCACCACTGATCTCACCCCTACTGGAAATCTTTGGGATGAACTGGAACACCAACGATGCGCCATGTCTTCTCATCCAACATTATTAACTGACCCCACAAATGTTTTTTTTAGCTGACTGGATTCAAGTTCTGAGAGGCACACTGCAACATTTTCAGAAAAGTGGAGTCGGCTCCACAAAAACATGATTTGATGAGTTTGGTGTGGAGGAACTCTAGTGATTTCATCAGACAACATTCCCCCCCAGTCTTCCTGCACAACTGGGATCTAAACGGGTAAATTCTAAAGAGGGATGGCCAGATGGACGGGGATTTCTATGTACAGAGAAGGACAGGAGATTGACGGGCAGCTGCATGTGCTATCCGTACAGTGTAGTTCTGGCATTACACTGAAGTATTGTACAGGACTTAAAATTCGGGCAAAAATAAATAAAAATGGATAAAACTAATTCTGGTAAAAACTATTTTTTATTATCACACCAACACATTAATGCATTTATTTATTTTTTAGAGATAATCAGAATTTATTATATGTGTGACTTTGTTTTTCTTTTAATCACTTAATTTTTTGCACACTTAAATCTGCATATATTTTTTTTTCTGGAAAATGACCTTGTCCTCTTTCTGAAATATCAAAAGTGTGTAGAATTGGTAAAAAAAGATGAAAAAAAATAAATAAAAAATACAGAGCCCTGATCTCAACCCCACTGATCACCTTTGGGGGAATAGAAAGCCTTATAGTGAGCCAGGTCTTCTCATCCAACATCAGTAACTGACCTCCACAAATGTTCTCGTGGCTCATTGGACACAAATTCCCACAACACGTTCCAAAAATTTGTGGAAAGCCTTCCCAGAGGATTTGATTCGAAATTTACCGACTCAGAAATATAAATTTGCTTGATCATCAAATAGATCCGACTTTAGCCCAGGAAGGCTTTCAGGAAAATCCCAACACTGGAGCTTTTAAAAACACCTAAAATGGCAAGCAAAGCAATTCAAACACCATAGTATTTGTTTTGGCAGACTTGACCCTTGGCTGGAGAGCCTGAGGGATACAAAAAAAAAAAAAAAACTGGAGGTTGAACTTTCCAGAAAACCCTGAAATATCAGTTTTGGGCTGTCTGACCCTTCAAGGTGTCTGTGGCTTACAGGAAAAATAATCCTATGTTTACATGGCTGTCACCATCGACATGAAGGCGATACAAAAGCCACAAAGCTGGCCCTCGCACACAGCCAACAGACGGTGTGGAAAATATTGTCTGTAACTTAAGAAGCGTATAATCCACTTAGTAAATCTTGCATGACGTCTAATGGAAATTTCATCAGACAACATTCCCCCCCTCCAGTCTTCCTGCGCAACTGGGATCCAAACGGGTTACGCGGTAAACTCTACAGAGGGATGGCCAGATGGACGGGGACTTCTAAGTACAGAGAGGGACAGGTGATTGACGGGCAGCTGCATGTGCTATCCGTACAGTGTAGTTCTGGCATTACACTGAAGTACTGTACAGGATGTAAAATGCGAGCAAAAAAAAAAAAAAAGGATAAAACTAATTCTAGTAAAAACTATTTTTTATTATCACACCAACATATTAATGCATTTATTTATTTATTTTAGTGATAATCAGAATTTATTTTATGCGCTATTTTTTTTTTTTCTTTTAATCACTTAATTTTTTGCACACTTAAATCTGCATATATTTTTTTTGCTGGAAAATTACTTTCCCCTCAAACTATTTTCTGAAATATCAAAAGTGTGTATAATTGTTAAAAAAAAAATAAAAAATAAAAAAAGAAGATGAAAAAAAATATCAAAGTAGTAAAATTATAAATGTATAAACTGTGATACCAATTTGGGCAAATTCAAAATCAAAAAGCCCATGGCTGGCCTGCCCCCCCCCCCCCCCCCCCCAAAGATGTCACTACCGACAAAACGGCAGCCTGTCGGCGTCTACCCACCATCAGCATGACGATTTTTGTCACTGCTGTAATTGGATTGCTGCATCATTATAGAGCCAATAACTTATTTTAATAAAGATATTTTTTTTTTTAACAGATTTCATGATGGAAAGATCTGCTTTTATTTTTGGTTCCATAACATCATTGATTGCCGAGAAGCGAATCATCTTCCCCTAGCAGGAGGCGAGCCTGGGATTGATAACTCATGCGCTTTTGGCTATTTTGATTTTTGGAGCAACGCTTCTGGTAAGAGGCTTATAGTTATCCACTACTATTCTATGGTAGAGAGGTCTCTGCTATACTCACACAGATGACACTTCTTGGAAAACCTCTCATTGTGAATGTTTGATGAACTTTAACCTCCCTGGCGGTACGATTATTTCGGATTTTAGGTGCTAAAAGCGGTACCATTATTTTGCATGAAAATTTGGCGTTTTATATTGTAGTCCTGCAATTCTAAGGAATAAATCACTTAAATCTGTCCAAACCAGAGTCTAGCAGACATCCCGGGTATAATAAAGTTTGAAAAATGAAATCATAAATTATAATATAATAAATAATTATAAATAATTGTACCAAATAATAATATAACAATAATAAAAATTATTCAATAATGTAATCAAATCAAAAACACTGAAATTTGCTGAGTTGCAGAATTGTCACTGTCATTACTTTTCAGTATTTGATGACGGATCTCCCCACAAATCACTATCACTCAATTCTGCGAGTGATTCCAATTTATTATCGCTGTTTTCTAGCTGGTCTAAAATCACTTTTGATGTAAAGGGACAGTTTTAGTTGCTATGGACAATCTCTAGTTTCCAGGCATAAAGAACAGTTTTTATTACATAAAACTGCATGCAGGACACTGGACAGACCACTAGGGACAACGGGGATGTGAAATATTTACATACAGCAATGTAATCTGTAAGATTACATTATACTGTATGTATACTGTGTGTTTCACTTTTTGAATTTGGCGCCGATCTCCGTCCCCGTGCGTCGCAACGCTCGCAGGGCACGGAGATCAGCGATGTGATGCATCGAGCGAGACACGGCTCGCTCGTACAGCGGGGAGACAACGCTGGATCCGAGGGAGAAGGTAAGTAAACCTCCTCCTGGATCCAGCGATGCAGTGCCGAGTCTGGCTCGGGGTTACCGCTTTTGGTATGAAAATTCCACCCCGAGCCAGACTCGGGAATACCGTCAGGGGGGTTAAACACCTCTTTGCACATTTCTGAGAGCTTCAAATTATTCTTTTGCACTTTATTGTTATTAGTTGTCCATATTTGCACCTTTGCGATTCATTATTGGAAATTAATGAACTTCATTTGTCATTACGATTAACTTTTGTGAACTGTTGAAGAGTGTATGCACTTTTTGCTTTGGGTATAATTGGTAACCTCAGTACCACATCCCATAAATAAAAGAATCATAAAAACCAACAAAAAATTGAGTGGTGGGACTTTTAGCACTGGTTCACATCAGTGCGATTTGACAGTTAAAAATCACGACAAGTCGCACCCCATTGCTGGCAATGGAACTGCTCAAATCGGCACGACTCAAGTCACAGCGACTTTGAAAAAGGTTCATGTGCTACTTTTTTTTTGCAACTTGCATTGACTTCTGTAAACTGAAGTAGCGCAATTTCAAAGCCACAAGGGTGTGAACTATTTTTCTAAAAATCTTGTTTTAATAAACAAGTGATATCAAATATTTTAACAGCCACAATTTTATTCTCCAGGGCCTTGGACTATTTTAGAAAAAAAAAAAAAAAGTGGTATGACTTTTAGGGAACATGAACACTGCAGCTCAAAAGGAGAGGCTCTTGAGACAATTTTTTTCTGCATGGAAACTGCCCTCTGTTAGCCAATGTGTCAAGCTGAAATAAAAGCTCAAAAAGCAGCTTTATTTTATTTTTATTTTTTTAAGCTGCATTGTGCATAAGCCCTTAAAGTGCTAATTATACTTCCCTTAAAGTGGATGTAAACCAGATTCATGAAATCTGACCCGGGCGCATACACCTGCAGTGTTTTCTTATCGCAAATCAAAGCTCTAAGTCCCGTGGCTTTCTCCTGCTCTGTTCTTCTGTTATCAGCATGATAACTTCTGACAAGTTCTCAGACAACTGTGATGAAACAAGGCAGAATTTTGTGTCAAGGTGGGTGCTATAAATAGATTAGCAGAGAGCTAGTCTATTCACAGCAGAGCTCTGCAAGTCTCTACCTATGTGGAGGAGTGTGTGTGCCTTTCCTCCTCCAATCAGCTGTCTCGCAGTGTATGGCAAGAATCCACACCCACAAGTGAATCAGGAAGAGAAAATTCTAACAGGATGTACGCTTTTCAACCACTTGCCGACCGTAGGGCGTCCATGGACGTCCTGAGTTTGTGGGGGTATATCTGAATGATGCTTGCAGCTGGCGATTCCCTACACCAGTGATGGCGAACCTTGGCACCCCAGATGTTTTGGAACTACATTTCCCATGATGCTCATTGCACTCTGCAGTGTTGTTGAGCATCATGGGAAATGTAGTTCCAAAACATCTGGGGTGCCAAGGTTCGCCATCACTGCCCTACACCATAAGAACGATCATAGCGGCAGGGTTTTTTTTCTACCCCAAATGCCCACCAAGTTATACTCCTTCCTAATGCCAGGGCATTTTCTACTCCCAATGGCCACCACACACTCTGGTCCCCTAAAGTCTCAAGTAGCAGTAAACTGGTTCTTTGTTAAGAAAATTTGGAGACTCGTTCTTAGATCTAGTGCACGACCCAGGGATCCTTCCACAACTGGTTCAGATATAAATGAACAAGAGAGAGTGTAGTGTGCAGGGACATTATTTTGCTGTAAGCTCACTTTGACCCAGCTCCAGGGATCCATCCAACCCTGTCTTAGCCAATTTATTATAAGTACAAAAATAGCCAACATCAAAGAGAAAGGGTCTCAACGCCCGTCGCTGAAAACATCTCAGTCTTCACCCAGTTCTTAGAAGGCATTTGTACAAAAAGGCCGATGGGAATATAGATGGAAATAGAACTGTGTATTACAGAGGATGGCGCGCGCGCACACACATGGCACACACACACACACACACGGCACGCACACACACACACAACACACACGGCACCATAGTTAGGGCGAGTATGTTGATGGGGAGCAGCCATTAAAGAGAACCTGTTTTGCCCCGCAGGGCCAATGCACTGGATGCTTGAAGTTAACATTTCAAACTTTTTAAGCCATCAACACATTACAATCATTTGTTAAAATCCAGTTTTCTTTGATTATCAATTTTTCACGCAACGTCACCCCACACACCACACCAAGTTAGTACCCCAGTTTTATTATGTACATTTAGGAAAGAATCCAGGCCTTAACCACTTCAGCCTCGGAAGGATTTGCACCCTTCCGGACCAGAGCATTATTTGCGATACGGCTCTGTGTCGCTTTATACGACAATTACGTGGTCGTGCGACGTTGTACCCAAACAAAATTGACATCTTGTTTTCCCCACAAATAGAGCTCTCTTTTGTTATTTGACCACCTCTGCGATTTTTTTTTTTTTGCGATATAAACAAAAAAAATAAAAAGGGAGCAACAATTTTGAAAAAATAAAAAATAAATTTACAAAAATATTTACTTTTTGCTATAATAAAATATCCTTCCCAAAAAAAATATATAGAATAAAAAACAAACAAACCTATTTCTTAGTTTAGGCAGATATGTATTCTTCCACATATTAAAAAAAAAAATTGCAACAAGTACATATTGATTGGTTTGTGCAAAAGTTACAGCGTCGACCAAATAGGGGATAGATTTATGGCATTTTTATTATTTTTATTTTTTTTACTAGTAATGGCGGCAATCTGATTTTTATTGGGAGTGTGACATTGCGGCGGACAGATTGGACACATTTGACACTTTTTTGGGACCATTGACACTTATACAGCGATTAGAGCTAAAAATAGCCACTGATTACTGTATAAATGGCACTGGCAGGGAAGAGGTCAAAACTAGGGGGCGATCAAGGGGTTAAATGTGTCCCCTAGGGAGTGATTCCAAATGTGGGGGGATGGGACTGCCTGAAGGAGGAGAACGATCACTGTTCATACTTCGTATGAACAACAGATGTGTCTCCTCACCCCTGACAGAACAGGGATCTGTCTGTTTACATTGACAGACCTCCGTTCTGTGTCTCTCAAGAGCAATCGCGGGTGCCTGGAGAACATTGCGGCCATCGGGCAAGTGCATCAGCTCCATCGCGCTGAGGGCGGGCGCCCCCTTATTGGTCCTAAAGCGGCCGATTTATACCTACTGCGATTTGCCCAGGTGAGCCAACCTGCCGCAGTATAACCACATCGGCTGGTCGTCTAGTGGTTAAAACAATCTACTGAGCTGGCCAGAGCCACCGCCGGAGGGAGTCTATTCCAGATTTTCACAGCTCTTACTGTGAAGAAACCTTTCCGTATTTGTAGATGAAATCTTTTCCTCTAGGCGTAAAGAGTTCCTCCTTGTCCTCTGTGATGACCTTAAAAAAAAAAAAAAGGAGAAGTCCAGCCAAAGCTTGTTTGTCTGGGCTTCTCCTATGGGTCACAGGAGTGCAATTCTTTTTGCACTCCTGTGACCCAGTTTCAGCAGAGGGGAGCCGAAGTCTGCTCTCTGCTGGCATCGCGTCATTCTGACAATGGGAGTCTGGACCCGCCAGATGCCTGGACTGATACCCGCCTCAGGCTCTCAGCCAGCCGCTGAGAGCCTGAGACGGCTGCTCCCCGCTCCTCCACAGCCCAGCACCCCAATGAGCATGGAGGGAGCAGAGCAGAGAGATGTGCTTAAGACTGCAGCTCTCTGCTCACAGAGCTCTGAAAAATCGAACCATTGGCGACATTTGCTCGGTTTTCAGTGCTGAGGCGCCGGGGGACAGATGCAGCAAGAATGAAGGGGGGGGGGGGGGGGGAGACCCACCAAGTTCACTATATGAAACACTTAGGTATTAGTACATATTGATCATATCCCCCCTTAATCTCCTCTTCTCAAGAGAGAATAAATTCAGTTGCTCTAATCTTTCCTCATAGCGGAGCCCCTCCATGCCTCTTATCAGTTTTGTTGCCCTTCTCTGCACTTTCTCCAGTTCCCAGATATCCTTTTTGAGAACTGGTGCCCAAAACTGAACTGCATATTCCAGATGAGGTCTTACTAATGATTTGTACAGGGGGGCAAAAAGATATCTCTGGCATAATAAATTAAATGAATGAGAGGAAAGGAAGGATTTTGCAATGCTGCGTTGCCCATCTTGGTACACCTTACACTTAGGCCGCAGAAAGCAGCAGCGGACATCTTGTTACACCCAGCCCAAACTATATGGGCTGAGTGTAACAAGATGTTTGCTGCTGGCTTACTGTGGCCAAGTGCAGGGTGTACCAAGATGGGCGTCGGGATATTTCAACCTCTGACGGAGACACGGAACGTCACTTTCGTTATGGACTATGACAGCTCGGGTCACTGATTTTGACAGAACATGAGGCTTTGCACTGCGCCCCTCTCCGCTTGCCTTCCGCTGCTGCCAGCCTGTGGAGGACTCGCTCTCCACCCACTGACTTCCCGTTTGCGAACAGAGCTGCCTCTTAATTTCCAAGCATCAGATTAGGTATCGGGAGCATTTGTGCAAGTATAAGTACTCATTCAAATACTCGGTATTGGCACTGATACTAGTATCGGTGCAACCCTTTTAAAAAGTAAGGGTCCCAACACTGAACCTTGGGGTACACCGCTGATAACCTTAGACCATTCAGAGTAAGAATCATTAACCACTACTGAATTCTTTTAGCCAATTTTCTATCCATTTATAAACTGATCTTTCCAAGCCTGTGGACTTTACAACCTTACACATTAGAACTGCACAATCCCATCACACACACACACACACACATTATAATCTGACAGATTTCCATTTCACACAATGGTGCTCAATGTTCAGATCTTATGCAAACCCGGAGTGTAAATTGTGCAATGTAGGGGTGGCTTGGACACAAAGGCACTTTTTGCTCCCTATACCATGGAGCAGCGTGAAAGATAGCCAACATCTCACCGAGCATGTACTGAGCCAATTGCACACACTGAGCATGTTGGAGGGAGTGCTTAGCGATGTGTATAGAGTTGGGGAGTGGACATATGGACAGACAAGCAGATCAGCAATTAAGGAGCCTGGCTTTATTGATTAGTTGGTCCGCACCATGTTATCCGCGGAGCGGGCTGCGGCCTTAGGAAAGGCCGCGGCTTCGGCCTAGTTCCGGAGCTGGCGGCCATCTTGGTACACCCGGCGGCGGAGAGCTGCACGCTGACATCACCCCCAGCGCGGCGTTCAGCCTGTGTCAGCCCAAGTGAAGGAATTCTGGAGGGGTCACGCTGGATGCCTTGCCTGCCCTCATTCAAAACTTCTTTTATGCAGGTACCACTACGTTAATTATTACCTAATCTAACCTAATAACTAACTACTATCTATTAGATAGTAGTTAGTTATTATCTAATCCTATCTAAGCCTTTCCACTTGCTCGGCACAGCCACAGTTGATTTAAATAAAAGGTACAACACTATCTCTCCCCCCCAGTAAAATGCAGCTTATTACAAGCATAAAAACATAGCATATCACTGACGATTTGCGCCAATAGGCATCCCGGGACTCATAATGGTGGTCTGTTTGGAGGAACTTTGATCGGTGGTGAGCTTGGCGCAAATCATCAGTGATATGCTGACTATGTTTTTATGCTTGCAATAAGCTGCATTTTATTGGGGGGAGATAGTGTTATACCTTTTATTTAAATAAACAATGTGGCTGTGGGGGGCGGGGATAGTGTTATTTTTTTTGCTGATCCGAAAATTGATCCGATCCGTGACTCTGATGCGAGGAACGATCCGATCCGTGAGTTTTTTGATCCGTTGCACCCCTAGTCTGCACCTTCCCCCCTGCTGGTCCGTTAGAATCCTGTTTATCCTCCCGTGTCCTACGCATGCACCACGTCCATGACCACGCAGCTACGCCTGCTTGCATTCTCCACCCAGCTGACGTCCCGCCAGCAACGCGCCTGCGCTGCTTTCGGCTCCTCCTCCCCCCCTCTACCCAGCAGCCTTCCGATAGACCCGCCGCAGAGCACAGGAGCGTTAAGCCCTCGCTGGGCCAATTAATCCGATTAATCTAAAAAATAATCGGCCGATTAATCGATTATGAAAAGAATCGTTAGTTGCAGCCCTAGATTGCATTGATATTTTTGCCACCCAAATGCATTATTATACATTTTTCTACATCAAACCTCATTTGCCATGTAGTTGCCCACCCCATTAAATTTGTTCAGATCTTTTTGAAAGATTTCCACATCCTGCGAGAAGTTATTGCCCTGCTTAGCTTAGTATCATCCGCAAATACAGAGATTGTACAAAACCACACATTAAAAACCCTCACCTATCCACAGAAAAAAAAAAAAAAAAAAAACACACTTTCTACCATAAATGGGACTTGTATTCAGATCCCAATAGTAAGCCTGCTGCCACAGCATACCTCTCTGTAGGTCAACATGATCCGGATCCTCTAAAGATGGCAAGACTTTCAGAGATTCTATCTGCCGCTACTGCCATAGAAGTACAGCCATCCCCCATCTCAGATACATACAGCCCCATTTCCTGGACCCACACATCCTCCCAGTTCTCCTACAGCAGGGATATGCAATTAGCGGACCTCCAGCTGTTGCAGAACTACAAGTCCCATGAGGGATAGCAAGACTCTGACAGCCACAAACATGACACCCAGAGGCATGATGGGACTTGTAGTTTTGCTGGAGGTTCCCTAATTGGATATCCCGGTCCTACAGCATGGAATAGATTACTAGATTGTTTGTTCTTACAGTTCTCTATCAAGACTGAGGAGGGGAGCATCGCTGGAACATCTCAGTTGAAGAACGTTCTGGAGAGTATTATCAGAGTTGGGACTATCCAGACACCTATGCTTCTTGAGCTCTGGGGTATAGACAAGCCCCCCTCCCCCCCCCCAAGCCTCGCCAGTCTCATTGGTGGATGACCTGGTTTTGGGCTTGGAGATACACTTTACTTGTTATGTCTATGCTCACTAAATAGCAGTAGAGATCAGATCAATAAACCACATAGAGTGCTGACCCTCACTGGGAGAGTACTAGGGACTCGCCTATCTATTATTTTTTTAGTGGGTTTGAGCTTTGAACTGCTCACATCTCTTGTGAGATCACTCTCTGCCTTAATGGATTCCATACTGCGAATGAATACAACATAAGGAGTGGAAATCCGCAGAGATGGGTAACATCTTAAAGCAGAGTTCCACCCAAAAGTAGAACATCCGCTTATCCCCCCCCCCCCAACGGTGCCACATTTGGCACCTTTTGGGGGGGACTGACAAAAACAGGTCCTGTCCCCACTTCGGGAACAGGGCAATCCAATTCAACCAATATAAAAACGAAGATGAATATTTTTAAAAGAATGAAGAAGCAGAAGTCAAACCCTTGGACTTGATGTTATAAATGATTGCACACGCCCAGTGTAGTCTACCGCCATAAAGGTGTAAATAACCCAAATATAACCGAGACGTAGATCAATACGACGCAACAAAAAAAAAAAAAAAAAAAAAAAGAAGACACGGCGGTATTTCACTCCTTCCGCAGGCACTCACCTGGTTGTCTCCGCTTCGATGACTGCTGGGCGGGGCTGACGGGTGTTGGAGCTGACCCGAACTCATGTCTGCCATCCTGCGCTCCATCTGCTCTAATCGCTCCAGAATCGACATCCTAAACTGATTATCTGCGAGACAAGAAAAAAAGGAAGATGAGTCCAGATCAATCAAAAATGATCAGCCGAAAATGGCGTCATCACCGATAAAAGGCATGCTGCATCTCATTTACTAAAATGTGCAAGACCCCCCCACTGACTGCACTGCGCAAGCATCCCCCCCCCCCCACTAGCCTCAATGAGCAAGCTGCTCACCCCGTTGACCTCAATGCGCAAGCGCCCCCCTGCCCCAGCTAACCTCAACGCGCAAGCGTCCCCCACCCCGTTGACCTCAACTCGCAAGCGCCCCCCACCCCGTTGACCTCAACGTGCAAGTACGCCCCACCCTGCTGACCCCAATGCGCAAGCGCCCCCCACCCCGTTGACCTCAACGCGCAAGCACGCCCCACCCTGCTGACTTCAATGCGCAAGCGCCCCCGCTGACCCCAATGTGCAAGCGCCCCCCACTGACCCCAATGCGCAAGCGCCCCTCCCCCCCACTGACCCCACTGTCTTAGACAGGTATCTGCACCCCCTCCCCCCTGAAGGGTGCCAACTGTGACACCGAGGGGGGGGGGGGTTTGTGGGTTCCGATGAGCAGAAGTTCCACTTTAGGTTGGAACCCCGGCTTTAACTACTTAAGGACTGGAAGGATTTGCCCCTTTTAATGACTAGGCCATTTATTTTGCGATAAGGTACTGCATCGCTTTAAATGACATGTGTAGTCGTGCGATGTTGTGCCCAAACAAAATTGACGTACTTTCCCCCTCCCACAAATAGAGCTTCCTTTTGGTGAAAAAACAAAAAGCAATAGGTTTTACTTTTTTCTATAATAAATATCCCCCCAAAAAATATAAAAAAATAATTTCTTCCTCAGTTTAGGCCGATATGTATTCTTGTACATAGTTTTGTAAAAAAAAAAAAAAAAAAAAAAAAAAAAAATATTGATTGGTTTCCGCAAAAGTTACAGCGTCTACAAAATAGGGAATAGATTAATGGCATTTTTATTTTTACTGGCAGTGACCAGCAAATTTTTAACCGGGACTGACATTGCGGCGGACAGGTTTGGAAAACACTCGACACATTTTTTGGGACCACTGACATTTCTACAGTGATCAGTGCTATAAAAATGCAGATTGCTGTGTAAATGTCACTGGTAAGGAAGGGGTTAACACTTGGTGGGGGGGGGGGGGGGATCAAGGGGTTAAACGTGTTCCCTGCTAGGTGATTCTAACTCTGAGGAGATGTGATTTACTAGAGGAGGAGCCGGATCGCTGCTCCTACTTAGTAGAAGCAGACGAACTGTCTCGCCTCTCCTGACAGAATGGGGATTTGTGCGTTTACATACACGCACACATCCCCCATTCTCACAGCCGAGCGCATCGTGTCCCCCACCGCGCAGCGGGCGTGCCTATGTCTCTTAAAGAAACCGACGTACCATGACAGCGATTCGTGGGAACGTGCCGACCTGTTGCAGAACAATGATGGCGGCTGATCGGCAAGTGGTTAAAGGGTGGAAAAAGTTATGAAATTATTTATCTTTGTCTCATTTTTTTTTTACATCACAGAAACCTGACATTTTAACAGGGGTGTGTAGACTTTGTATATCCACTATATGTGATCTATTATGAGCGGTATAATGGGGTATTTGCTAGCTTTAAAACAAAAACAACAAAAAAACAAAAAAAGGGGGGGGGGGGGGAGGGTTCTTTGTAGGACTATTTTTTAAGAACATTTAGTGTAAAAGCAAACATTGATTTTATTTTATTTTTTTATTTTTTTATACATATATTGTGGTGAATAAAAACAAAACATGGGGGGGGGGGGGGGCTAGTTCCCATATTAGTAATAATACACTTGAAAGCAAGGTATTAATTACACTGCTATATTTTTTTCATAAAGCATCAGATACCCATTAGGTAAAAACCTTACTTCCTCCATTTTTATGCATAGCAAAAATTGAAAAATAGATGCTATGGTTTTTTTTTCCCCCCCAAGCTGTAAAAAAATAAATAAAATGAAACCAGTATATTTAGAAATGCAAAGAATCTATTTCCTTTTTCCATTGTGTTTTGGAAATTTTTCCATGTCAAATCAGAAAAAAAAAAAAAAAAAAAAAAAAAAAAGAAGGAGTAACTAAAAGTTTAAAATCTTTTTTTTTTTTTTTTCTCCTTTAAATAGCCTTGTTTTTTTGATTTGGCCTGGAAAATTGTTTCTAAATTTAATGGAACTAAAAGGAAATAAATTCTTTGCTATATATATATATATATATATATATATATATATATATATATATATAATGAGAGAATGAGAATATATATATAAAAAATGAGAGAATGAGTATATATATATATATATATATATATATATATATATATATATATATATATATATATATATAAAATGAGAGAATGAGAATATATATATATAAAAAATTAGAGAAAGAGAATATATATATATATATATATATATATATATATATATATATATATATATATATATATATATATATATATATATATATATATAAAAATGAGAGAAAGAGAATATATATATATATATATATATATATATATATATATATATATATATATATATATAAAAAATGAGAGAAAGAGAATATATATATATATATATATATATATATATATATATATATATATATATATATAAAAAATGAGAGAAAGAGAATATATTATATATATATATAAAAATGAGAGAAAGAGAATATATTATATATATAAAAATGAGAGAATGAGAATATAAATATAAAAAATGAGAGAATAAAAATATAAATATAAAAATGAGAGAATAAAAATATATATATATAAAAAAATTAGAGAATAAAAATATATATATAAAAATGAGAGAATAAAAATATATATATGTAAAAATATGAGAATGAATATATATATATATAAAAAATTTGAGAATAAAAATATATATATAAAAATGAGAGAATGAGAATAAAAATATATATATAAAAATGAGAGAATGAGAATATATATATATATATATATATATATAAAAATGAGAGACTGAGAATATATATATATAAAAATGAGAGAATGAGAAATATATATATATAAAAATGAGAGAATGAGAATATATATATAGATATAGATATATATATATATACACATACATATACACATACACACATTTTTTTCCTGTCTGCCTTCACTTCTCATCAAATAAACACAGGAAGTGAGAGCAAAAAACTCAGCAAAATGCAGAGAATCCCCTCTTAGATGTCCCCATTTCCCTCTATTCCTATTCTGATAAAAGGCATTTCTCATCCCTTTCTGTCTTTATGACAGCAGGATGAATATCTTCAGCCGGGACAAAGATCAAAAACAAAAAAAATAAACACACCTGACAGGGTTGATTGTGCCCTCTTTACTATATGCAAAACTTTATAGCTCTATTTTCTGCTTGTAGCTCTAAAAAAAAAACTAAACAAGCCAAATCCCATTCATTTCAATGACCCATGTTCACATCCGAGTGTTCCATCCCCTGAAGCAATACGCCCATCACTCAAATAAACTACATGAGCTTCTTTTTTGGCAGAGTTCAGGCGTTTTTTGGTGCCATAGACTTCAGTAGAAACGCCTGACTTGAGTGTTTTACAAGCACTTTCTGATGAAATAGCAGCGCTCCACCCCTAATTTCCTCTCCCGCTTCCCCTCCCCGCAAGTGCTTTCTATTGGCTAAATAAAAAATAGGTGAAGCTGTAAATTGTTTGTAATACACTTCTAAAAAGCTTGTAACAAAAAATGCCCAAAAAACACCAGTAAGTGGCTACGCTCAGGAATGAATGGAGGCAAAAAAAAAAAAAAAAAACATTGGATTTGATACACTTTAACCTTTAATTTTGGCATGTGGCTATTTCTTTATTTTTTTTTCTGTAATTAGTAATTACTTGGGATTTTCAAAAGCACAACTTATTTCTTTTGCCTGAGCTAGGTGAGGTGTGAAATGCACAAAATAAATAAGTTGCCAAGGCCGGCCCATACACGGAGCAAATTTCTTTCCTGCATCCAAGCGTTGCAGTGTTGATGCAGGAATCTCTTCTGCCGGGCCCATGGTCTTCTCCTGGTGGGGGAGGCCGCCACAGTGAAGACAGTGATTATTGCTAGCGGCTATTGCTAGCGATAAATCGCAGGTAAAACCAGGCATGCTGGATGTACTATATAGTTGATCAATCAACTTGTTACATTCAGCCTGTCCATACACGGTTAGAAAATCTACCAGCCGAGATTCGAACAGTTGCATGGCCTTGCCCAACAGGATTCTAAGGTGAGGTGTTTTGGTCCTGATGTGGACATCACATCACACATGTATAACATTCAAACACAATGAAGTACCTATAAAATTTTTTTGGGGGAAATTAAAAAAAAATAAATAAAAAAAAAGAAAGAAAGAATAAATTGTGAAAAAAGGGGGAAAAAAAATAATAATCTGAAATATCCAGCTTTTGTTTAATAAAAATCTATTAAAAAAAAAAAAAAAAAAAAAACATTTTAAGTACTAAACTTGAGAAGTAATGCAATAACAATTGTGGGTAATAATATAGTTACTTTTTGTAACTTAAAAAAAAAAAATGTTTTTTAGATTTTTCTACAAAAATTCAAAAAATAAAAAAAAACAAAGCCATAAAAATATTTTAAAGCGTAAAACCAAAAGCGAAACTGACAGTTTGGAACAAGGAGACCCTAAAGAAAAGAAAAAAAAAAAAAAAAAAGGCGCTCCCATACCCCGAACATACATATTCATGGCTATGTTTGTACACACGTATGTATAAATTAGGAATGTCATCAGATCTATACGCGGTAAGATCGGTACATTGACATGCCTTATGGAAGAACTCTACGTGGTGTAAGGCTGGGTGAAGGGTGCAGCCAGGCCATACTGGAGCTCCACCACCTATATTACATTACGTTGTGCCATACAAGGCTCACACATTTTCCAAGTGGGGATCTACGTATTATTTACAAAAATAAAAAAAAATAAAAAAAAGAGAAAAAAAGGAAAGATAAAGATGGAGGTTAATTTTCTGCACTGTCCTACCTTCATGGCACGCACCCCAGCGGTACAGTCTTTCCCAGCATCCTCCAGTACGGGCCCCCAGGAACCCCCTTCGGCAGTGTCTTGTGAAGTTGACTGCAGGGAACTCCCTGAGCTGGTGTGATGAGCGGTGTCAGTGCTCCTGTGTCCTATAATCCTCAACCTACTAAAATAGACCTCTCCCCCCTCCCTCGGCAGCTCATTAAAGGGAAGGAAAATCCGACTCAGCCACTGGAATATTTCACATAAGCAGTGGGATTGAGTGGCTCTCCTGGGTGCTGCTTTCACCTGAACCTCCAACAATGTGGACAGGAGACGGGCAACCCTGACTCTGCCTACAAGGAGCAATGTGCAAGACGAGAGCGTGCCCGAGTGTGCACTGCAACCAACAACATGAAAGCGTGCCCGAGCGCGCACCGTGACCAAGATGAGAGCGTGCACCGCAACCAAGATGAGAGCGCGCCCGAGCGTGCACCGCAACCAACGCGACAGCGCGCCCGAGCGTGCACCGCAACCAACGCGACAGCGCGCCCGAGCGTGCACCGCAACCAACGCAACAGCGCGCCCGAGCGTGCACCGCAACCAACGCGACAGCGCGCCCGAGCGTGCACCGCAACCAACGCGACAGCGCGCCCGAGCGTGCACCGCAACCAACGCGACAGCGCGCCCGAGCGTGCACTGCAACCGTGACAGCGCGCCCGAGCGTGCACTGCAACCGTGACAGCGCGCCCGAGCGTGCACTGCAACCGTGACAGCGCGCCGAGCGTGCACTGCAACCGTGACAGCGCGCCCGAGCGTGCACTGCAACCACCATGAGAGAGTGACAGTGTGCACTGCAACAAAATATGGACAATGTCACCATCTGGTTCCTGCAGGATGTTCAAACTCAACATACAAGCAACCGTGGTCCCTGCAAAATCTACACGCAAAAATTCGGGGTCCCTGCACAATGTGCACGCAAGATGTCAAAATGCACACCTAAACCACACACAGTATGCATAATTTTGAACAAACCTTTCTGCACAAAAAGTCAAGCCAACTTTATGAACACACAATGAACATCCAAAGCCTGCCATCCCCACACAATGTACAAGGAAATTTTACAGAGTTTGCACAATATTGAATCACACTATCACTGCAAATAACTCAACAAAAGCCGCATGCAACCAAAATTGCACAATCTCGTCACAAACTAAGCAAACTACATTCTCCCTGCACAATGTACACCAAACATCAGAAGTATCTGCACCAACCCTCTCTGCCTAATGTATGGCCAAACCTCACAATTCCTCCGCAGTGTTTAACCAAAACCTCCCACCAAACCTCAGTCTTTGAGCAATGTACCAGCAAGCTTTAACGCTGATGAACAATTTATAAACCAAACCTCTTTGATCCTCACAGTTCCTCTAGAAAACCAAACCTCACAGTTCATGCACAGGCTATGCTTGTAATAGCCAATCTCTGAACAAAATACATAGGCAAAGCTCATCTCTGCACAGTGTACAATCAAGCTTCAATTTATGACCAAACATTCCACTCCCAGCACAGCATACAATCAAATCTCCAAGTGCCTGCACAATGTGGTGCCAACAATTGCAATCCCAATACAGGACCTAAAGTTATATGTGAACCGAGTATAACCAAAATAGCTGAGTGTGCAACCAAACCTCAGACTAAAAAATATTTATATAGGTACAGCACAATGAACAACCAACCCCCTATGGTACAAAAACCGTTAGTGCCGCCGCCCCCCCCCCCCCCGGTACAAAAACAAACCTCTTAATGTTTCTCCATGGTACAGAACCAACCCTTACGTTTCACAATGGGACAGAACCAACCCTTAGACTCTATACACACTATTCGA